>NC_064620.1:443093672-443414029 GCF_023898315.1 Schistocerca nitens
TCCGCACAAGACCTATTGCAGAGCATCTTACTCGGTCCCCTGGACTAAGAAAAACGAAGTGATGAAAGAAATCCGGAAAATGGTGGATTGGGGCGTTATTGAAACATCAAATTCGCCATATAGCAGTCCCCTATTAGCAATAACCAAAGCAGATAAAAGTATACGCTTAGTTCTCGACGCACGAGACATCAATAAGATTATAGTGCCAGTGCGAACGAGACCTGAAAATTTAGACGAACAAATCCAGAATTTTTTTGGCAAGAAATATCTAACCTCACTCGATTTTCGTTCTTCATTTTGGCAAATCCTCTTATCAGAAGAATCCAGGCAATATACCGCCTTTGTGTTTGGAGGTCGAAGCTATCAATTTCGTGTTCTTCCCTTTGGATTAAACATTAGTGCCGGTGTGTTCATAGCAGCGTTGGATGACGTACTAGGGCCCCAGTTATTAGATCGAGTCACAGCATATGTTGATGACCTATTGCTAGCAACAGATACCTGGGAAGAACACCTTGATTTAATACAAAATGTGCTAGAGAAGTTTCTAGCAAGAGGAGTAACAGTAAATTTGAAAAAATCCAAGTTTGCTAGGGAGGAAATAAAATGCTTCAGAGGCTAGACAATTAACAGAATTATTATCCGGATACCTCGAAGTATTCACTGAACGCCCTGGAATCATAAAAGATGTAATATATGTAAGATGTATACAAGATGTAATATCGCCACAGGTATAAAACCAGACCCTAGCAAAATGGAGGCAATTACAAATTTTCCGTACCCACGCACGAAGAAACAACTTGAAAGTTTCATTAGCTTAGCATCTTTCTTCAGAAGATTTTTAACAGCTCAACAGCTTAACAGTGAAGCGTTATTGAGTTTGCTAAAGAAAAACGCACAATGGTGCTGGACATCGAAATGAAAAGAAGACTTTGACAGTATCAAAGAGGCACTTATCAATGCACCAATTTTACATCAGCCGGATATGTTAAAGGATTTCTTTACTGCAACAGATGCACCAAATTATGGGCTCGGAGCATGCCTGTTTCAAATAGAAAACGTCAACAACAAGCTAGAAGTCAATATGATTGGATTTGCAAGTAGGATCCAACCAAATGTGAACGATCCTACACTGTGACCGAACTTGAGGCACTTGCCGTAGTATTTGCCTTTTAAAAATTTAGATATTATGTTCACGGGAAACATGTCAATGTTTTATGTGGCCACCAAGCTCTGAGTTGCATGTTAACATGCAAATTACTGCACGGGCGCTTAGCTCGATGGATTCTCGCCTTGCAAGAGTATGACTTTGAAATCAGACATGTCCATGGACCAGATAATGTAACTGCCGACGCATTATCTAGGCTACCACGAGGATTACCAGCGTTTGCAGCTCTAGTAGAAAGTTCTACAGAATATAAAATTCTTCTTATAAAGGACAAAGCTAATAGACAAAAATATTTAGCGTTGTGGAAAAGGGTAAAACAATGTCAAGAAAAGGATCCTATATGGAAGAACATCAGGGAAGCATTGTGTCAGCAAGATGATAGTGCTTTCCACCAATATTAGCAGTTGAACAATGACATTTTATTTTACAAATCTGACAATCCTAATAGTAGATGGCGAGTGTGCATTCCATCAGACCTGCTGGATGGTTTAATTTGGTTAACGCATCGGGCATGGGGGCACTTCGGCATTATTAAGTGTACTATGAAGATAAGTCAGTATTGTTATTACCCAAATTTAAAAAGAGGAGTTCAAGAACTTATCACCACCTGTAAAACATGCCAAAAGGTCAAACCGAGCAATATTTGCAGAGATATTGAACTACACCCTATTATTGCAAAATGTCCGAGGCAGATTGCCGCCATCAACATTGCAGGACCCCTACCAACTGCCAGAGGAGGAGTGAAATACGTGCTTGCAGTGTATAATTTATTTTCAAAATACGTGAAAATGTACCCACTTAAGGCAACGACTGCCAGTAGTATTGCAAAAAGATTGACAAACGATTACCTCAAATCTGTCGGATGCCCATCGATTGTCATAACAGATAATGCCACGTATTTTACTGGAGAGAGGTGGAAGAACCTTATGGATGAATATAACTTCAAACACGTTCTAATTTCAAGGCTTTCACCGAGCAGTAACCCGGTTGAAAGAACTTTCAGGGAACTCAACCGGTTCATCCGAACGTACGCCCACAACAGGCACACTAAGTGGGTGGAGTACCTAAATAGTTTCATGGAAACGTATAATAATTTACCACATATGACAACTGGTTTCACGCCCAGTGAACTAATGAATGAACAGAAAAACGAAGTGGACGAATGGGTTAATCCAATACCGAAGATCGAAGAGGAGCAATTAACTTATCAGAAGAAACTAGATGCAGCTCTACAGAATATAAATCACCAAGCACAGCTCCGAAAGGCGAAGTTTGACAAAAAACTTACTAAGACACAACAATATTGTATCGATGAGTTAGTATTGTTGAGGACGCATCCCAAGGCATCGATAATCAAGAAAAAAAATAAGAAATGGCAATTACTGCATGAAGGACCATATAAAATAGCTAATATCCCACATGAGGGGTGCTATATACTAGAGGATGTCAATACAGGAAAGAGGAAAGGACTGTATTGTCATAAAGACTTAAAAAATATTTGCAATAGGAAAACCAATTTAATGTTGGAATATACAAAGGACCAATCAGAAGTGCAAGTGCACTACCCCATAACTGTAAATATAATGTTTATGGTAAAATAATTAGCAGTAATAATTTGATAATATTATGTATGTATTAGTTTATAAGCTTTTATGTCAAGTATTACACTGCAATGTTGTTGAATTATTTGAACAAGGAATAGAGAATCCCCATAATAAATGTATTTTTACTTTAAAAGGGATAAATAACTTGATAAGCACTTAAGTGTTGTTGCATTAGATGTGGGGAATTTTACCTTCCTATACGTAGGATAGAAATGATTAAAATGCTTAACTAATATATTTGTTCGTGTGTAAGAATGGATATAACAAAAATATTTTTATAAGATTGAGTCATGTAGTCCCACACAGGTAGCGAGTGTTGGTGGTGTGTGAGCTGTGTGACTCAAAAAAATAAATAAATAAAAAAATAAATAAATAAAATAAAAACTAAAATAAACTACTTTCACCACTAGTGAAGCGAAATCTGAATGTGTACTGATTTACGTACACGGTTTCATTAAAAAGTCATTTAAAATGCTCTTATGAGCAACATTCCGGTTAGATAAACCGAACATGGGCATCTGTCCCAAAACCATGGTAAATAACAATCCGAATTAAAAAAAATAAAAAAAATTGAAACATACAGTATAAATATACGTATCTGTAATAAAAATGGAAATGTACTGTTATCTGGACAGTTCAGTAATGATCTCATGGTCAAGATAATGTAGCAGATTCTGAAGGTTTTATATTGTCTCATGTTTATGTGACAGTGTAAAATTTTAAATTTTGTTATTCAGTCATGGTAATATGAACTTATGTGTAAGTGTACCAGACATCATTACTTGAAAAATGTCATTTTCATATAGATTGTCTGTTAAGTACTGTGGAAAACTACTGACAGCAATCAGAACAGTGAAACGTGTTCCGCAGGAACTAGTGGACGCGTGAAGAACTGTGACTTACATTGTGAATAATGATGAACAGTGATAAAAACTGTGATCACGTAACCTTATGAACGCTCTTGGAGTGTCAAAGTTAGCCGTAACGCTATGAACGTTGAGTACTGTTGACTGTGTTAATAATTAATTTGAACTGATGACCTTTAGTAGTCTGATATGAAGCGTCTCCGCGTGCCATATTTGAAGTGACAGACTGTACAGCCAGCCGCGCAGCAAAACAATGTAACGTTGGCTACGCAGCGCGTTGCGAAAATATTTACATTCCGCTTAAGTAAACGAAGCACACTACGGACACTTGTATGATTAACGGTGCAGTGCTCAACATGTGCATATTGTGATAAACTTACATGTGAATCACTACATTGTGTTGAACAGTGTCACAATACAGAACATACTCCAAAAACAGTCTAATTCAAAAATGGTTCAAATGGCTCTGAGCACTATGGGACTTAACATCTATGGTCATCAGTCCCCTAGAACTTAGAACTACTTAAACCTAACTAACCTAAGGACATCATACAACACCCAGCCATCACGAGGCAGAAAAAATCCCTGACCCCGCCGGGAATCGAAACCGGGAACCCGGGCGTGGGAAGCGAGAACGCTACCGCACGACCACGAGATGCGGGCAATCTAATTCCATACGTGTGAATGCAAGTGAAGTGGACACTAATAAACTTTTCCACAGGATGAGAATGGTAATTATCTTGTCACTGATGCTTATATTTCGACATTTCATGTACCCATCTTAAACTGAGGGACGTGGGAAAGGAGAAGCAAGACCTGCTGCAGCGCGACTACTAGCCAGCAGCAGATCCAAAACACGATGCAGTCGACGGCAGCCGACGCCCGACCGCCTCGGCGGGGGCGGTCCAGCAGCAGCCGCTTCCTGTCTGCGTGCCAACGGCTCGACAAGGGGCGGTCTTATGACGTCAGCAGCAAATTCTTATGACATTCGATAAATGAGTGATATACCACCATGAAAAAACATTCATTATCTCAGATGCTTACAACAGAGTCATAAGTTTGCATTTTCCAGCATATTTTATTACATTCATGTCAAGCCTGACTGTTAAAAGTAGGTGTCTGTATTTTCTTGAAGCCCCTTGGACGGTTTTATTCCCGGTTTTCCGAGTCCAGTGAACCCAAATGGGGGGGGGGGGGGGGGGAGATAAGTTAATCCGTGAAGTATCCGCAGCAATTTCCGAGATAATACAGTCACTGAAGTCATTTAAAGTACTCGATTCTACTATAATTTTACCACGTCTAAAACAACATTGAAACTAAACATTTTTACATCTTGAGAGTAGCAAATCTACGTGGGTTACGGGGACTGATAAAAAAATATACAATAGATAAACTATTTTTTTCTCAGCCCAAGGGGAATTGTAACATCCACGTGATAAATTTTTGGCTACAGTGCGACGAGAGGAAATTATACCTCTAACAGTTATAAACATTATCTATTCACCGTATGAAAAAACAGTGAAAACTTATAAATATTAATTATTTATATAATATTCTATGATGTAATTGGACATATCGATGTGTATCATACAAAGACAATGATAATTGTAAACTCCTTTTGTGATCTGCGTTTGTCTTCCTTTGTTTTTACCTTTTGTTGGTTGTCTTTTGTAAGTTGTGGACGCATATCAAACTGAGGTCTGTTAAGAAATTGTAATTATTTGTTAGTTATTACTTGAAAATTGAGTTCATTATTATTATAAATATGAGTGAATAATTATTTGTAACTTTAATTCCTCTCTCAGTAAGCATTATCTGTGTTAATTATTTCTTCCCGCTGCAAGGAGCGCAGCCATTGATGATAGCGATTTGTATCGCGTTTTTGTCTGTGTTTTCCTTAGAAACAAATCAAATGTTTGCTTGATGAAGTCTAAATAGTGCACAATACGAAAGTAGAGTTTCCGAAAAGTTTAATAAGCATTTAAAATACTTATTTGCTCTAACAATAGAAAGTCTCTATCAATTGTCTGCCACGATCTTAACAATTGTCTCAGCGGCAAATTCAAATTATGCAACTCTGCAGAATAAATGCCGATGGTGGTACAAATGTGTAAAAATAAATGTGCACCGGTGGTCCCGAACTCATTTTAATGAAAATAATTTGAATCAGATTGGTTCTTAAAAAACAGTGCTCATAGCACGAACGTTATAATAAACTTTTCTAGCTGATGTATGGAGCCGAAATTAATTACGCACGAGTTGCGAAGAATATTGTTTCAAGTAACATACGTCAGTGTTGCGCGCGGCTGATATTCAGTGGTTTTAATGATCATTTTGCTGAAGATAACTGCTTCCATCTTAATCGATAGTTGTATAGAATCTGTTGTATGAACTGTGATTTCGTGACACTTACACAACTTACAGACAACACTTTAACACGACGTTTACTTTGAGTTCTTTAGCAACTTGATCCAATCTTTAGCCGGGAGAAAAATTATTTAGTAATTACTCAATGTAATAAAATAAGATTATCATTTCCATTTACAAATTAGTTAAATACCAAACCACTGAATAACACAGCGAACGCCACACAACCAATCACAGGCATAATATACAGCGCATCTGTGTGTGATTTGTTAGTTTGTTAACTCTCTTTATTTGTTCGTTGAACTGAAGAATGCAGACGTTTGGACCAGAATGCCGATAACAATTAAAAATATCGCACAGCGTGGCTCCCAGTCCAGGCTGCGCCACGGTGCCACACCGACAGATGTGTAAGCAGACGGAAGGGAGGGATGACGGGAAACGAGTACGTGTAGGCCGCCTCCAGTTTGATGGTAGGACGGGTGGTGGAGTGGGCAGGGGTCGAACACATGAGGCCTGGCCACGGCGCCCGCAGAAGTCGACAAGAAAGAAGAGCCAAGGAGGTACTCAACTGTAACCATCAAATTTCATCGTGTGACACAACAGTGGTAGGTAGGGGAAACGGGAATTGTAAGCAAGAACAATTCGGTATCAGGCGCTGCGTCCGCCGGGAGCTTAAAATAATGTGAGGGGATGTTACTAGTGCACCTCGACAGCAGTCGAGCCAACCACGCTAGGCACGTTGCAGCTGAGGGTGGAATCGCGTAAAACCTCACGGAGGTAACGCGAAATAGGTGCAGTAGCGAGGACATCATTCAGTCACCGCATGCTCATTCTGTAGGAGGGTAAAAGAGACCGTGCCTCGATTTATTCCCCGTCTCTTGACTGTATATCCTTGACCCAGACTGCAAGGAGACACACGGCCTCCGGGCGAATTAAAGGGAACGATTCGACCAAGGACGGAGGGGTGCGGAGAAAACAAGTGACCCTTTGACGCCTCAGTGTCCAGATTTCATGAACACCGCTGCAGATCAGGCGATGGGCGTCATCGTCCACCGAGTGACATGTGAAGAGTACAGGAGGATCCACTAAACCATGCAAAAGCTGGTTGGTGGCGAATTATCCACAGATGACGTGACAGCATGTGCTCGGACTGATGTTGGGAGGTACAGCTGATGAAGGTTGCGCCACACCACCATCCACTTCGTCAGTGGAAACTTGACGTCAACGTTGTTGCAAGGTACTTCACGAAGTAGCTGATTGTAGAAATCCTTTCACCGAGGTGCGGACGTAGCAAAGGTCCGCACAAAAAGACAGACAGATGCTCCCATAGAGGCGCAACATGTCCTACGAACACCGGCGGTGAGATGGAGACCGGCGTGTAAATGTCCAACAGCTGTAGCGTTAATGAGTTATCTGTGCATGACGACAGTTTGTTCATGGTGTTCAGATAGAAGAACTCCGCACTACACCGGCCGTTAGTGAAACCAAGTCTCCTTTCCGGGGTAGAGCGAGAGTGTCATATTTCACCTTGAAAATTCGTCAGAAATTATGCCTACGCGGCCTGCAAACTGCGACCAATACGCGGTGACAGCGGAAAGGCCTGTAATATGTGCACCAGCTTGGAAACTACATGTACATCAAGATGTTCTACACGTTGCAAGGCACCAAGACAACGAAGGCGATATTATCGAACGGTTGTGTGGGTGAAATGGAGGGCATGCTACAAGTTGACTAGTGCAGTGCAACGCGATGATAGATGTAAAGACGATGCCAGGGTATCGTAAGATCTGGACGCAAGGTAGAGGCACCATTTCTTCTCTTAAGAGTCCGCAGCCATTTGGCGTCGCCGTAGATGTAGGAACGCTCAAATCACTGCCTGCCACATCCCCAGACAGGCAGATCGTATCAAGTTCACGCATGGCCTCTCCTTCTGACCGTACGTACCAACAGGTCACCTGCATAGACACAACAGCGGAACGTGTTTCGCCGTAGAGTAGATCCTGACAAGTATATCGTGAGATTCCAAATAAGTGGCTACAGGGCGAGAGCGTAGAGGAGCGTCGATAGCGGACATCCTTGACGTAAAAAAACATTGATCGGTATCGGTCAAGCTACACGGCTTTAGCCTGGGCAAGGGAGTGAGCGCTGGCTTAGAGACGTCGTAGGATATCAGTGAAGGGGAAAGGGAAGCTCAAATGCTCCATAAAAGCAAAGAAGTAACCATGACGCACCCGATGAAAAGTACTGTCAAAATCGACGACTGTCAATGGTGCACTGAGATTGGGCGTAGCTCCGACAGCAGTCACATCACGACATTGACGAGTCAATGCGGCGTTCTTTTGTTTTGTGGATATTATACTGGAAAGGATCCGACGGCATTATGTCATCAAAATATATCAATTACCTTTTAGTCAGTATTGAACATTGTTAGGGGGCGGTAACGGGCACCAGTATTCCCCTGCGATCGCTTGCGAATTGGGATGATAAAGACTTCGACAAACGGCGAAACGGTGGCGGCTATCGTCAACAGTTCAAGGTACATTGCAGTCAACCTCGGCGTCACCAAATCTTGGAAATCCTGGTATAATTCTACAGGGAGGTAGTTAACGCCAGGTGACTTGTTTGGAGCGCCCTTCGCTATCGCTTCTCTGACATCATCACAGGTGACGTCCTCGATCAGCGTTTCCACTTCAGTGCCCCAGATGGTGCGAGTGATGTGGGACAAAACCAATTCCAAACCATGAGCTTCATGATGCTCATACTGATGTGGCGAAATTGTTCCACAAAATCAGCCTGACTGGTGGCCCGATGACCCCCTCCTCCTCCTCCCTCACCCCCCTCACGAGTGACGAGCTCGTAGACCAATTGTTGCCAGTGATGCTTCGTGTCAATCACTATGTCGTGCATTAACAGGTCTTCCTGATACGTATTTTGACGCGAGTCCTCATGACCACTCCCTGAAATCTGCGATGGGTCAGCCTTGATCCTATTGCGATCCATCTGGAGAGGGTGGTTGCATATCAAGGCCATGAAGCGCAACGAAGTAGAAGTCCGCTGTATGCAGATACTTACCTGACAAACTGCATCAAGACTCGCTGTATCGCTGGCTTGGCGCACTCCAGCCACTATGCCGCCATCGTCGTCGTACGTTCCGGACCGCAGCGTTTACACACTGCCCAGACCTCGTCTACACGCCGCCGGCAGACAGCATTTGGGCCGGCCGCGGTGGCCATGCGGTTCTAGTCGCTTCAGTCCGGAACCGCACGACTGCTACGGTCGCAGGTTCGAATCCTACCTCGGGCATGGATGTGTGTGATGTTCTTAGGTTAGTTAGGTTTAAGTAGCTCTACGTTCTAGGGGACTAATGACCTCAGATGTTAAGTCCCATAGCCGGCCGAAGTGGCCGTGCGGTTAAAGGCGCTGCAGTCTGGAACCGCAAGACCGCTACGGTCGCAGGTTCGAATCCTGCCTCGGGCATGGATGTTTGTGATGTCCTTAGGTTAGTTAGGTTTAACTAGTTCTAAGTTCTAGGGGACTAATGACCTCAGCAGTTGAGTCCCATAGTGCTCAAAGCCATTTTTTTTGTTAAGTCCCATTGTGCTCAGACCCATTTGAACCATTTGACAGCATTTGAGGATATCTGGTGTTTAATTTCCACCACATATAACCGCGCCACAGCACCTACCGTGGGAGGAGGATGGTGTTGGCGTATGCACAGTGGTCCCAGAAAGCCTAGGACCAGGGTTATACATGTCATATAGCACCGACAAGCCGCTGGAAGACATAAATCCTCTCCAGAATACTCGCAGGGCAGCCAGTCTGATACGTATAGCCTTGTTCATCACCGTATTGAATCTTCCATGTGTCACAGAGGGAAAAGTCGCGGACGACAACGCGCAGTTCCTGACAGGGGTTGAAGTGTGGTTGTTGGTCCTTCTGATGTAAAACACAGTTGAGTCGCCTCCAAGCAAGCAATGTTCGCAGCGGCCAAGAAGGAGGACACTGACTTCCTCAGAATGAATTCGAACTCTGTCCCTTCTGGAGCCAGAACGTGATGGGGTGTCCACATTTCCAATGAGGTTGCCCTTCGTGGTAAGTGCCATTCCCCTCGTCATTGCCAAGTACATGACGTCTTCAACTGATATGCCCTCACGAACGTAAAAGTTTTCTCGGCGTCCAATATCGTCACCTGGAGGAGTATAAGAGGCATAACCGGTCACATCCGGTAGGGCGGCCTAGCACGCCACCTGAAGCGGCGCGACGTCAGTGTCTGAAGCCCAAATCATTTTCCGCAGAAGTTAGAGTTTCACCCAGGTACTAATGTTGTCGATGTTAATCGTAGCCACTCGATATTTCTCAAGTTATGACCCGCCTTGTGGAAGAATCCCACCGGCAGGCAATTGGTCAGCCGACCTTGCCCCTCATCGGGTGTCCCTGATATCCATTGCTGCTGCCATGCGTTTACTGCTCCGTCGCGGATGCCGCGGTCACCTGCCCAGGAATCAGTGCGTCCTCGACGTCGTCGCTTCATGCCGATGTTATCGGTACCTCAGAAGTGTCCATACGATCCACCGCAAACACTGCCGATGGAGGCGGCAAAACAGCCGAGACGCCAGTGGTGTGGAGTGTTTCCGGACCTTCGGTATGTGTATTCACCGTACTTGTCACTGCTGTTGCGTCTGCCTAAGCAACATCTTGAGAAATCACCGAGATGTCAACAGGGTGATCTGCCACTGAATCCCTGGTAGGAGGCGAGGAATCCCGGTCAGAATCCTGGACGCAGCAATTTGCGCTTCTTTGGTGGCCACTGCTGCTGCACCCGACCGTCATTATCGGAAGACAGGAGGGACCAAACGTTCATGCACAAAAGCCGTCGTACGAACGATGAGTGTTCTATCACAGCCTCCAGTACGGATCGGCAGGCGTTGTGTGACAGTGGCTCTGTTGCTCGCAGACCGTTGGGCGGCGAAGCGATGGCTGCCGTGTAGGTGACAGGTAATACCATTTATGTGCTCTCTCTTCGAGTCTCAGAGGACTGCAGTTGAGTAATACGCCGTTCCAGGCATTCCGAACCGAGATGACTCTCCTTGCCACGTCCAGAGCAGTTCTTGGGTTGACCATAGTATGCAATGATCACGCGACACCCACGGATGTTTAAATAGGACGGCACGAGACAACGGAAAACAAACGTGACATGACGCACCCTATTTAAAACGGGATATGTGGTGAACTGCACCCAACTTTCTGCTGTGCGGCCGAAAACCACGCCGTAGTGCTGGAAGGGTGCTGTAACTTCTTCCGCTGGCAGCTCGGAAGCAACTGAAACACGCCTACGGTACGAACTCCCAAGCCCGCATGCGCCTCGATGACCACGCCTACGTTTCCGTCAGCGTGACAAAACTGGAAACCATGTTGAGCCGATTTCAAGATCCTGTCCCAATCCCCGTTGTCAACAAACTTGACGTATACGACATTACTAAGAATGCAAAGAGACGTTCCCAGTATGTCCGATGGAGGTATCTTTGCCTCCTCACCCAGGAAATGTTCTACTTCCAGTGCTTTTTGTCATTGTTATTCATTGTTAAAAGTGAATCGAAGTGTTATTTTTCTGAAGCGGTTGGCCATGTTCTTGCTCACAGGCAAGCCGAGTCTAAGTAAACAAGGCAGGCTCTGTGCGTCGCATGCGGGAACGCAGTGCTCGTCCACAACGCTCGGTTACTAAATCCAGATTGCCTAGGTCATTCGAGCACTCATCGAAAACTGGAGCAAACTTCCGTATCATCTTCCGTTTACACCCCACACTGCTCCCATAGAAATCGGACTATTCCCTCTCGGGAGAGACATAGCTCTGCTCGTTACATTGCCTTGCTTTGGCATGAAATACAGTAGTGCAGTGTCGGTATTTTACAGTGTCTATGTGGGTCGATGAAGTGATCCTTTGGACATGCACGCATGTTCAAAGGGATGAATGCAGGTCAGCGACACATTGACGAAGACATATAGCCGTGAAGCGCGCAGAGATAGCCAAGCGGTTAAGGCGGCCGCTCGTAACAAGCGGGAAAACTGGGTTCGACTCCCTTCCCAGCACAGTTCTTCATTGTCGTCATTCCATTCTACAGTTGAAGGTTGCCAGTATTCGCAACTGGGATTACATTTCCTGTATTCTTTCCTTCTGCCCACTTTAGCCACAATCTGTCCTTCCGACGAACCGTCCTCGTCCGATTTCTGCGCATTCCTCCAGTAGCTAGGCTTTTGCCTTCCCTGCACTTCCTATTTACTCAATTCTTAATTGTTTTGTAGTGCTGAGTTCCTGTCCTTTCCTCACTATGTTGAAATATACGGCAAATTTAAAACAACCACTGGTGAAATTAAAAGCATTAAGAGTAGAGGAGCGTCTCCAGCGTTAAAAGCACAGAAGAGGGCTGATATGTAGAGACAGTAAATTGAAGGACTCTAAGAGAGGACGGGCAACGGCCTTGCCACAGTGGATATACCGGTTCCCGTGAGATCACCGACGTTAAGCGCTGTCGGGCGTGGCCGGCACTTGGATGAGTGACCATCCAGCCACCCTGCGCTGTTGCCATTTTTCAGGGTGCACCCAGCCTCGTGATGCCAATTGAGGAGCTACTCGACCGAATAGTAGAACTAGAAAAATATCATTGTGTTACATTTCATGAGATACGACGCAAATATTGAAATGCGTAAGAATGTGCCACATCATGCATGATGTTTCGATTTATTGCTTCTTTACTAGTAAGTCTGTTGGCAAAAAATTTCTGACACAATCCATAAAAGAGGTTGAATGCATCGAGAAAAAAAGGATCATTGCACAACACATAGTTTAGGAGTTAGGACGTCATAAACAGTGATATGTGAACAGCTGCCGCAGTATGCAACGCGTTTTAATTTATTACTTATTTAGGATTTATTCTATTCACAAATGCCACTGAATGTACCTGCAAAATTATATCGATGTACAGCACATAGTTCTGGAGATATGATGCCGTAAACGTAGCGCTGCATGAAAATGAAATTGCACAGCGAAAGTCGCTACAGATACATCTGAAATATAATAAATATGTTAAAAATATGTGAAATATATTTTACATATTTGTATGAGGGTAAAGTACGTGGAAAAACCCAGAGGTAGAAAGCTCATCTCACAATTCTGAAAGAATTCGGTCAAATTTTGTACACGTATTAGTTACGATCTGGAAAGAAATGCTGTGGCAGTACATACATCAAGGCACCTAGTATGGTGGGGTGATAATGTAGAGAAAGAAGGGGGAAGAAAGTGATAGACGGATAGAGAGAGGAGAAGGTGGTTAGAGAAAGGAAAGAGGAGAAGATAGGGGCCAGGAGGACACAACCAGAGAAATTGGGAGGAGGAAAATGACAGTGAGAGGGAGGAGATGAGGATGAAGTAAAAGAGAGAGCAGAGGAGGAGATGGAATTAAAGGGGATGTAGGCAGAGGGGAAAGGGGCAGATGGAGAGGGTGAAGGGAGGTCGGGGAGGTGAAGCAGTAGACAGATAAAGGGTAGGAGCAAGACGTGTTTAAAAAGGAAGAAGAAGTGTACAGTAAAATAGAAATCAAATAAATTAGAAAATCGAAACTCGCGGATTACGTGGGCAAGAGTGCATCATCTAAACCAGTTCCCTTGTGTGTCAAGCTTACCTGCACCAACAGTTATGTATTTTTACTACTTTCACTCCAAGAAATTTGTACCTTAGGTTCTTTTTTTATATTTGCGATGTAAAAGTTAGTATTTTCTTACTGTTATGTAATCAGGGGCAGAAACTTCTTCAAGCAATCAGAATGCAGGAATGTTCTCATTGCGAATGCCTCTGCTGGCCTCTTCAGCTGGACTTTCTCGAGTTGCTGCGCAATGTATTCAAGAGTATGTCGTTGTGAAAACAGATTTTGTAATTTACTGTCCTAGTTGTTTGCTGTCACCAGTTTCCTTTCTTTTTAAACAGATCATATGGTGAAGAGTTTCTGTGAGGTACAGCCTGTCATGAAACAATTTGCGCTTCCTGAAGATGAAAAACGAAATAAAGTAAAAATATAAATTCTTTGATAAAATATTTGGAACGACACATACGTCCAATGGACTAGTAATAAAATATTATGTAGAACAGTCTTGATCACTTAAAAACAGTAGGTTCTGGTCGTTTTCGTCCCGATGTGGATCATCTTTGATCCCTACTCTGTAATCTAGGGTACAACAGGATAGAGGGAAACATGCGATGTACGTTTAACAAACATTAAGTTAAACGTAAGTTATACAATGTTACACCAGTGACGACTTGCAGAGAGTATAGCACTGGTGTCGGCTGTTAACTATGTGGCAGTGTCATAGAGCTAAACAGCGCAAGCCCCTCATCTTGCCTATCACCCTACGTCATCTTTAGTCAATGGGGTAAAAAGTATGCGATACATGTCATACTGCATGGGTATAAACCTCAATACTGTGCTGCGTATTATCTCAAGTTACATGTGCATAACAATTTCTGTGTTGTACGGTATCCACAGTTCCTGCTCCGTCCAATCATCTTCACTCGTTAGTGTATAATTTATATTTCACTTAACGCTTCTAACTTAGTTCCCTCGATTCTTTTTTACTCTGCATTACGGAGTGTGATTCGAAGATGATCCACATTGGGATGAAACCCGCTACCACATATGAATAAGTGTTTTCATGCGATCAAGACTGTTCTATTAAATATCTTATTAGAAAAAAAGATCTCTTGGAAAACGGTCACTTTTTCGCCAGAGGCAGTATAACGAGACGCTGCAAAATTTCATGAATAAGTACCACTTTCGTCTGCCAATTTACGACCATATGGAGTCCACGTCGAAGCCTACAACACACTCAGCAAATACTCTCCACACAGCTCTCCTCCTCTAAAGCATTAGGTCGAATGCATTTTGTCCCCGCCGTTGTTGTCCGGCGATCTCGCAGCCGCGGTCTCTGCGATCAGTGTGTTCTCGGAACGAATGGCAGCGGCGCATTCGCTGGAGGCACTTTGCGCGGCAATAAAAGAAAAGGCAATTTTACCGCTGCGCTGGGGACCGCGCACTCCGCCTAATGACAGCTGGCCATTGTCCGAGGCGGCGAACGCAACTGCCCTGGGTGGCACTGCCCGGCTAGCGCCCGCGTGCTCTGCCCCGCAATATCCGTAATTATGCCGCACTCGCGTTTCCAGGTCGCAGAATGAGGGCGGGGTGTCGAGTTGCCCAGACTGCTTCCACGAACTCCCGTGATCCAGCGTCGATCTCTGTATATTCCTGCAATGGAGGGACGCAGTCTTAAACGGCTGAAACCCAAAAATACGATTTTAAAATGGGGAGATGTGTCTGTTGTCCCACCCAGAAGGACATCTGAATCATCGACATGGGGAAGGCCTAAGACATATAATCAGACTTTACTGAAAACTTGGTTGCCGAACAGCGTAAAAGTATTACAGTACCCCCTTATACAGTGTCCCGGCATAATAATATGTCTAGTCGTGATAATAACAAGCAGCTGTGTTTGTTGAGACACAGATCTGTGTTTATAAATCAAAATACCACCAAAACCTCTTCCATTTAGAATGATTAGTAAAAATTACTGATTCTTTACTATTGCTTTTCTATTTCGTATCTGTTCAAGCAAACTCCCTTATACACAAAATTACTTCTTAGGCAGCATGTGAGTGTCGTTGTAAGTGTCGTGATTTCACTGAAGATGCTATAATTTTGGAAATAGACAGCTGTAGTAGAAATGGGTATCTGATGGCTCGCATTAACTGTAGCAGTACCACCGCATTTTACACGATGCGCATTACCGTAGAGGGCGGGGGCGAGACGGAGCCGTGGCTACTTTATCCATCTCTAATAAATTAAGAAAAACTAATTTCGTTAATCGTTGTTGACCCTAATGAACAACATAGTGTTTAAAGAGGTACTGTTGTTTTTGTAAGGTCCAGCACACGAAACTATCTTTTATGACACTCTTAGCAATATCAATCATTTTCAACAGCTTGTAGTGCCTAGGTGAGGGTACTTTATGCCCACCCTAAAAAAATTAAAAATTCAGATTTTATTAATTCTTTTGTTCTTGCTGACAAGATACTTTTTAAAAAGGTATTGATATCTAAGTAAGGTCCTGATTCTGACATTATTTAAATGATATTCATTGCGGAAAGTGACTTCTGCTAATAAGACTTAAATTCCTTGGTTAAGTGCAAGTGAGAAAAAAGTATATAATGTAATATGGCACTAGAATTCATGAAAAACAGTAAGTGTAGTTTTTGCGAAATTTGAAGACATAAAGTGACACGATAGATTACAATATTTTCGAAAGGTGGGCGTTAAGTACTCCCATGCCTCCCACCCCCAACCCCTTCTCCCAGTATTGTGAGGGTTAATATTGTGAACATTCAGGAAAGGCATCATAGAAAAATACAATGATCCAGCATTAATTAGGAAGAAAGCTTCTGTCACATATTGCCTTCCCGTCGAGAGTGCCCAGGTGCATGTTTGCGGCAGATCTTTTGAAAATATGTTCGAGCTAACAGAAAAATCTGTGAATATTGTAATACAGATGAAGAAAAAAGAAGCGCAAATATTTGAATGTTAACGGTAAAAAGGTAACTGACATGTTCACAAGTTGATAAAGGACTGATCAAGTCGTCTATAATGTGGTTTCCAACGGACGAAGGTCATTATGAGCGGCAAAAATCAACAAATTGTTACCTCTCCCCAGATCTTAATATCCATAGAATGTACCGGGCGTTCAAAATGTTGCATCTTGACAGTTATGTAAGTTCCAGGCTCCGCAGGAGTGCGTTTAAGCGAGAGTTTGTCAGACTTCGTGCTGACGCTTGCGCAATATGTGACTCATTGACATATCAGGTAAACTGCAAAGTCAGCATCAACAAATTGCACATTGTTGCTATCAAGCACCTGTATGTGCGAAAGGGAGAAAAAGCAACGACTACTCTCAACAATGATAATAAGATGTACCTTATGCTCTCAAGTATAGCTTGTGAAACATCCCCTTAGAACGATTATACATGACTGTGCTTATACTGACACACAATATTTTTAGCGCAACGCAATCTGACTTTCAATAATCCCTACAAAAGAATGGCCCTGACTAACATTAACCTATACCTTTCACAAATCACTTACCTCACAAAAATCTTCGTTACTCGAACTACTGCAATACAGCGCGCGCCACTACTGCCAGCTAAATAAAAGATTCAAACTACAGAAGGCACTAACTACTGATAGGCATAGTTAGCAAATGAAAGATTTTAATACAGAACAAACAATGTATTTACCTCAATAGTGTTCAAAAGTCATAATGTATATAGCAGTTCATGATATCCAGCGTTACAAATTTCAAAACTCCGCCATCTCTCTCCCCACATCCACCACTGCTGGCAGCTCACCTCCAACTGCGCAACGCTACGCGCTGTTAACATCCAGCTGCCCAACACTACGGTAGCCAACAACAATGCAAACCAGCCACAGACTGCACACAGCACAGCCAGTGATTTTCATACAGAGCGCTACGTAACGTTGCCAATAAGAAAACTTAAACAGCCTACTTACATAGCCCCCATGCTCCCCACAAAAAATTTTCCAAATTGTTTTGGGCAGTGGCCAATAATGATTTGATAAAATTTTTCATAATTACAATAACAAAGATATCAAATGCACACACTTATTGATACAATGTTGGTCAAAAGCTAAAATTCTCTCACAGTCCATAAAGACAGTCCTGATCATTCATCACAGTAAAATTGCAGTGTTTATCTCAAAGTCTCGGCAGTAGAAGAAAATGCACACAGAAGTAGTGGATTTCCATGCAGTCTTGAAGAAGTATTGTTGTCCTTCCAACGGAAAGACAGTGCTGACTCTCGACATGCAGACAGGTAATGGGCCACAACAGAGCAAACCCACCGCAGAGTCAGTCGAAGTTTTGAAGAATACTGGTAGGTAGGTCATCACAGAGTAGACCCACTGTAGTCCTGGTAGAGATTACGGTATTGGTGGGCCACCAGAGGTGCAGACCCACTGTAGTCCTGGCAGAGATTGTGGTATTGGTGGGTCATCAAAGATGCAGACCCACTGTAGTCCTTGTAGAGATGGCCAGCAGCCATCTGTTGTGACTGTGCAGGTGCACAATCACCATTGAAAAGTCTTGCGGATAATACAGCAAGTCCATAACCACCACTTGTGCACTCACAAAGTTATTGGAATTGTCCTTAGAACCAGCAATGCTGTTATCCAGTCCCTTGCTGAATTATTAACACACGTGCAAACACTAACAGTCCCTATTTCTCACATATTGTCCATATACTATGACCAACAGGAACGTGTGCAGTGAAATGTAACTTACAAGTTAATAATATGATGAACTGGTATCAATTACAATTTTATAACGTAAGAATACAATAACAACGGTACAAAATACATCATTTAAAACATAATAATACAGATAACATTTGTGGTAATAGGGGCTTTACAAAAGAATAGAAATAAACATATACATCAGTGTTACAGGAATTATGACATAAGTAAATACATAAAAGATCAGAATAATTATTGAAACATCAACTTCACACATGAGCATTAAAACAGAACAGAATTAATAATGTCTAACATCTTTACAAAATAAATAACATATTATTAATGCAAATTATATTTGAGGATAACAGTATTCCTCATCATTGTTCATGTAGCTGAGTATTAGAAAAATTCTACAACATAAGTCTTATCAGATAAAGATATAAAGACAGGAAGAACATAAATACACAAGGGTACACAAACACATAGTGGGATATCACAAGGAAAGGACAGGGTTTGTTTTACTGCAGTATTTTGCAAACAAAACTTTCTTTACTTCTTGGAGATCTCCCTTCATTCTTCATTGTTTCCAAAAAGTCCTATCCATACCTGCTTTTTGTACTTTTCTCGTATAGCCTCTCAGTGCATTTCTTCAAATTCATCGCAACTCATTCTCTTATAGGCTACCCCCTCTTAAGCTAACTTAAATCTACTGAGCTCAGATGCTAAACTAAGGGATGAGGCAATGCAGCAGCACAAAACAATTAACACAAACATCAATGACAAAAAAATGGAAAATTGCAAAGCAAGCTACAGTAAATCTAAATTACCAAGCAATGCAACATTACAACTAATATGAGCCAATGTGCAGCAACAAGAAAAATAAATCAGTAGTAAAACTAGCTTAACAGAGTAATACAAAGTGAAATTTAGTAGCACTATGTCTGGCAAACAACAACAGCAAATGTAATAACTTATATCTAAGCATGACAAAGCTCAACCAGAGAAAATATTACACTAAAGATGGCCATGTCTAATACCTAAGTCACATCTTAATACTAGAGTGATGCATCACAATTTATTCTACAAAAGAAATTACCAAGTACTTGAAAAGAAAATTCCGTATGCATTTCCTGTGAAGGGAAATGTCTTTTTATGCACCTTCGTTTTTTTGCATAGATCATAAAATTATTTACTGGATCTGTAGGCATAAAATATTTATATTAGTACATCTACTAAATTTTATTTTAACCAATGCTGCAGTGCAGCTAGAAACTAGATATTAAACAAAATGAGTAAATAAATACATAAAGCAAGCCCTATAGCATTTCTCTCAACTAGCAAGACAATAGCCGTGAAATGTTTCTCATCGTTTCATTGGGCATTTTAGTAAATATCATAACTTAAGAGCTCTACAGTATAATCATATGTTTTCAAGTTTGAGCATGTCGTATTTGCGATGCTTTCTACAAAGGAATGTCAATAGCGAGGATAATGGCCTCCCTTTTTTTTCTACCTGTGCCTCTGAAAAGGCACACACTAATGGCTTTTTCCAGGCGACTGTCGCGCAGCTGCCCACGATGCATTACGTGCAGGTGGTCACTTAACTTTCTTACGGAAATATTTACGACAGCAGTTTCCGCTACAGTGACAGTCTCATATAAAAATATTTCACAGGTCAAGAATTTGCGTTACAAATCTGTAGAAACAAAATCCTATTAATAAAACAGAGTCCACAAAATTTTCGTCGGCATTGTAATACATTCACGCATTTACATACATTGCATAACTCTCAAAGTACGATTCTCGGTTTCCAACATCCTTTTTCACAAACCAAAGTCCCTAACCACTACTCATTATTCCTTACCATATTCGACACTTCTTCAATATTTCATCATAACAGATATGTAGCATAATCAAATAACTCATGTAGCATCAGCTTATTGATCATAAACATACCGCAACAGCGTAATACACATCGTCATCATAACATCATAAAACCTCAGCCAAATCTCAAAATCGTCGTAGCTTCCTTCAATAATTTCAAAACCTAAAAAAAATTCTCTGCTCATGTCAAAAGTGTCATCTACTTCAAACGTACTTTAAAAATCATGATCCCATACCAAATACATCATTCAAAGCTCTCATAGTATCACAATAGTTCCAAAAAAGTATGAACAGTTCACAAAGTACAGACAAAATACAATTTCATAAGTGTGAAGTTATCCAACTGTGTAATTACGTAAACATTTGTCACTGATGTAGTAAAAAAAATGTTTGTCTCTCAGTTAAATGATCAGATAGCTGTGTGGTAGAGAAATATGGTACCGATGTGTAAAGTTGTATAAGCAAATACCATATTAGGTAGGGCTCCTTGTGCTTGCCAAACAAATGGTACACAAAGTAGGCGTGTACCCCCTGAGGATAAATGTAATTATACCCTCAGGTGTTACAGATTACAGCAATGGAATGAAATGTATCACGGAAAACTTTCTTTGTATTTCAAAAATCTTGAAAAATAAATGTTTTAAGTACAAATTTAATCACTCAAATACGTGTACTGTAGCGCTGGTAAAAAATGTGCCTAGTGTAGTAATTATCGTCGTCCGTAAGCAAAGTTCTGTGGAAGTCAATGTACTTACCTTGTAATAATCAAAAGCGAAATGCTATGCGTATAGATATCGTAGTTATTACGTAAATTACCGTGATCAAGAAAGTACTATACTGTAACGTATTGTTGTGCTACGAAAAAGGTTGTCTCATTGTAGCTATACCACAAAAGTTACTACTAAAACATGTTTTACTTTCCAGAAGAATTCAGAAAAACTGTGCAGATATAAAACAGATACACCGCAAAAACAACATTCTAAATTGTCACTCATTAGTAGCGTCGTGATAAAGTCGTGCAGCTGTCACGTAAATTAACCACTGCGTCATCTGGTATCTCACAGAAAGTACTTTAAATCCAGAATGTATTTTCAAGTAAACCAAAATGTTGCATTAAAATCTCATTAGCAGTATATGTTCTAAGTATGTAAGCCTTATAGTCATTACGTAATCGTGCAACTAACAAGCAAGAACGTACACACACAGTAACACTGTGTCCTCTGTTCACTATCACAATGCAGTGGTAATTACCGTCTAAATATGTTCCCTAGGTTATAGACTGGATATTTAACTTTAAAACATAGTTGCATATTAACAGATTCTAAGATTGAAAAAGAGTACTAGTAACGTGAAGTGAAAAATTTTATAGCAAAGACTAAGTTAAAAAGCAGATTATCTCTCAACAAATGGTCTTACATGTGAAATGTGGTGTAACCCTTTGCTCTTCCTAGTATGCAGAGTTTCAACTTTAACGCAATTATCATGTGGTATACGTCGGTAAAAAATACTGGAATGTTCCTCAAGGTTAGCGTCTATGTTATTTTTCCCTGAGCCAGCGGGCGCACGTGGCTGCCTGCGGTGCGAGTCATTGTCTGTTTCTTTGCTGGCGCGCATCGTTACTGGGATTAGGAGACCTAACTTCTACAAATTCACCTTGTCGAGAGTGCCCTGCTCTGTTTGAATCCCGCCAGTTCTGATGGAATTCAGGTCTGTCGTTTTGTCGGTAGTTTACATAGTTTCTTGTTTGTCGGTCATGTGGTGGAGAATTTCTCCCGGAATCGTAACTGCGCGCTGGACTGTTGCGTCTAAAGTTATTCTATCTCCCTTGATAATTATTTTGGTTCCCAAATTGTCTGCTTCTCTGATTGTCTCTGTGATAGTTACTACCGCGGAGAGGTGATCTTTCCCTGTAATTATTACTACTCTGCCAACGGTTGTCATACGGGTGGTGTCTGTTTTGGTCACGATTTACGTTGTAAGAATAGCCTTGTCGTGTACTATTTCTGTCATCGCGGAATTGCGACGGATATGACCTGTAATTGTTGTGTTCCTGTTTTCGCGTTCCGCGATTGTCAGTGTCAATTTCCAGTTCTTGCAACAGTACCTGAAAAGCTTCAATGTCGTCTTTGCAACGTCCTGCTAAAATAATATGTCGTAAATGTTCAGGTAATTTGATTAAGCAAATGCGGATGAGTTCTGAGGGGCTGTATGGGTTTGACAGGTACTGATTCTTGTGCAACATGTCTTCATAATATTTCACAAGACTGGAAAATTCAGATTGTTCAAAGTGTGTCATCATCGTGATGCTATGTTTTACTCGGTCTTGTGTGGCTTGAGACCAATATGCTGAGAGGAAGGCATGGTAAAATTCTCCTTCACTGTGGCAATCGTGAATGACCGATCGCATTCTTACCGCTGGTTCATTCTCTGAGTAGCCACACATAAATTCTAATCTGTACTGCAATGACCAGTTGGGAGGAAAACAATGAGAGAATTGATGAAGCCATGCTTGTGGATGAATGTCGTTTCCGGAATTCTTAAATGTTTTGAATTTACGTGTAGTAATAAACAGCTTATAGTCAAATTCATCATGTCGGCGAGTCGCATGTCGGTCATTGTTACGTCGTTTCGGCGGTTCCATTTCAAAATTCGGTGCACCTTGCCAATTTCTTTCATAATTTCCGAAATGTCCTGTGTTATTATTTTGTGGTTTTTCCGTATTTCTATGTCCCTCTTCCCATACTGGAGCGCGAGTGTCCTCTGAAATATGTAATTCTTGTATTACTTGTGCCAACTGATCTTGTACTTCCCGGATTTCTCTTTTGTACTGTGTATTGGTTTGATTTTGATTTTGTTTGAATTTCCTAATTTGTTCATACTCTTCAGTGTCCGTGAAGGCTACAGGTCTTGTGTCATTCAGATCATCATCTACCTTTGTAGATAAGTTAGTGAACTGATCTGAAAGTTGGGCTACTTTATCCGATAGTGAAATTATTTCCTCTGTGTGTTTTTCTGAACCAAGTTTCAGTGTCCATTTGTGTTGAAATCGTATCTACTGTGTCCTTTAAGTTTTCCTGAGTTTTTGCAAGTTGCGTAACCGAATCGGTAGATGCAACTGAGTCAATTTTAGCTTGCAAGGTGTCGTGATTTTCATTAACAATAGTTTGCAGTTCTTTTATGGCTGCTTCGTGATTCTGTAATGCATTTTCATGACGCGAAAAGATAGGTTGGAAATGCTCACAAATTTGTGTTTTTACGTCATTGCAGACATTTTGACATTTCGATTCGATGTTATGTAACTCAATAGTTAAATCTTCACGTGTTTGTTCAAGCGTGGTGTCTAACTTTTGAACATTTTGTTCCATTGTGTCTAACTTTTTAAAATTTTGTTCCACTGTGTCTAACTTTTGAAGATTTTGTTCCATTGTGTCTAACTTTTCGAGATTTTGTTCCACTGTGTCTAACTTTTGAAGATTTTGTGTCTAACTGCTGTGTTTGTCTCTGATTTGGTTTCATTTGTTGTATTAGTTGCAATAATAATGTATTTGTGTCTGGAATCTGTTCCTATATGCTTTTCGGCAGTGAATTTGCACCGGCAACATTCAGATTTTGACAAGCGGAAAATGTGTCTTGACTCATTTGAGAAAACGGTGAGTCTACAGTATTTGCAATATTGTGTTCTGTCATTCCCGATTTCTGGGGCGATCGATCAATAATGCTTCCCTGTTCACTACCTGTTTCACTGTCTACACCATTATTTGCCGCCCGCTCCATTTCCCTATGCACAATTACCAAATTACTACTTTGAATGTCTGTTAATTCATTACACAGTGGTGCTGGTAAGCTACTCTCGTCGTCACTATTATTTCTCAGTTTACTTTGGAGCCTAGTGTTACGTTTTTCACACGCCATTATTGTCACAGTATTTCACACGATAACACAGAAAAGCACAATTTGAAGAGCAAAAATAAGAAAACACATTAACATAGCACCTGTTTTATTGTACAACAATGAAAGACTGAAACTACAAAGGAGATTCTCCCTACAATTACGCGCTAGCAATAAACAAAATCTACACTGATCACACAAACTACAAGAAAAAATCAGAAGATTCCAGTGAGGTATCCTCGGCTAAGGGCCGACATATGAAACGTCCCCTTTGAACAATTATACATGACTGTGCTTATACTGACACACAATATTTTTAGCGCAACGCAATCTGACTTTCAAAAATCCCTACAAAAGAATGGCCCTGACTAACATTAACCTATACCTTTCACAAATCATTTACCTCACAAAAATCTTCGTTACTCGAACTAATGCAATACAGCGCGCGCCACTACTGCCAGCTAAATAAAAGATTCAAACTACAGAAGGCACTAACTACTGATAGGCATAGTTAGCAAATGAAAGATTTTAATACAGAACAGACAATGTATTTACCTCAATAGTGGTCAAAAGTCATAATGTATATAGCAGTTCATGATATCCAGCGTTACAAATTTCAAAACTCCGCCATCTCTATCCCCACATCCACCACTGCTGGCGGCTCACGTCCAACTGCGCAACGCTACGCGCTGTTAACATCCAGCTGCCCAACACTACAATAGCCAACAACAATGCAAACCAGCCACAGACTGCACACAGCACAGCCAGTGATTTTCATACAGAGCGCTACGTAACGTTGCTAATAAGAAAACATAAACAGCATACTTACACTTGTACTGTTTGCATTGACATCTAAATGTAATTGTTAGTCGTACATTAGTTCTTGCAAATATGTTTCCTAGCAGGCAAGTGCCTGAGCCTCTATGTTATCGACTTACCACAAAGTTTTATGCACTTGTGGCCCGAGGACATTGGTCGTGCTGGTGGAAATTTGGTCGCATCTTTTGTTCTAAAGGTGCTGTCATCTTTCACCACTTCAAATGGCATTTACAAATATGGGCCGAGAACTGTGAATGGCAGAATAAGAATCGTGTGATTGTAATTTTCATAATCTACCTAAGTGCAAGGAATTATTTTGATTCTGTGGGTTTGAAGTTTGTAGTTTCCGGATATTCCTAAATCTACTGTGATAGGGAATTCGACGTCAATGAGGAAAGAAGAAAGAGATGCAAGACCATGATTCGGGAAGAGGTAGTAGAAGTGGTAAGGCGTAAGGCCTAATAATGTAAAAATGATGGAGGATGAAGGTGTCTTTCTTTTCTCAATTTTCTGCAGAATGTGAGAAATTTCTGAAAACTACTCGTTTATAAATTATCTTCCTCATTTGGATTAGATTTTCAGGAAATGATTATCCTATAACAAAAAAACAAAACATTCATTGAATAACAATTAAATGTAGATGGAGCACAGAATTTTTAAGAAAGGACAGTCCTTCAGGTCAACCACTACCTTGCAGTGCTTGCCAACCTTACACTGTCACGCCAGGAATAAGGCCGTAAACGGGAATGATTGCTATCTGGTAGCTTTGATTCTCCTTGGAGCCTCCGCAATCGTATACATCCATCGTGATGCTGCACATAGAGGTAGTGCTTCGCTCAAAGGACGACATTTTGCCACTCATGCTTTCAGCGTTGCCATTTGGCGCACCAACGTCATTGCGCCTCTCTCTGCTGTCGTGTTATGGAAAGTCGCAGCAGTTGTCATCATGCTAATTTCATAGTGTTCCAGACGTCGTCGTAGTCACTGTGTGGAAGCTTATCTCACAAGCCCAGCGATAAGTAGCATACCTGCCGTATCAAGCGAGGGCAAGAGGGCAATGAGGCGGCAAAGCCATTCCTCCTCGGAGCATCTGCAAATGTTTATTTATTTGAAACTTCCTGGCAGATTAAAACTGTGTGCACCGACCGAGACTCGAACTCGGGACCTTTGCCTCTCGCGGGCAAGTGCTCTACCATCTGAGCTACCGAAGCACGACTCACGCTCGGTTCCCACAGCTTTACTTCTGCCAGTATCTCGTCTCCTACCTTCCAGACTTTACAGAAGCTCTCCTGCGAACCTTGCAGAACTAGCACTCCTGAAAGAAAGGATACTGCGGAGACTTGGCTTAGCCACCGCCTTCGGGATGTTTCCAGAATGAGCTTTCACTCTGCAGCGGAGTGTGCGGTGATATGAAACTTCCTGGCAGATTAAAACTGTGTGAACCGACCGAGACTCGAACTCGGGACCTTTGCCTTTCGCGGGCAAGTGCTCTACCATCTGAGCTACCGAAGCACGACTCACGCTCGGTCCCCACAGCTTCACTTCTGCCAGTATCTCGTCTCCTACCTTCCAGACTTTACAGAAGCTCTCCTGTGTGTGGCTAAGCCATGTTTCGCAGTATCCTTTCTTGCAGGAGTGCTAGTTATGCAGGATTTGCAGGAGAGCTTCTGTAAAGTCTGGAAGGTAGGAGACGAGATACTGGCAGAAGTGAAGCTGTGGGGACCGAGCGTGAGTCGTGCTTTGGTAGCTCGGATGGTGGAGCACTTGCCCGCGATAGGCAAAGGTCCCGAGTTCGAGTCTCGGTTGGTGCACGCAGTTTTAATCTGCCAGGAAGTTTCATATCAGCGCACACTCCGCTGCAGAGTGAAAATCTCACTCTGGTTATTTATTTATTTAACCTTATCAGATTAGGGCCATCAGGCCCTCTCTTACATCGGACCAGTTATCCATACATGCAGCATTTCACACATCAGAGTTACATTATGACAATAGTTTAAATAAGAAAATTAGGTTACTCTGGTGACAATATGAATAAAGAGTAATGACTAAGACCTAATAAAGTAAATGCTGCCAGTATTTTTACAACAGGTGCTATACATACAAATTACGATAAAAGCAATAAAAATAACAGTAAAAAAATAATAATGATAAACATGAGAAAAATTCGCAATAGTAATGAAGATTCGCGCAGATGTACATTAATATCTTGATGTGTAAAGTAGATGTTTACTAGTATATCGAGTTTTTTGGACGGGAGATTTAGGGGGGGGGAAATAGTAAAGTAATGAGGTGAAGTGCATTCGTGTACAGAGGAAGGAATTACTGGTAGATTAAGTAGATACGTCATTGACTGTTTTTTGAAGCCGGGCATGTTTTTAAGTTCTCTAAGATAACGAGGGAGTTTATTCCAGAGTCTGGTTCCCGCTACTGTAAAGGACTTGGAGAAGATGACTGGGCGATGCTGTGGAACAGAGAGGATTTTATTATGATGGGAACGTGTTTTCTGTCTTGTTGTTCCGACATAAGCGTTAAGGACGAGGAGAGATATGAGGAACAGTGTACATTTATAAGGCAGTAGATGAGACTGTATGGAAATCTCTGTGTTTGTCTGCACGCAGCAAGGACAATTTTGCATATGCTGGTGAAATGTGATCAAAAAGCCGAACGTTTGTTCTAATTTCTTTTTCAGGTCGAAAGGGAAGAGTTTTTTATACTTTTGTAGGACATGAAGGGGTACTGATGCTTTTTTGCACACTGCAGTTACATGCTCTGTCCAATTTAGATTTTCATCTATTATTACTCCCAAACTCTTTGCTGAGGGAGAGAAGTTAATATTTGTTCCATTTAGGATGAGAGATGGTACGGATTCCCGATGTTTTGGGCTAATGAGCTTAGAGTGACCAACAAGTACCGCTTGGGGTTCAGATGGGTTTAGTTTTAGTCCTATGTCCTGTTGTCGTGTGCCCATTTTGAAAGTGCATCGAGGTCAGTATTGAAATTTTCAATAGCTTTCTTAAGATTGCTTGGTTTCGCACATAGATACAACTGAAGGTCATCAGCATACATATGCTATTTGCAATAGGTCAGAACCGATGACACATCGTTGACATACAGAGAGAAGAGTACATGACCTAGTACTGAACTTTGGGGAACGCCTGACACTACCTGCCGCCATTGTGATTTTATATTCCCGGACATGACGTGTTGTTGACGAGACGTCATGTATGAGCGAAACCATTGCGCTGCACTTGGTGAGAAATTTAGACCGCTCAGTTTGGCTAGTAAGATGTCGAAGTCGATAGTATCAAATGCTTTGCTGAAATCTAAGAAGCAAATGATAGTCGCTTCTTGTCTGTCCATGGCAAGTTTCAGGTCATCTGTCACCTTTATCAGTGCGGATGTTGTGCTTCTATGTTTACGGAAACCTGATTGGTATTGGTCTAGTAGGTTGTTAGTAGTTAGGTAGTTGGTGATCTGGTCATGGACTATATATTCTAAGGCCTTTGATAGTGCAGGAAAAAGGCAGATGAGGCGGTAGTCAGAGGGTGCTGTGGCGATGTGCTTTTTAGGTAGTGGCTTAATTTGTCCCAGTTTCCAGGCCTCAGGGAAAACACTTGTGATCAATGAATCGTTGAAAATGTCTGTTGTAGAGGGCAGTAGTTGATCAATAATAAGTTTAATCATCTGGATAGTAATGCCATCATGTCCAGTAGATGCTGATTTAATCCGCGTTATGGCTTTCTTGACAGTATTGCAAGTGACGTGCTGTAGATAGATTTTTTTTTTTTTGCTACAGTCGTTCATCCCCATGACGTAATCAATGACTCTCTTTATTTTTTTTGCGGTTGAATTGTGTTTGTAGGTAATGTAAAGAATCGGTTTAGTTCTTCAGCTGGGACCATGGTATTTTCTGCAACTTTTATTTTGCCTAAACCGAGACTACGGAGATTTTCCCACTGGATAGTTGGTCTACATCTATTGTCAGCTAATGTACGGGCATGCCTGAGCTCAGTGCTTCTCACCGCTTGACTGACTACGTTTCGTTTCTGCTTGCATACTGTATGATTTTCAGGTGTATGGTGTATCTTGTATGCTCGATGTGCAGCGTCTCTGAGATTCATGAGCTGTTTTAGTTCATCAGTCAGCCAAGGTGCAGGTTTCCTTTTTACTTTTCTGGTCTTTATTGGAGCATAT
Source organism: Schistocerca nitens (assembly GCF_023898315.1). Taxonomy (NCBI): domain Eukaryota; kingdom Metazoa; phylum Arthropoda; class Insecta; order Orthoptera; family Acrididae; genus Schistocerca; species Schistocerca nitens. Next base: position 443,122,804 of record NC_064620.1, read on the forward strand.
TTGTCATATAGTCGAGTAATTTTGTTAGTGAGATCCTGGAGTTTGTCGTTTATGTCCATGAGGGGAGTAGAGGGCATCCCCCAAACTATTTCTTGTACCTCAGTTTCGAGTTCAGGCAAATTTATGCGTTTGAAGTCTCGGTATGTAGACAGTTTTTGCTTCTTTCTAGGACATTCTAGTAAATACGTCATGAAAATAATGTCATGGGCAGATATGCCAGGTGCAGATATTTCAGAGGTGCAGATTATTTTGTTTCGAGATTTCTTTGTGGATATATCTATGAAAATGTGACTGGTAGTCGTGTGATGAGTAGGTGTCAGCTGAAGTAGTGTCATATTTGAGGAAGAAAGCATCCTCTTAAATTTCCCAGTGGAAGGACTATCGCGCAGAAAATTAATGTTAGGATCACCTGCTATAGTTACATGTTCATATGACGATTGGAGACTAGAGACCATCGTGATGCTGTACACTGAACTAGGACTCGCCTGAGAACACGAAGTTATTTGTGTACAGTGTTACCGTTGGGCGCACTATCCAGGCGCTAGTTGCGTGATGGTACAGATATCCTGCAAGGCGGTGAGCATGGCAAAGGAGCCGTGACGAGCAAAAATAACGCGGGAGAATGAGCCACAGTCTCCATTAATCACAATCTTGCCTCAGTCAAATTCCGACCCGTGTTGGTAGACACTTTTCCTTGGCACATGAGCATAACATATTCTTTCCATTGACAACCGATATTGAAGTGCGATAAACCGATACTGAAGTGCGATATCTAAATCAAAAACACGCACAATAATCTTTCGTAATATAGAGAGAGTAGATAACTTAGTCAGAACACAGTTGATAAGTTAAAGAGCAACGGTATACATTTACATCCTAAAAGAAATGTATAATTAAATACCTCGGTTCTTCCTTGCAGAAAATGGCACACTTCATAATTTTCGACTACAGCGCCATCTAACAAGGATGGGAAACAATAGTTTGAGTAAACCACACGTATTGTTTGGCGTAAAATCCGAAGGTACACTAAAAATGTGGGGGTTAACATTTGAAAATATCCAGTGACACCCTTCAGGCAGGAGGGGTGGTGAGGAGGTGCCCAGTTGTAGCACATACAGATGTCCCCTTTATCAATATTAACTTTTCGCCTAGAACAATTTACTTCGTACGACACATCGTTTTCGAGCTATTTAGTTGTCTCAAGTTAAAACACCCTGTATATCACGTAGTAGTAGACGTATGGACTTTTTAATGTCAGTCCTTTTGAGTGACTTACACGCTAGATGATCTATTCAACCTACAGGTACACGAGAAACGGTTGCTAACAGGCTCTAATGAGCCTGGACTGAGAGAGGGCTAATGGCTAGCAACTAACAAAGAAATGATAAAGGAAATGTTAAAATACGCGTAGGATGAGCCACGCAATGAGGGCTATTTTCGATATATAGAAATAAAAATATATTAGGTAAATCTCTGTACAAAAATAACAATAGAAATTCCTATCTACACAACTCAGTTCCAGCTATAATTATAAGAAATTAACAAAGCAATCTTAAAAAGATTAACTATTTAAACATTTCAAAAGATTAAGATCAATTTACTTAAGAGCCAGGAAGTTAAAACTATGCGATTATTAATACAGTCTAACATGATACAGCAAATAAGCATAAAATAATGAATACGTGAAACCTGACAAACCTGTGGTACAAGGGGGAGGAAATAACTACGTAAAAATACTGCTCCGCTAATAACACACGCTAAGATTTAGGACGAGGAAGCGGACCAAATGTAGAAGTTAAGCACTGACCACAACTGCCACACTTGTGTTCATACATCGGAACTACATGACTAAGACCTCAAATTATATGCAAATTAGAACAGAAGGGAGATGAACAAATGAAATTTAATAGAATTGGTTGGGAGAGGACGAGTAGAATCACGAACAGCCACGCAAGGAAACCTTAAAAGCACTCTAGGACAAAAGTTTTAGTAAAACATGGGTAACCTGTACATGCTATCAACATAATATCAAACAACTGGCCTTAATTATGTAGTGGCGTCACCGAATAAGGTGTGTTTTCTGTGAATTTGCAGCAGTAGATTGCAGCCGTACCCGTAAGTGAGGCGCGGGATTGTTGATGATAACTTGGTGCAACATGACGTAGCAAAGTATGTCGGGCCGAAATGGGCGTAAGAGTTGAAGAAACGGCGTGCTCAGCGGGATTGCAAGTAATTCTCGCCCCAAGCCTCCATCGATACCAGCGCGCTGGTGTCACCCTAAAGGGTTTTAGTACGTGATTTGAAGAGGCGCATTCGCAAAACATACGCGCACTGCCGAGAGTAAATCGTGGGCAGTGGAATAATCCCATGTCTTTAGTGGCACGGCTCTCTTGGACGACGGTGCTGTCCTACACTCTGTCCGTTGCGGGTCCACGCTTCTACTCCCTGAGTTTGCAAGGGACTCGGAGCCAGACAGCAGCGGGCGAGACCAGATCTTCCGGCAGACGGACGGCTGCCCGGAGGCACAGGGGCCGCATCCCAGCTGCCACAGAGGGCTTACTCCCACCAGCAAGCGTCTTCAGCCGTGGCGGAGAGCAGGTCAGCATCACGTAGGTGCTACTTGTCACCGGAGGTCGGCGCGCGGCCATCATCGACGAATTCGCTGCTGGGTAACGCGCCTCACCGTGGCTGCCACAAATGGGTCACGGGCAACAGGGCTGCATCTTCAGCAAAGCACAGCGACCAAACCTCCGAGAGAGTGGAATTCGTCGTGAGCTGGATGACGGATGCCTGTGCCACCTGAAGCAAAGGAAAATAAAATGTTTACTGACTGCCGCAGTCTCTCTCTGCAGCCAGGAGCTGCCCTGTGCCCTGTGCCCAACATTCTCCAGACCAGCATCCCGGTACCTCTGATGACTTCATCGAGTCTCGAAGAAGCGGACATGGTCTTTGCAGTATGGTGTTCAGATTCACTACCTACATAATCTGCAAAAGCCTTTCGGAGACAGAAGTAGCAAGGTGTAGTAAGTGATGAACACAGCAGGTATGGGAGGTAGAGTTAGGTATGCGTCTTTTTTTTTATTTTGTAGCGACATTTTGGTAAATAAGGAAGGGTGCCGAGAAGTATTTAAGAATTGGTTTGTTGTGAACCTTACTGAGATTTGTAGTATGAGGAACCTGTTGTTTCACGGTCTAATGGGTGTAGGAATCACAATAATTTGATTTTTTGGTATCTGTGAGATGCTGCCAGTGTAATTTGTGGGCCATTCTGCACCTGATACTGAATTTGCGGCACTAGAGTGTTACATTTGTCGTCTTTTCGGCCATAATGCGAATCAATGTTTTCAGATTAAAGGGTAAGACGGAGGAATTAAGGTTTATTTATGTCAATGGTGCACTACAGTAATTGTGACAGGTAGTGGCAAGACCAGGCGGAGGAATTTTTCTTTTTTGTGGTTGTGCGGTTTGTGATTTGGGATGATGAAGGTTGCGAACAGCACAAAGGCAGAGTCTGGGACGCCAAACGTGTCGTAACCTGAGGCGTTGCGGATCTTATTGAAATAGGTAACTGAATTGACATCGGATAATACACAATTAAGTTATTAGTTAGCAGGCAGGAGTGAGCGGTTGTCACTACCTCCTATGACACAGCAGCAGACATCTCCCGCTGCCGCAGGATTAGTTGTGCTACTTTCAGGCAGAGTATATGAAGATGTGCTTTCTTTTGTTGAGGATCTAGAGATGTAGGGTGCCTAGACGAAGGGTTATGTGGCTGTTACATGTTGATACTCCAGCCTACTTCACCGATATCGTCTGGACGCATCTCAATTGTGTCTTCCCTGGGTGATGGATTGGGCAAGGCGTTCCAGTTGCAGTGCCTGCTCATTCACCAAATTTCAATCCGTGCGATGTCTGGTTATGAGGCCATCTCAAAATCGTTGTGTATACAGGACTCATTCCATACGTGGAGACACTGGAGCAGAGTATTCATGCTACCTTTGACACAGTTTGGATGCAGCAAATGGTTCAAATGGCTCTGAGCACTATGGGACTTAACATCTGTGGTCATCAGTCCCCTAGAACTTAGAACTACTTAAACCTAACTAACCTAAGGACATCACACACATCCATGCCCGAGGCAGGATTCGAACCTGCGACTGTAGCAGTCGCGCGGTTCCGGACTGAGCCCCTGAACCGCTAGACCACCGCTGCCAGCTTGGATGCAGCCTCGCCATGTGAACATGTCAGACAGAACATGTTACGGCGAGTACACGCATGCGTTGGGGCACACGGAACCAGTTTCCAGCACATACTGTAACTGTGGCTTCATGGTACAGCGCGCATTAGATCGCAGTCTCTGTAACAATATATGATTGAATAAATGATCTCTGGCATGGAAACCATTCATTTTCGGACATCAGTTCATCAGACCTTTTTTGTTCTGTATCCCCTCATAGATCAATCACTAGAGTTTGTACATGATGGAAAAAATCACCCTGCGTATCTTACATACTTCCTGTAGAGATAAACGAAAATGTTCAATTATTGTACATCCAAAGTTCTCATACGTGGTTTCCTGGCTGACAATTAGTGTTTCGTGGTTTTGTTTCCCGTCGCCTTTTTGGCACTTTGCTCTTTCTTTTGATGTCATTATATTCCGGTGTTATTCTTAATGGTAATACAAGTTGTAAGTATTGCTTACTTTTGTTGCTTTTATTTTAAGGTACTGTAATTTTATATATTCGTTCCACATATTCGTGATGTTTGTGCTACAGCAGTTGGAAAATGATGTTTGATCGAAGTCAGTTACATATAAAAATGTATTAAAAGCAGGTTACATTGTATCTTCTAGTGTCATTTCTAATACATGTCGAAGCCGTGGGACTTGACCAACAGACAACATTGTGGAAAAAGCTAATCTAGGTTAGAACTGTAACCTTTGTACAAACATATGACACAACATCTTTTTAAAGAAAATCAATAAGCAATGGCTACCTTAAGAAGTGACAACGACGTAGGCCAAAATCAATATAAAAGCAAGTATTCAAACATCAAAGCTTGTGAAGATGCAGTGTGGAAGTTTGTGGATCACCGACGAGCTTCGTGAGAAACATTAATTTACTGCTATTTCTAGAAGCAAGTGTAAGTAGCACACTTGAATTTTCGGAAGGCAGTTAGTGGGTATAACTGACGATGTTTCACTTAATTAGTAATTTTATCTTTGATCAAAACTCATGCGAAAGAACGAGGTGCTATCGTATGTCATTCTATTAATAACAGTAAGAAAGAACACATCACATAAGATTCCAAAACTTATGACATTATTACTGGTCTGACAGATATTGCATTTTAGAGTATTGACGTGGATTTGTTCTGAAAATAGCTTTAGCACATTTGCCGACACAGCTTAATTTTTCTGCAGTGATATCTCTGGCATTTTAAGTCAAAATATCAGTCGATATTGCAAGTGTCAACAATGTCAACCATGACATAATTTCAGGAAAAGTCGCGATTACCATGTGTAAACAAATTAATAACTCAACATTCGATAAGAGACTGAGGCTAATAGGCATATGCTATAGAAGACAAAAAACAAATTGATGGCCTACAATGGAACGCTAGGTAGAGCCAACAAAAATGTTTCAACTGCCACAAGGTAAAAAATTAACTATACAGAAAGCATTGAAATATTTTCTCTATGTAAAATTGTAGTTTACTTAAAGCGCAAAGATTGGTAACTTTTTACCTGCATACACAGATAACATGGACGAAATTCGAGTAGGACCTATTGATAAGCAGACATTGAGCGTTTCTTGTGCATTAAGTTAAATATTAAACAAAATAATGAGCTACCATTATAAATGTAATAATCCATATTATGAAGTGTACCACTGAATTGATTAACCACATTATATAATTAATGTCCAATGAGAGGGCCGATTTCTCTCATTAGATATAGAGAACATACACATGAACGTCCTGGTGGAAAAGTAGTCAGTATTTTCCTGAAATGTGGAAACATAGAAAGACTAATAACCTCAGCAGTTGAGTCCCATAGTGCTCAGAGCCATTTGAAACATAGAAAGGCAGAAGTCTTAGAACTTAGGGGACTATCGTAGCTAATTGTGGCCTACAACTCCTTTGCCCTTGAAGGGGAAACATTTAAACCAAACAAAGCTTTAGCTATGTGCTATAGCCTCGTGGGGAAGTTAGCCAATTTTCTCTCGATTATATGAAAAAGGAGCATTTTACACAGCAAGGAATGCTGTCTGACCATTTATTATATGCGTTTCATGAATGACAAAAGACGAGACATCACTTGATGAAATATTCAATTAATATTCTCTATGAGGAAGATAACTGTATAAAACTATTAACTGGTAATGAATGTGGGCATACATATTTCACATTTCCTGAAAATCGAGAATGTCTATGTCATAATCCGCACAGCTCATGTCATCCAATGGCACATAAAAATGCATATACGAGCATAGCGACATAACTGAATACGTTGCTACAGACAGTAGGAGAAGGTGCATTTACGAAAAAGTTAGCTGCAAAACATTAAGACTATATGTTGCATAAAAATAACGTTAATAAATCAAGAGAAAAAAATCAGAAACGAAGTAATCTCAGCCTACTATCTGTAGGACAAATATACAAGTTGATTAGCTACAGATTTCGTGCAACAGGAGTAAATATTAGGTTTCGGGCTGAAAATACATTTCCATTTAACACAGTGCATAAATTCGGCTCAGTTGCCCCTACCATCAATAGAGTGTAACGACTGCGGAAAGTATCACACTGGACAAACCAACGAAGAAACGTGTACGAGTAAGAAGATAATTGGCAGAACAGTAGCATTCTGTAAACATTTAAACATCTACATCTATGTGATTATTCTGCTATTCACAATAAAGTGCCTGGCAGAGGGTTCAATAACCACCTTCGAACTGTCTCTCTACCGTTTCACTCTCGAACGGCACGCGGGAAAAATAAGCACTTAAATTTTTCCGTGCGAGCCCTGATTTCTGTTATTTTATCGTGATGATCATTTCGCCCTATGTAGGTAGGTGCCAACAGAATGTTTTCGCAATCGGAGGAGAAAACTGGTGATCGAAACTTCACGAGAAGATCACGTCGCAACGAAAAAAGCCTTTGTTTTAATGATCGCCACTCGAATTCACGTATCATGTCTGTGACACTATCTCCCCTAATTCGCGATAATACAAAACGAGCTGCCCTTCTTTGTTCTTTTTCGATGTCATCCGTTTGTTCCACTTGATGCGGATCCCACACCGCACAGCAATAACCAAGAATAGGGCAGACAAGCGTGGTCACTTTAGTAGACCTGTTGCACCTTCTAAGTGTTCTGCCAATGAATCGCAGTGTTTGCTTTGCTCTACCCACAATATTATCTATGTGGTCGTTCCAGTTTCCGTTATTTGTAATTGTAATCCCTAAGTATTTAGTTGAATTTACAGCCTTCAGATTTGTGTGACTTATCACATAATCAAAATTTAGCTGATTTCTTTTAGTACTCATGTGAATAACTTCACACTTTTCCTTATTCAGGGTCAATTGCCACTTTTCTCATCATACAGATATCTTATCTAAATCATTTTGCAAGTCGATTTGATCATCTGATGACTTTACAAGACGGTAAATGACAGCATCATCTGCAAACAATATAAGACGGCTAGTCAGATTGTCTCCCATGTCCCGATATAGATCAGGAACAACAGAGGGCTTATAACACTTCCTTGGGGAACGCCGGATATTACTTCTGTTTAACTCTATGAGTTTCCGTCTATTACTACGACGTGTGACCTTTCTGACAGGAAATCACGAATCCAGTCGCACAACTGAGGCGATACTCCGTAGGCACGCAGTTTGGTTAGAAGACTCTTGTGAGGAACAGTGTCGAAAGCCTTCTGGAAAACTAAAAATATGGAATCAATTTGACATACCTTATTACTTCATGAGTATAAAGAGCTAGTTGTGTTTCACAAGAACGATATTTTCTGAATCCATGCTGACTATGTGTTAATAAATCGTTTTCTTCGAGGTACTTCATAATGTTCGAACACATTATATGGTCCAAAACCCTACTGCAAATATCTCATAAAATTGGAAACAGAGTTATATTTAGCGGAGAAACGCACATATCTGGACATCGTAGAACATCTGAAAAATTCCATTCTAAATATGCAGAACGAGATGAAAGACAAAAAACTAAAAATCTTCTGTCGCAGGTTGATATTATCTTAGATTGAAATCGAAAAATTTTAGAGACTGAGGAAACTATTACAAACGAATCTTAATTATCACAACCTTTTTTTACTATTTATTACATTTTGAATCTTCTCCAAGCCATGACAAAATGTTACTTATGTGACGGTTTACATTTTCGGATGCGATCAAACAAGACTATCGGAAATAGGTTTTGGAACTCAAAAAACATACTTGATAAATAGCTACTAGTAATAAGCTTATGATGAACTCCCTAGCTTATTAATTTATCCTGAATTGGCTCTATGCCCTTTCTTTGAACATAGTTGAGAGAAAAAGAGGTATTCTGTGACGCTCTAATACAGTAAAGTCCGTAGCTAAGCTTGTCTCTGCCCCTCGGCAGATTTTAAAGAAATTTGGCTGGTCCTAGACTGCGGACAGGTCGTTCATTAATTTGTGAAGCAAATCTGGCGGGCTGGAGGCTGGATGCGCTGCAGCGCTGATTAATCATTCATTGCGGAGCACAGGAGGTGTGCCTTAGTGCTCTGCCGCCGGCTTAGGTGGCTGCTGCGGGCACGCGCGCGTGCTCTCGTTCGCTCACACAGGCGCCGCCCGTCTTACGTTGCGAGTCGTCGGCTTTTCGGAGTCCTTTAGTTGGCGGCCTGTTTGGAAGAAACTCTCCGTTAAGGCCGTTCATATTACATAATATGTACCGGATGTACAAGAACTCCACGGACAAACTGTGAGAGCTTGTTCATGGATACCTTCCGAGTAATTTGTCTTAAGGGACCGTGCTCGTTACAGAAGTAGGAGGGCAGGGTACTTGCTGGGCCACTGATTTATGACCTTTATCTGAACAAACACTGGAGAGATTCAAACAGACTTCAGAAATGAATCGTGGTTCGTATACCGAGGAAGGTGGCAGAAACAAAATGTGAACAGTACAGAACCTTATTCCAATATCACATCCATCAAAAAAATTGTGTAGATAATTCTGAGGACCACCCCCATGAACCATGGACCTTCCCGTTGGTGGGGAGGCTTGCGTGCCTCAGCGATACAGATGGCCGTATCGTAGGTGCAACCACAACGGAGGGGTATCTGTTGAGAGACCAGACAAACGTGTGGTTCCTGAAGAGGGGCAGCAGCCTTTTCAGTAGTTGCAGGGGCAACAGTCTGGATGATTGACTGATCTGGCCTTGTAACATTAACCAAAACGGCCTTGCTGTGCTGGTACTGCGAACGGCTGAAAGCAAGGGGAAACTACAGCCGTAATTTTTCCCGAGGACATGCAGCTTTACTGTATGATGAAATGATGATGGCGTCCTCTTGGGTAAAATATTCCGGAGGTAAAATAGTCCCCCATTCGGATCTCCGGGCGGGGACTACTCAAGAGGACGTCGTTATCAGGAGAAAGAAAACAGGCATTCTACGGATCGGAGCGTGGAATGTCAGATCCCTTAATCGGGCGGGTAGGTTAGAAAATTTAAAAATGGAAATGGATAGGTTAAAGTTAGATATAGTGGGAATTAGTGAAGTTAGGTGGCAGGAGGAACAAGACTTTTGGTCAGGTGATTACAGGGTTATAAATACAAAATCAAATAGGGGTAATGCAGGAGTAGGTTTAATAATCAATAAACAAATAGGAGTGCGGGTTAGCTACTACAAACAAAATAGTGAACGCATTATTGTGGCCAAGATAGACACAAAGGCCATGCCTACTACAGTAGTACAAGTTTATATGCCAACTAGCTCTGCAGATGATGAAGAAATTGATGAAATGTATGACGAGATAAAAGAAATTATTCAGGTAGTGAAGGGAGACGAAAATTTAATAGTCATGGGTGACTGGAATTCGTCAGTAGGAAAAGGGAGAGAAGGAAACATAGTAGGTGAATATGGATTGGGGGGTAGAAATGAAAGAGGAAGCCACCTTGTAGAATTTCGCACAGAGCATAACTTAATCATAGCTATCACTTGGTTCAAGAATCATAAAAGAAGGTTGTATACCTGGAAGAATCCTGGAGATGCTAAAAGGTATCAGATATATTATATAATGGTAAGACAGAGATTTAGGAACCAGGTTTTAAATTGTAAGACATTTCCAGGTGCAGATGTGGATTCTGACCACAATCTATTGGTTATGAACTGCAGATTGAAACTGAAGAAACTGAAAAAAGGTGGGAATTTAAGGAGCTGGGACCTGGATAAACTGAAAGAACCAGAGGTTGTAGAGAGTTTCAGGGTGAGCATAAGGGAATAATTGACAGGAATGGGGGAAAGAAATACAATAGAAGAAGAATGGGTAGCTCTGAGGGATGAAGTAGTGAAGGCAGCAGAGGATCAAGTAGGTAAAAAGACGAGGGCAGAAATCCTTGGGTAACAGAAGAAATATTGAATTTAATTGATGAAAGGAGAAAATATAAAAATGCAGTAAATGAAGCAGGCAAAAAGGAATACAAACGTCTCAAAAATGAGATCGACAGGAAGTGCAAAATGGCTAAGCAGGCATAGCTAGAGGACAAATGTAAGGATGTAGAGGCTTGTCTCACTAGGGGTAAGATAGATACTGCCTACAGGAAAATTAAAGAGACCTTTGGAGAGAAGAGAACCACTTGTATGAATATCAAGAGCTCAGATGGCAACCCAGTTCTAAGCAAAGAAGGGAAGGCAGAAAGGTGGAAGGAGTATATAGAGGGTTTATACAAGGGCGATGTACTTGAGGACAACATTATGGAAATGGAAGAGGATGTAAATGAAGATGAAATGGGAGATAAGATACTGCGTGAAGAGTTTGACAGAGCACTGAAAGACCTGAGTCGAAACAAGGCCCCGGGAGTAGACAAAATTCCATTAGAACTACTGATGGCCTTGGGAGAGCCAGTCATGACAAAACTCGACCATCTGGTGAGCAAGATGTATGAAACAGGCGAAATACCCTCACACTTCAAGAAGAATATAATAATTCCAATCCCAAAGAAATCAGGTGTTGACAGATGTGAAAATTACCGAACTATCAGTTTAATAAGTCACAGCTGCAAAATACTAACGCGAATTCTTTACAGACGAATGGAAAAACTGGTAGAAGTGGACCTCGGGGAAGATCAGTTTGGATTCCGTAGAAATGTTGGAACACGTGAGGCAATACTAACCTTACGACTTATCTTAGAAGAAAGATTAAGAAAAGGCAAACCTACGTTTCTAGCATTTGTAGACTTAGAGAAAGCTTTTGACAACGTTAACTGGAATACTCTCTTTCAAATTCTGAAGGTGGCAGGGGTAAAATACAGGGAGCGAAAGGCTATTTACAATTTGTACAATAACCAGATGGCAGTTATAAGAGTCCAGGGGCATGAAAGGGAAGCAGTGGTTGGGAAAGGAGTGAGACAGGGTTGTAGCCTCTCCCCGATGTTATTCAATCTGTATATTGAGCAAGCAGTAAAGGAAACAAAAGAAAAATTCGGAGTAGGTATTAAAATTCATGGAGAAGAAGTAAAAATTTTGAGGTTCGCCGATGACATTGTAATTCTGTCAGAGACAGCAAAAGACTTGGAAGAGCAGTTGAACGGAATGGACAGTGTCTTGAAAGGAGGATATGAGATGAACATCAACAAAAGCAAAACGAGGATAATGGAATGTAGTCAAATTAAATCGGGTGATGCTGAGGGGATTAGATTAGGAAATGAGACACTTAAAGTAGTAAAGGAGTTTTGCTATTTAGGGAGCAAAATAACTGATGATGGTCGAAGTAGAGAGGATATAAAATGTAGACTGGCAATGGCAAGGAAATCGTTTCTGAAGAAGAGAAATTTGTTAACATCGAGTATAGATTTAAGTGTCAGGAAGTCGTTTCTGAAAGTATTTGTATGGAGTGTAGCCATGTATGGATGTGAAACATGGACGATAACCAGTTTGGACAAGAAGAGAATAGAAGCTTTCGAAATGTGGTGCTACAGAAGAATGCTGAAGATAAGGTGGGTAGATCACGTAACTAATGAGGAGGTATTGAATAGGATTGGGGAGAAGAGAAGTTTGTGGCACAACTTGACTAGAAGAAGGGATCGGTTGGTAGGACATGTTTTGAGGCATCAAGGGATCACAAATTTAGCATTGGAAGGCAGCGTGGAGGGTAAAAATCGTAGAGGGAGACCAAGACATCAATACACTAAGCAGATTCAGAAGGATGTAGGTAGCAGTAGGTACTGGGAGATGAAGTTTGCACAGGATAGAGTAGCATGGAGAGCTGCATCAAACCAGTCTCAGGACTGAAGACCACAACAAACAATTCTGAGGAGAACTGAAGACAAGGCGGAGGATGTACTGAGCGAAGAGTAATTTGTATTCAGGAGGGAATTAGGAAGAACAGAAGCGATCCTGGCACTGAGGCTTCTTATCAAAAAGGTATCTGATAATATTATCTGTCAAGATACGATCAGAGTGTTGAAGAGAACAGCTATAAAATACACTGAAGAGCCAAAGAAATTGGTACGCCTGCCTAATATCGTGCGGGGCCCGCGCGAGCACGCAGAAGTGCTGCGAGACGGCATGGCATGGACCCGACTAATGTCTGAAATAGTACTGGAGGGAAATGACACCATGAATCTTGCGTGGCTGTCTATAAGTCCGTAAGAGTACGAGGGGTGGAGATCTCTTCTGAACAGCGCGTTGCAAGGTATCCCAGATACGTTCAGTAATGTTCATGTCTGTGGAGTTTGGTGGCCAGCGGACGTGTTTAAACTCAGAAGAGTGTCTCTGGAGCCATTCTGTAGCAATTACTGGCTCATTCTCCCGCTGGAATTGCCCAAGTTAGTCTGGATGCACAATGGACATGAATGGATGCAGGTGATCACGCTCGTACGTGTCATCTGTCAGAGTCGTGTCTGGACGTATCAGGGGTCCCATATCATTCCAACAACTACACACGCCCCACACCATTACAAAGCCTCCACCAACTTGTCTCTTGCTGACATGGAGGGTCCATGGATTCATGAGGTTGTCTCCATAGCCGCACACGGCCATCCGCTCGATACAATCTGAAACGAGACTCGTTCAACCAGGCAACATGTTTCCAATCATCAATAGTCCAACATCGGTGTCGACGGACCCAGGTGGGGCGTAAAGCTTTGTGTCGTGTAATTGTAAATGGTACACGAGTGGGCCTTCGGCTGCGTAAGCCCATATCGATTATGACTCACACGCTGACACTTGCTGACGGTAAAGCTTTTGAATCTGCACCAATTTTCTGAAGGGTTGCACTTCTGTCACGTCCAACGACTCTCTTCAGTCGTCGTTGGGCCCGTCCCTGAACGATCTCACTGCGGCAGCAGAGATGTCGGAGATTTCATGTTTTACTGGATTCCTGATATTAATGGTACACTCGTAAAATGGTCGTACGGGAAAATTACTACTTCATTGTGACCTCGGAGATGCTGTGTCCCATTGCTCGTGCGCCAACAATAGCACCACGTTCAAAGTTAAATCAACCCTGATATGAAATTAAAAATTTTCCCGGCGAGCTAAATATTCAAAAAGATTTCGGGCTTGCAGTCGTCGTTAGCTGCATCCACGGTATTTCGACTGGACAACTGCCAGCTATCCTCAGGTGAGCCATCGAAGACTGACGAAGACGCCCTCCGTTCCGCAGTATATAGCGTGCAGCGAGTATTCCTCTCATGCATCAAAATCATATCGATTGGCAATAAGTTTCAGGTGGGAATCAGTGCTTTGTTTCGTCACGCTCTCTCCTCGACATATTTTATGTTCAGCCATGAATATTTTGAACAGATTGACGGCGTCGCCATGGGTAGCCCCTTGTCTCCCTTGGTGGCCAACCTTTTTATGGAGGATTTTGAGGAGAGAGCTCTTGAATCAGCAGCCCTCAAACAAACTGTTTTTTGGGGGTACGTGGATGATACTTTCGTAGTGTGGCCTCATGGAGAAGACAAATTAATGGAGTTTTTAGAGCACCTCAACTCCATTCATGAGAACATTCGGTTTACCATGGAATTAGAGAAAATTGGTTGCCTCCATTTCTTGGATGTGTTAGTTAGACGGAAGAGTGATGGCTCTCTGGGGCATTCAATTTATCGGAAGCCCACATGTACTGATTTTTATTTAAATTCGTCCAGCTGCCATCACCCATCGCAAACAATGAGTATACTTAAAACACTTGTACACAGAGCTCATGTAGCGTCAGATGCAGATAGTTTGTCTGAAGAGCTTGCCCACCTGAAGAGGGTTTCCAAAGAGAATGCCTATTCTACCCGGCAAATTTGCAAGGCACTTGCAATTAAGCCAAAAACTCAGGGGGTCGAGAAAGAAGAGAGTACGCCTAGTAAATCTTTAGCTTTTCTTCCCTTTGTTGGCAATATTCCCTTCAAAATTGCAAGAATCCTCCACGGTTTTGAAGTGAAAGTGATTTTCCGTCCACCATCGAAGATTTCCGACCTGCTGGGACCAGTGAAAGACGACCTGGTATTGCGGAAGACGGGAATTTATAAAATACCTTGTTAGTGTGGCATGTCATATGTAGGACAAACATTGCGGACAGTGGAAGAGCGTTGCACTGAACATCAACGCTGTACTCGCCTTTTGCAACCTACCAAGTCTGCAAATGCTGAGCATTGCATTTCTACTGGACACACAATGGAGTATGACAAGACAACAATTTTGGCCACAGCAACATCCTTTTGGGACTCCGTCATAAAAGAATTAGTTTAAATTCGCATGACAGACAATCTGATGAACCGAGACAGTCGCTACCAGCTAGACAACGCGTGGAACCCCGAAATCTCTAAGATCTGCTCCAGACGAAGACGTAAGAGTACTCCGATGACCGCGGCAATTGACAACGCCGAAGACAGCTGAGTTCTGCAGTTCTACCAGCGAGGACGCTGCCGGCGGGCGGTGTGGTTCGTCTGTCAATGTGATTTTGACGCATGCGCGGAATACTCGCTGCACGCTATATATTGCGGAACGGAGGGCGTCTTCGTCCGCCTTCCGTCCCCCACGCGCATCCTCTATGACCTCATCCCCTTCCCCCACCTTCTCCTTTTCCTTGAACACATCCGCACACTCTATGTTGTCCGTCGCCTTGATCCCCCTCACCCCCTGGTGTCTCCCTTCCTCTCCACTCCCGACCAGTTGCCGCGCCTTTACCGTTGTGTCCCTCCCTCTCTCCATCTCCACACCCTCCATCTCCTTTCCCAACACAACTTCCACCGTCTACCGCTCCCGGATGATGAGCTTCGCCCTGACATCTACCCTTCCTACCAACTCTAACCCCCTCTTCCTGCCTCCTCCTCAGGGCTCCCTCTCCTCCCCCTCCCTCCTTCTGAGCGGATTTCCCCTCCCCCTCCATCTCTTGTGCCTTCTTTCAGTGTCTCTGCGCTCCCTCCTGCCCTGTCTTCCCTTTTCCTCTCCCGCCCCATGTGTCTCCTGCCTCTTCGTGAACCCACGGTTACCCCTCCTCCCTTCCTCCCGCCGCTTCCCCAGCTGCCCCATGCTCTCCCCTCCTTTTCCATCCTCTCTGCCCTTTCCCTCGGCAGGTCCCACCTGGTAGTTTTATTCTTCGTCGTGTGTGCTCCGAGTGGGTTTTAAGTGTGTTGTTTCGGAGTGTTTTTAATACTGTGGCCGACTTTTAACCTGTGCCTGTGCATCTAGTGACTTCTATGTGTTTTAAGACTCACCAATTGTGTTTTTTAACTTTCTGGTGACTTTTTTAACTGTCCCCAATGAACGTCTACATATCAGTGTATTTTTACCTCCATTTTCTCCCCTTACTCTGTTTTATGTTCCCCCTTTTTACCTCCTTATGTATGTATTATTTTATTCTTGTTTTAATTGTCATATCACTCGGCTGAAGAGCGGCGGATTGTGCTGCTGACAGCCCTCCCCTGCCCGTATGGGGCAGGGGAATGAAATCACAATAAAGAAAAAAAAAAAGCGTCTTCGTCAGTCTTCGATGGCTCACCTGAGAATGGCTGGCAGTTGTCCAGTCGAAATATCGTGGATGGAAGCTAACGACGACCGGCTGCAAGCCCGAAATCTTTTTGAATATTAAATGTAACCTGAAAACCTGCAACAGTGACCCATCTAATAACTGTGCCAGTGACTTGTTGCCTTATATAGACGTTGGCGACCTCAGTGCCGTATTCTCTCCGTTTACATAGCTCTGTACTTGAATACTCAAAGCTGTACCAGTTATTTTTGCGCTTCAGTGCCCAAAGACGTGGAGGTGATAGATAGCTTCTACAAGAACGAAGTAGCTGTGATTAGGAATTTTAATTAGAAAAAATTAGAAAAGGCGTGAGACAAGGATGTGCTCTCTCTTCTCTTATTCAACGCTTACATCCATGAAGCTGACGACTTCGTTCTTGGTTTTCTACTCTTGTTATTCCCTCTTGGTTCTTGTACATTTCGTGTATTACTGATCTCTCCCTACAGCTTACTCCTATTCTCCTCAGTTTTTTCGTGTCGATAAATCCTTCAACATGTTTTAATGTTGCTTGGGTCTTGCTTCCATTATCAACCGCGCCGTCAGAACTGATTCTCTGGCGCCTTACTTTTCCTAATGCCAAACTGATCGTCATCTAACGCATTTGCAGTTTTCTTTTCCATTCTTCTCTACGTTATTCCTGTGAGCAACTTGGATGCAGGAGCTGTAGAACTGGTTGGGCGATACTTCTCGAGCTTGTCAGTTCTTGCAGTCTTCAGAATCTTGTGGACGATATTTTTCCGGATGTTAGACTCTATATCTCCAGACTGATACATTCAACACACCAACGTGAATAGTCGTCTCTTTGCCACTTTCCCCAATGACTTTAGACATTCTCCTGCAGTGTTATTTGTCCCTTCTGCTTTATTTTGTATTAACTCTCCCAAAGCTCTTTAAAATTTGATTCTAATACTGAAGCCCCATGTCTTCTATATCGAAACCTGTTTCAAAAATGGTTCAAATGGCTCTGAACACTATGGGACTTAACATCTGAGGTCATCAGTCCCCTAGAACTTAGAACTACTTAAACCTAACTAACCTAAGGACATCACACACATCCACGCCCGAGGCAGGATTCGAACCTGCGACCGTAGCGGTCACGCGGTTCCAGACTGAAGCGCCTAGAACCGCACGGCCGCACCGGCCGGCGACACCTGTTTCTTCTTCTACCAGATTCAACCAATTTTCCCCCATATAGAGGTCTTCGATGTACTTTCTCCACCTTTTCGCTTTATCCTCTGCTTTTAACTGTGGATGTCCCATTGCTATCTCTGACTTTTCTATACGCTTTGACTTATCAATACGCTTAGTCCGTCCTCCAGTCGACTATTTCTTCTTCAGTTTCTTCACATATTCCATGCAGCCATTTCGTCTTAGCTTCCATACACATCCTATTTATTTCGTTACTCAGCGACCTGTGTTTCTGCTCTCATGAACTTCCTTGAAAATATTTGTACTTCCTCATTTCATTAATCAACTAAAGTATTTCTTCTGCTACCCATGGATCTTCGCAGTTACCTTCTTTGTGCATATGTTTTCCTTTTAAACTTCTGTGATTGTCCCTTTTAGAGATGTCTATTCCTCTTCAACTGAATTGGCCACTGAACTATTCATCGTCGCAATATCTAGAACGTTAGAGAACCTCAAGCATATGATGGTTCAAATGGTTCAAATGGCTCTGAGCTCTATGGGACTTAACATCTGAGGTCATCAGTCCCCTAGAACTACTTAAACCTAACTAACCTAAGGACATCAAACACATCCATGCCCGAGGCAGGATTCGAACCTGCGACCGTAGCAGTCGCGCGGTTCCGGACTGCGCGCCTAGAACCGCTAGACCACCGCGGCCGGCTCAAGCCTATGACTTCATTCCTTAGTACTTCTGTATTCCCCTTCTTCCTGTATTGATTCTTCTAGACTAATGTCTTAAATTTCAGTCTACTCTTCATCATTACTAAATTTTCATCGAAATTGCTATCTGCTCCTTGGTACGCCTTACAAACCAATATCTGATTTCGATATCTCTGCCTGACAATTAGTAATATAAAAATTTCCCTTACTTTACGTCTATAGTCATAATTTTTTGTCATCAGACTACCGGTTTCGCTCTATAATGACCATTTTCAGACCCGTTTTATAAAAACATGTCATAATCTACTGGAACCATAGTAGCATCTCGAAATGTTAGATACAAAATCAGCACCAGCATCATTTGTATAGAGGGTGAGTTACCTAACATTACCACTGGAAACACCTGCCAAACGACAACAAACACTGAATAAGCAACTCCGCAGACCGAAGTGAGGAGAGGGGCTGGCGTAATTGGTTAATATAAACCACTGAGAAACGCCCGGAAGTACGATTTTCGACACATACTTCTGTATGTACTTTTACATAAAAATCTGTCATTATTCTTAGCACAACTGAAAATAGAAACAAATACTTAGTGAAAGCGGTACCCATCATTTGCTGCACACATTTTCAATCTACCGCGTAATGAATGTCTTACACTATGCATTACATCAGGTGTAATGTTGCCACAAGCTGCCTCCATACGATGTTTCATATACTCTGGGGTTGTAGGTCATTATGAAGGTGGTTATTATTTACCGAAACTGATAATCTGATGACTAAAATATTGTGACCATAGACGTAAAGTAGTGCAAAGTAAATTTCTTCCATATTCGGGTCATTCTTTTGTGCTGGTAGTTTTGAGGGATTTTAGAAACTTCTTCATGTTTATATATTTTGTGCCTCATGTTGGGATCACTGATTAATTTAGTGATGTTGTTACCTTCTATCAATTATTCTATAGATGTATTCTGTTTCACTCATAAGGACCATGGTAATCCCTTTATCTGTCGTGATGAGGATTTCGTTGTGTTATTTTTCTTTAGTTTTCTGGATCCCGGTAAGTATTTTGATGTTCTTTTCATTTTTGAGTTGAAGTTGGCCATATTGTCCTTGATTATGTGTTTTATATCTTGTGCTACCAACTTCCTTGATAAGTTGGCAATGAAATATGAGTTTTCTAATTTTGCTTCTCGTTTTGTTACATATTCTGTTTCTGTGACAACGCTTTCTATTATTCTATGTGACATTACATTGTGCATGTTGATCGTTTCAAGTAATGCTGTTTCTTGTCTTGTTCATTATTTGTCAGTTAAACAGACAAGACCATGAAACGTATGTTGCACACTCATTCTAACGTTTTGATTCATTGGTGTGGTGGATTTAATGACGTGATTTAGCTTTGTGTTTCGTATTTCTTTCCTCTTTTTCATTGCGGTTTCTACGTTTTGATTCCTTTTGTAATATCATGTAAATGGGATCATGTCTTGATTAGGTTAGCTAATTTTACAGAAATGAACACTGTATATCTGTTTTTCAAAAAATGGTTCAAATGGCTCTGAGCACTATGGTACTTAACATCTGAGGTCATCAGTCCCGTAGAACTTAGAACTAATTAAACCTAACTAACCTAAGGACATCACACACGTCCATGCCCGAGGCAGGATTCGAATCTGCGACCGTAGCGGTCGCGTGGTTCCAGACTGAAGCTCCTAGAACCGCATGGCCACTGCGGCCGGCTATATCTGTTTTTCTTTCAGTACATATGAAAAGAATTTCTTTTATTTTGGCTTGTACTTGAGATGACTTCCTGTTTATATTAACTCTTACAAAACAAGAAATGATATTATTACTCTATCACAATTTGTTGAACGTAATATTGATGATAATATTGTGCAATCGTGTTCTCGTATAATTGAATTTGTTGTAGAAGTTCGTGTGAAGTGCTTGGAATAGCTATGAGAAAATCATCTTGATTGGGTTGAATGCTCCTGTTGACTATTTTCAATTTAAAATTTGGGTTTTATAGACTCCAAAACGCAATATCTATTGTGGATCAAAAAAATTGCTTTAAAATATAAAGCAAAGTGTTTGACCATTTATCTATCATAAGCTAAAAAATTATAACATGTAAGTTTCATTTCGTTTGTTTCAATTAAACATATGAAAATTACATTGTTACTGAAAATTCATTTTTTAGATTATTATTTATGACCTTTTCGTGCCGTTTTGACAGTCAAGAGAAAAAAATGTGAATTTTTGAAATATTTTTTTTTCTGGCCAGTGGTGATGTATGTAACTACTGTAGTTACGATTTCCGTCCTGTTGTGTATATCTAGTGAATACTGGCTATTTATTGCGTACCCTACTTTTTAGATTGTTTCATTCTCTCTTTTTTATCATACGTATTTTCCAAAATCGTGGTTTGATACACGTGTCTCCATAGTCATTTACAGGTGCTCTCTTACTGACGCTGCTCACTTTTTCGTTATTTGAGTTACGTTAAATGCGGCGTTAGTTTTGAATGTTACGTGAGAATAACTGTAGTGTATCTCCAGGAGAAGAACTTCCGTGGTGTGTGTGTGTGTGTGTGTGTGTGTGTGTGTGTGTGTGTGTGTGTGTGTGTGTGTGTGTAAACTGGTCTAGAGAGAAAGAGAGAGAGAGAGAGAGAGTTGGAAAGAGGGGGTGATGGGAAGTGGACTGAGCTGAAATTCAGGATGTTTGATGGTGTCTTATTACTTTGTGTTGCCTGAGAAAATGCGACCATGCAGCGCTTTGTTGCACACACTTACCTTTTTACTGAAGAGTTTTTCCATGTATCATTGCTCTATGAATAATTCTCCACTGTTATGAGTTTTTGAGAAATTATTGATTTCCCTGGGGATCTAGATCACTCTGTGTCGTTTAGTTTCTGGTTTTCCTGTACGAGATGACCTGCAAAAATGGACTGTGTACTGTCACATTTTAGGGCTCTGAGGTCTTCGCAATATTACGTTTTGAAAGTTCAGAATGTGGTGGCTGTGTAGCCAGACAGGCATGAACTACAAAGTAGCTGCTAAGACACCAGTTCTTGAGAATTTATCTGTGGGACTGTTCTTATGTTTTAGATTTTCTGTACTTAGTTTTTCGTGCGAAATTATTATTGCAATCGTTGATTCTTCAAGATGCAGCCAACCCAATGTAAGCTTTTGTTGCTGTATTTTGCCACGTTTTGTTCTTTGCAAGGTGTACTTAATTTCCTGTATTGGCAAGTGTGTGTGTTCCTGCTTCTTTGTTGTAGCTGTTTATTTCTTCTCATTTTGTTATTTTCAATTATATTTTGTTCTTGTTGAGTCTCTTTACTATTTGCGAGTTGCACTCATGCTTTCTATATACCTTATGTATAGTGCTCACTTCCTGTGTGTAGTAAGGTTTGTCTAATGGATTTCTGTTGGGCCTCTTTAGCATATATCTGAAGGTGGAGGGTTTATGTGCATGTGGATGATTAGAATGGATGTAAATGAGGCTATAAGTCTCTCGAATATTCTAAAATTATGTTGTTCTTGTTTAAGTTTCATGTCTGCTTGTGTTTCAGTGAATATTATTTTAGGGTATATTTTGTACGTCACTGTGTAGTGATTGTATCCAAGTATCCACTTCATCTATCATGCCAATGATGTCGTCAATATAACTGCACCAGAATATGATAATAGTTTTATTCAATATTTCGTTTTCAGCGTGGTTGAGAAACATGAATGCAAGTAGGCCACTGATGGGTTAGCCTAGTGGTAGCCTTTCTTTTTGTAGACGGGGCTCCAAGGTTAATGTGAAGTCGTTCTATTCTCCTATAATCTTTATATAAGGTCATGTATTTAACTTATGTGTGTGTGCATTTGTTGTGTTTCTCTGTTTATTTAGTTGTTCATTAATAATGGTGATTGTTTCTCCTAACGGTAAATATGTGCATATGGACAGGATGTCAAATGATACTCTCTGCTGTTGGTCTCAAAACACACTAATGTCAGCAACAGAACGAGATATATCCAGGAAACTAAACAAAGATCTACAACAACACAAGCCAATCGTCACCAAGGCAGATAAAGGAAAGGTGAGTCAAGCAGAATACCTCAACAAAACAAAAGAATGCACAGAATAGAACATCATTAAATTAATCAGTGATATCAACAGACGTTAGGAAATAAACATAGAGAAGTATCTACAAACCCTCAAAATTAGCACCAAAAATTTTCAAGAATAATGTATGACACCTAAGAATCCTGAAGCATACAACATAATCAATTTACCAAAAATATGATCAAATAATCAGTGGTAACTTCAAATATATCAAATCTTACCAAACAGCTAGACAAACATATATTGTACTATAAAAATTGTGTATTATCATAAACAACAGTAATCTACAAAACAGCAATAAAGTGAGAGAAAAGATAAAAGAAATAAATATACCATCAACAGCAATATATTTTGACATCACGTCCATTTACACAAATGTGACAGTAGGAGAAACAATCAGCACTATTGAAGAACAGCTGCAGCTTCAGCAGAAAGGGAATCCAACAAATACACAAGTAGATGATATCAAAGCCATTTTAAAGATTACAAGAGAGCAGAATTATTCCGTTTTGAATAAGGAGATGTATGTACAAAAAGAGCTAGTATTGAACTCATCCATCAGTACTCTGCTTGTGAATATATTTCAGAAATTTACTTAAACAATGTATTCACTGAAATTATACATTCAAAACTATAAAACGTTATATACTGGTACAGTTATGTGAAAGACAATATTTACTTGATAGACGAAACAGACACCAGGATTAGACACATTGACATAAACACAGTTCACCCTTAAAGAAAAAGTTGGCCATTGACATACAAGCAGACATGAAACGTAATTTCATAGGCATACTATAACAGATTCAATAACAAACATAAAGTTTAGGTGCCCCACAGCCACAATTACAACTATTCACAACCATTACAATCACACAGAGACACACAAACTCTGAAGTTCCAGATACATGCTACAGAGGCTCTACACAACTCCACTGGACTAATTCGACTACACGTGGGAGTAAACACTATACATAAGATGACGATGTGTAAACAAACAAATAATAAACAAACTAAACAAAAAATATAAAAATTGAAAATTGAAAATTAATCACCAGGCACAAAAGGGAACCAGAAACACAAACATTTGGGAAACACACGGAATCAGAAACACCTTACAAAGAATGTCACGTGGCACCTACTAACGTACAGCAACAAAAGTTTCGCAGGGTGGCGAACTTCTTGAAGAAACAAAAACTACATTTCCCCACAAAGAAAATGGTTCACATGGCTCTGAGCACAATGGGATTTAACATCTGAGGTCATCAGTCCGGTAGACTTAGAACTACTTAAACCTAACAAACCTAAGGAAATCACACACATCCATGCCCGAGGCAAGATTCGAACCCGCGACCGTACCAGCAGCGTGGTTCTAGACTGAAGCGCCTAGAACCACTCGGCCACAGCGGCAGGCCCTCTTCTATCTGGCCGATCTCTTGTAGATGGACTTGGTATAGTCAACGAACCTCTTGACATTGTAGAATTGTTTATTGTGTTTGCTCCCCAAGATGAGTCGGGTCTTGTCTAATATTATTATTATTTGGTATTTTATTTTTGTGTCGAAACGTTTTTGGGATCGAGTCTGTTGTTCTTTTGAAGATTGTATTATCGTCTCGTTTTCGCAAGTCCAATTAACTGTTTTCGGACTTGTATTTTTTGCTTTTCTATTCTGCTAGTGCAGGTACTTCAGTAGCGACGAGATGGTTTACGAGTCTCCTGCGTTTGCTCAGCTGTTGTCCGCTATGGCAGACGGTATTCTAGGTATTGACAAACCATCAGTGCGAGTCATAGCGCTGTTGGAACTTATGTAACAAACAAACGAGCTCATTATTAATCGTTTGCAGGTGATGCCCACGCCCGCTCCCCCCCCCCCCCCCTTCACCCTCTTTTGAGGTGCCTATGCAGGGGACCCACCCAGCTTCAACGCTTCTGGGGCTCCGTGTCGCATTCCCTGCGTTTCCCAAGTTCGACAAATTCGTTGAGACTTGGGGCAACTACATGGCTCGTCTGGAGCAATACTTTATTGCTGGGCCTTATTATTATTGGGCTCACGATCGTATTATTGCACATAAGTTAATTCATTTAATGTATTTTAATGTGATGTTTCTTTCACACTGATATTTTTTGGGATTTTTTTTTATTTCTGATAAGTTTTCTTTGTGTACTTGGTTTCCCGCCATGTTGTTGGTTGGAGAAACCGCCACATTAGTAAAGTGCAATTTTGTTCCAAAAGTGTACAGAATCATTAAATGTGTGTCAACGGTCGTTAATAGGAAAGTGGGCCAGATCAATTTATACAATGGTACATGGTAGTGCGGGAGTGAAAGATACGACAGAAAAAATCTTGTGTGTCAGAATTTTTGCACTTCTGTTGGCTACCCCAACATGGCTACGTGTGTTATCTAGCATCAAGGTGATAATTAGTAAATGTTTCTTGTGGCCCCTATAACTATTTGATTTGCTTATAATGAAGTGTATCACACAAAATACTAGGGTTAAACAATTGTGTCTATGAAAAGCTTCGATTTTGATACCTATTGATGAAATGGGGACGTGCATAATTTTTTCCCGCTATTTCATAGTCGTGTTTCTTGTGCCCCCATAGCTACTTTGATTTAAGACAGTGAAGTATGCTACCAAACACTCAGGGTAAACTATTGTATACAGGT
Source organism: Schistocerca nitens (assembly GCF_023898315.1). NCBI lineage: Eukaryota > Metazoa > Arthropoda > Insecta > Orthoptera > Acrididae > Schistocerca > Schistocerca nitens. Next base: position 443,147,665 of record NC_064620.1, read on the forward strand.
CCGCCGCTCGTGGTCTCGCGGCAGCGTTCTCGATTCCCTAGCACGGGGTCCCGGGTTCTATTCCCCGCGGTGTCAGGGATTTTCACCTGCCCCGAGTTGACTGAGTGGTGTTGTGTCGTCTTCATCATCATCATTCATCCCCATTACGGTCATAGGAAGGAAACGGCAAACCACCTCCATTAGGACCTTGCCTAGTACGGCGGTGCGGGTCTCCCGCATCGGTCCCCTACGCTCTGTCAAGAAGCAAGAAACTTCTTTTTCATATTGTATTCAGAAGGTTGCTATTTTATTGGCATTTATTCTACTGGGATAGAGACATGCAAAATTTTCGCCCAGTTCAGTAATGTGGTGTTGTTTCGGAACGCAGGATTGAACCAAAATTGCCATTCAGAGTCAAGTGGACCATTTACTATCCCCTCTTTGGCGCAGGTTTTAATGGAGTTCGAAATAAATGGGCAGATAGTCTTCCACCCTGAGCGGGTTCAATTCTAATGTTTTTTGCTGTACTTGTCTGTGACACCTATAGTAATTAAATTTAATATCAATAGAGGCATAGGTTTAAGTTATAATTGTGTGCATGCATAAAATTCCACTGAAGCCAGGTCAGCGGTCCCCTGTTACTTTCCTTAATTACGTGGTGAAAGTAAATCCTGTTTATTACAGACAATTTTTCGTTATGTATAATATGAGAGCCCCTGATGTTGCATAAGAATAGGCAGTAACTAGTTCCAATAGATACATGGCTAATTGTACAGGTAATCAATAAATGTTGATTAATAGTAATCATTTACTGACTTTTTCCTCCCCTTACCATTAACACCGCAAAGAATAGGTAAAACCTAAAGTATACAAGCCTCCCTAGAAAATGGAAAATGGGAATTGATAAAACATCCCTTAGAGATTACAGGCAAACCCCAACGAATTAGTCCCTTCCTGAGTCGCAAGCTGGGTCAACAAATAAAAAATAATTGAGGCTCTATGCTCCCTATTAAGCCCTGCATGTAGTGGATATAACCATTACGTTATCTATTGCCTTCATATTTTTCGGGTAAGTTAAACTCGCCCGCTAAAATTTATTAATACCCAAGCAGTAACTCACAGGGGCTTGTAATTTCGTTGAGCACACGAGTTTTGTAACCCAGTGCTAGAGAGGGTAACTTGCAGAAGCCTTAGGACTCGATAAGCGACTGTAAACATCCTTCCCGGTAGAATTTTATCACTACCATCGGTAGGCGTGTTGATAACAAAGAGAGAGATGGACGGATTTATAATACTTACATTGCAATATAACAGTTGTTTTCTTATTCTGTCCACGGGTGGTGCTCACTTGGCCATTTTAATTATGTAAGGGGCCGTAAAGTTACGGATATGATGTCTAGCGATTTGGCCACCCTGAGTTCATAGGAAGTAAGGTGAATTTGCTTGTAGGGGCCTCGGAATCACGGCGCGGCGTGTTCACCACAGCGAAACCGCCTCAGCAGGGAAAGCCACAGCAGCCTGAACACACGAGCCAGGTGATGGGGCGTCAGCAAAGGGCCACATGTGGGGAAAATCTCGAAGTGAGGAATTTGGAAAAAGCTTCTATCACTTAACAGAGTGATACCCCAGTAAAGAGCTGGTTTCAGACCAACAGAAAGACGGCTCCTTAGAGCTCTTTGAGAATCTATAATAATTTACAGTCACCCATTCACGCAAATCTGAATGCAAGTGCGACCTCAGATATATGAGGTGCAATCAATGACACAACAACATTTTCAATATTTTTAAAACTACAGAAGTCAATGTTTCACAGTGAACAAGTATTTTCATAGTGAACCTCTGCATAAAACTGCTTTTAAACGCTTCATACGATTTCAGCATATGATCTCTCAGATGACAGCATTGCAAAACAGTTAACATCTCTGAATGCTGCATATCTGTATCTAAGCAAATTTTTGGCAGAGCATCATATCCTCCACAATTACAGCGTGAATACATCATATTTTGTTATTCTTAGGTACTCATTTAATGAAGTAGTTACTGTTTTGTTAGTAACTTCATTTAAATATTAATTAGAATTGATAATACAAAATCGTGGTAATTTAAGAAGTGGTCAGTAGGATGTGCTATCCGCCATCAACTTCATTTAAATACTAATTAGAACTGACAATATAAAATCACGGTAATTTAAGAAATGGTCAATCATGTTTTAGCCGTCAGCACCCGGTCACCATTTTTGTGTCCGTCCCCTTTAGCTGAATGGTAAGCGTGACGGATTGTCAATCCTCTGGGCCCGGTTTCGATTCCCGGCTGTGTTGGGGAATTTTTTCCGCCCATGGACTGGGTGTTGTGCTGTCCTCCTCATCATCCTATCATGCTCATCGAATGCGGGTCGCCGAAGTCGCGTCAAATTGAAAGCCCGGCACACGGCGAACAGTCTGCGCGACGCGAGACCCTAGCCATACGATTAAATAAAACCATCTTTGTAAAAGAATGTCAAAAGGCTCTTCTGATAATCAGGCCTATATAATCGTTTAAAGAACATTTAACGACAATCTGTTGTATTTATAGTAAATGCACTTGCACAACAACACTTGCTTATTTATTTATGTATGAACGTTTACTTATATTTATTGTGAATCATCTGAGTGTGACCGAATGTTTATAACATTGCTTTATTTAATTAGTATATTATTTGATTAATGGTTTAGTTTCGTCCTGGAAGTGATCATGTTGAGTCAAATCAAGTCTGTAGACTTTAAGAACGATGAAATTCTGGTGGGGACGGTATTCAGCTAATGGGAAAGCAGATAGAAGAAGAACACTACTGAAGTGGAGACTGGGACGTTTCAAACGAAGAGTCCAAGGGAGCTATTTTGAACGTTCGGATGTTCATTCTGGTAGAAGGCAGATCTGCCTGTGGTACCAAGTGATATTTGATGAAGTGGGTGATGAATGGGATTTATGCAACCATTCTCGTATCGCTGTCAACGTAATTGTACTGAATTTTAGACTAGTTTTTCTTTCTCTGATGTACTTGATTGTCAAAGGATCGTATCCCATTTACTTGAGCTCTCCTTTCAACAAACATTATGCAATAAAATTCTATATCAATTACAGACATTGTAATACAACTCTGGTTCTTAATTATTCATTTAATTTTTAATTTTCATTTCTGCGTATTTTATTAAGCTACAATTCTAGCCAATGCATAGACTATTTGATTGTAAGGTCACAGCTACAGATTATTATTTGCAGTGAATTAGCTGAGGCGCGTGAAAGCGGAAGTGCATGGCTCGACGCTATGACTAGATTGAGCTACTCTTTTAAACAGAGCCATGCAGAGCCTAAACACCTAAAGCATGAGTAACCACAAGCAAAGACAGAATTCATTTGCTCATAAGGGACGCAGTTTATCAGAGCAACAATTATCTAGCAATAGCTATTAGGCAGATTTGAAACTGTGGGCTCTCCTGGGATATGCATTTAATCCTTTTAGAACTGCTGTTGTGATTCTAACACATTGTCCTATTGTGTGAGCCATGTCCCAAATTTATTGCCTGATACGTCGTCTGAGGGGGGGCTCTGAGCATAAGATATTGCAGCAGTTGCATGAGTGAGAATTGGTAGCAAAAGTAAGGTGTTCGGAAGTTAGGTGCGAACTTTCAAGAAAAAAGAACGCTATGCAGGAGCATGCTGAGTTCGATAATGCAGTAACAGCAGATGACGGGAGCGAAAGCAGTATCAGCGGCCACACCAATGCGTGCCACTGGTGGCGGCTTCGAGTTCATCAACTCAGTCAGCATACACGCATTCGGCAGCTGCATCACATCAGAACTAGATAGCATGGCAGGTAAGTTATTGCACTGATAGTGTCAATATGTGTGAAACCGTGAATCCGTAGAGTTACCGTCATGATGGCGCTTCCAACGATTAAGCAATCAGACAGTATGTGCAGTTGAGATAATGTTAGTCGCCAATTTAGTCCAAAATCTGAAAGTGGGCCGGCTGGTGTAGACGTGCGGTTCTAGGCGCTTCAGTCTGGAACCGATCGACCGCTAAGGTCGCAGGTTCGAATCCTGCCTCGGGCATGGATGTGTGTGATGTCCTTAGGTTAGTTAGGTTTAAGTAGTTCTAATTTCTAGGGGACTGATGACCACAGATGTTAAGTCCCATAGTACTCAGAGCCATTTGAACCATTTTTACTTTCTGAAAGTGGTATTATTGATAGGTACAGTATTAATGGGGAAGATAGTCCAAAATCAGAGATAATAAATCTTCAAGAGAAATGAAAATTTTGAGAGAAATAAAAACAAGTATGGGTGCAATGCAGTCTAGTACGGGGGCTCCGGGTACAGAACTAAATTCTGCGAAAGCAGAGCAGAGTCCTAAATTTGAAAGTGTAGAGGTAAGTGTAGCAGGATATGCAAAACTGAGGCGGAAGGAATTAGATCTAATTCACAAAGCATGATTGATTCAAAAATAGAAGGTATGGGGCAGATGTGGGTAAGATTTCTAAGGAAGGTGGCCTGATTGACACCAGAGTCGATACAGTACATAAATATTTTGGAGATAATTTGGAAAATATACATGACGAGCTTGGTAGCGGTGCTGCGAATTGAATGCCCAGAAAAATTGCGCTTCACGAAGTTACCACTAAATATGTTAATAATTTCTCAGGTATAGTAGTATGTGAGAAAGAGATACTTAAGAACAGAGAACATTTTCAATCTGTATTAATTAAAGAAGCAGTGCATTATGGATAGCAGTTTAAGGACATGAGGGCGGAATTAAATTCTTTAGCTGCAAAACAGGCTAGTATTGTGACAGGTGTTCCATAGGTTAATTCAGGAACGATAAAGTGTTTTGCAAACGATGGCAAATACCACCCTGTTGATTTTATTGCTGCATGTAGAGATGGCTTTGTGAGTATAATGTCGGATGAGGCAAAAATTAAATTCACAAAACGACATCTTGAGTGTAATGCAGATTAGTGGGAATATAGAATGAGTGCTTCATTTACTACCTGTGAAGTATCTGGGAGTTGCTTCCTGAAGAAGTTCTGGATTGCAGTGCAACGAACTCGACATCAGACTGAGTTCCTATAAGGACTAAATTTCAGACACGAAAGTGGATAGACAAAAGGATTTTTGTGTGCATAAACTGGCTGCATTCACGCATTCAAATCGTGTACTCGGGTTGTTGACTAAAATCACGACGCTCAAGAGACGACTACCGGAATTTTTACAGTGACATCTTGTCAACCATCCGATAAATTCCATTTACTTGTTTTTAGATTTTATTGAAGAACTTGAAGAGGCGTTGAAATTCAAGCCACATAATTTGAGCAGTAGATAGGGAAATAGGTACAAGAATGGGAACACTAGTAATATCCACTATAATTATGATATTCACAGCAGAAATAATTATTACAGTAATAGTGATTTGCAAAAGGGAAATGGAAATTCTCAAAACGGGAATCAAAACTGGTAACCTCACGAAATGCATCGCCAGAATACAAGGATAGGAAATTACAGATCGCCGCAGCTGAGGTCCGGAGGTGACAAAATAAACCGTTTCCGGAAAGAGCAGGTTATTTTAAAAATTCTGCTGGGGTCGAATATTCGGTAAAGGAAAAAACATTGTTGGAGAGGGAGGTTATAACAAATAAGAATAAAATTTGGTATAAATTTAAGCAGCACAATTATGAAGGAGTCGCCAGGAAACTGGTAAAATGTGTTGAGAGATTCCATAATGAGGATATGAGGCTGGAAAATTTATTTTGTGAAAGAGAAGTGAATGATGGAATGAATGTATGTTTGTCTGCGATAGAAAGAGACGCAGAAGTGCATTTAAATTTGGTGGAGGTGGAATGTATAACGAATTCTAATGAGGCACTAGACAGTAGCAGCAATGTAACAGTCCCGAATGAAATATTCACTCTGCAGCGGAGTGTGCGCTGGTATGAAATTTCTTGGCAGATTAAAACTGTGTGCCGGACCAAGACTCGAACCCGGAACCTTTGTCATTCGCAGGCATGCTGCCAGGAGGTTTCGTATCACCGCACAATCCGCAACGGAGTGAAAATTTCACTTTGGAAATATCCCCCAGGCTGTGGCAAAGCCGTGTCACCGCAATATACTTTCCTCCAGTAGCGCTACACCAGCAATTTTCTCAGGATAACTTCTATGAAGTTTAGAAGGTAGGAAACTATAATAATGTAGGTGAAAATAATGTAGATGGATTTGAATCAGAGTAAGTAAATGAAACTTCCTGATTTCAGGTGTGCCGCAGGGGAGTGTCATAGGACCGTTGCTATTCACAATATACATAAATGACCTTGTGGATGACATCGGAAGTTCACTGAGGCTTTTTGCGGATGATGCTGTGGTATATCGAGAGGTTGTAACAATGGAAAATTGTACTGAAATGCAGGAGGATCTGCAGCGAATAGACGCTTGGTGCAGGGAATGGCAATTGAATCTCAATGTAGACAAGTGTAATGAGCTGCGAATACATAGAAAGATAGTTCCCTTATCATTTAACTACAAAATAGCAGGTCAGCAACTGGAAGCAGTTAATTCCATAAATTATCTGGGAGTACGCATTAGGAGTGATTTAAAATGGAATGATCATATGAAGTTGATCGTCGGTAAAGCAAATGCCAGTCTGAGATTCATTGAAAGAATCCTAAGGAAATGCAATCCGAAAACAAAGGAAGTAGGTTACAGTACGCTTGTTCGCCTACTGCTTGAATACTGCTCAACAGTGTGGGATCCGTACCAGATAGGATTGATAGAAGAGATAGAGAAGATCCAACGGAGAGCAGCGCGCTTCGTTACAGGATCATCTAATAATCGCGAAAGCCTTACGGAGATGATAGATAAACTGCAGTGGAAGACTCTGCAGGAGAGACGCTCAGTAGCTCGGTACGGGCTTTTGTTAAAGTTTCGAGAACATACCTTCACCGAAGAGTCAAGCAGTATATTGCTCCCTCCTACGTATATCTCGCGAAGAGACCATGAGGATAAAATCAGAGAGATTAGAGCCCACACAGAAGCATATCGACAATCCTTCTTTCCACGAACAATACGAGACTGGAATAGAAGGGAGAACCGATAGAGGTACTCAGGGTACCCTCCGCCACACACCGGCAGGTGGCTTGCGGAGTATGGATGTAGATGTAGATGTAGATGAAAGACGGTGAAGCACCAAACACGTCAGCTGGAGATGAAATTTGTAGCGTATCGACGGAACTATGTGAAAGTATTAATGAAGAATGCACAGCAATAGTCTCGTCAGGTGATGATGAATTTTATTATGTATCGGCATATGTGGGTTATTTATTGGTAAAGGACGGTAAAGGTGGTATTTAGTACTGAAGTTGCGACGGTTGAAGCTTCTGGTACAGATATCTCGGGGGATGGAGTTTGTGCATTTATTTCTATTGATGGATTTGAACCTATAGTTCTTAATGGAAGCGCGAATTATGAGTGGATGTGAAAGGATTAATGTGAAAATTTATTAGACGGAATGTTAAAGCATAAATGGTGGAGGTGTCTGATAACAGAGAAAATGTAACGCAGACAGAGGTAGGTCGGAGTATAGTGCAGTTAGAATGTACTATGCATTCTAATGTGGAAAAATGGAGTAGCAGCAATTTATATGCGCTACGGGCGGGAGTTGATGGAGTTACTGGTGTTGATTTCCATAATGTATACACTAATGTTAAGGAAGTGTTAAGTAAAGAAGCTTCTGATTTATCGGTAGACGTTAATGAAATTAATTGTGATAAAGCTTGTAGTGATTTGGCTGAAATAAGTGAGGATTTCTGTAAGACAGACCAAGTTTTAAGTTTTTTGGCTAATTGTTACAATATTACAGCTACTGCTATCGTTAATTCAGAGAAAGGGAACAGTGTATTTGATGTTTGAGAGCCATAAGGCGAAGGATTTTTACGGTGATTCAAAGCCTACTGGTGATATGGAGCTAGATTTGGAGAATATATAAGTCATTACCGGAGAAAGTATTTTTTAGACCATGTTAGTACTGAATGGCAAGGAAGAGAGTGACTGCTCCATAAATGATTGAAAATAGTACAGGAAAATTTTGATGTCAGTATCACCCTACAGGTGAGCGGAGGAGAAATCTGAAGTATTGCTAGTTGAAGGGGGTAAAGAGAACACCATGGTGAAGGAAATGTTTAATGAATTGTTTGATAGTGATTATAAGACTGAGGGTTGATCTGATGTAATTTTTGCAATAGATATAGAGTACAAAAGAACGGATATTGAAAATTATATTTTGAGGGATCAGTGCTTAGAGAGGGGTGAAATTAAAAATATACAGCCTGTAATTGAAATGATGAAGGCTGATGAAGAGAGAATGTGTGCGTATCTCGAAACAAACAGAATTGTGTTCCAGCTGTAGTTAAAAATTTTACCTTCAAATTTAAGAATCTGTTGGTGAATAAGTAATAAGGCGTCGAATTTGAGCAATTCAGAAAACGTAAAAAAGTGAGATTCCGGATATACTCAAGCTGGAGAGAAAAATGTTACAAGAGGCCACAGTGGCAGAGTAGCATGTTGTAAAAGAATAATAGCATATTTACTAATAAGTGGGGAAGTAAGTGTACTCATGTGTAGTTTTTAAAATTTTTGGAGCTCTTTGTTTTTGGTGTAAAAAAGGCATGGTGAATTTAAGATGCACTGGAAGCACAACTTAGTGTAAAGAGAGTATCGACATTGGCCACACAACTGTTAATGTGTCAGGCTTGGTGCGGTAGGGAAAGCAGTAGGCACCCGTTGAGGTGATGAAGTTAAGCATTTTATGATAGATGTGATGGTGTATTTCAATAAAAATTGGTTTAAGGCAGGCCTAGAGAAGCCGCCGAAACTCAGTGGGCTGCTGCCCAAGAACAACAGGAGAGGAGAGCGTGTAACCAGGTAGGAAGCTGCCAGCAGAAGAGAACGGACATCGTGGCCGCGGCTCCACCCCCACGTGACCACCTCCAAACCTCCCTATTGGGCAGCCAATTATAGACGTGCGGTTCGATAGGGTTACCTCGTCAGCAACAGATGAGTTTAGCTGCCGATGGTTCAACACGTGAGTTTCGAAGTGGTTCTGTCCCGTATAATGCAACGCGACCTACGAACTGAAACTAGCCGCCAGGAAGAAGGCAATGGCGGACATCAACTGAAGTATAAAAAAAATTAAATTTTTATACTATTACATCCATTCGGTAACGGCCGCCACAGTACACTACTCTTGGTGGAGGTAGATCTGTAGAACATAATTAATATTGTTATTTGCGAAAGAGAAGAATAAACTTTACTGTATTTAAGATTTGTGGGAAAATTTAAATGGGTTTCTTGTAGTTTTTTGAATGGGTTTCTCATGTAATGTGTGTAGTCAGTTTGTAATAACCGTTCACATAAAATCTGGTGTTACGCGGTCATCAGGCTTCATTAAAATTTCAATAGTTTCTGAAGACAGAAAATGTAGTTATATGGAAAATTTAACCAAAGTTTTCGGGGATTCCGTTGGGTTAATTCTATAATATATGTTATGGTGAACGGGTTGTCCATAGATTTGTGTAAGTAAATGTTGGGAATAATTTCGAAAGAAATTCCTGAGTATAATCCTAGGGCTAAGTGTTTTACTATGAAAATAGCACGTTGATGAATTTTTTGTGCAGTTTAGCTGCTAAGAAAAGAAAAATTATACAGGAGATTTCCTCACAGGGCCGTATCAATTTTAGGGTGTGCAGTTATAAGCGGTTATGTTGTAGATAAATAATAAAATTTTAGTTGATTTATGGTGTCGAAGAAACTTCATAGCACAAAAGACGTGTTTTCTTCTGCGAACATGGACAGAGTGTTTGGATTGTTGCGCTGGATAAAATGTGTATCGCCTACGCTATAAAACAATTTCTCTTGCAGTCCTATTTGTGATTATACGTATTAAATTGGGGGCAGGATTCGGGAAGTTATAAGTTAACTGTCGTATTTCGACAGCCATCGTCCTTCTACATTGACGGTGACTGCGGATTGACGCATGTTCGGCGCAGTACGTGGCGAACTGGGTCATGAAAATCTACAGCGGCGGCTGGACTGTGAATGATTTGAACTTCGACGCCAGAAAATCGATCATGTGCTGTGTTTGTAATGCTGATCTGCTGCAAAGGAGTGCTCAAGGAAAAATGTTATTTCCAATGAGAAACAGTTGAGTTGTATCTAACTTTCTTTGACAAATGTATATCATTTATGTCTATTTGGCCGTTTAATAAACATGCTGTCAATTTCATAATATGTTTTAGATTTATTAAATGAATACTGATAAATCAGACTTTAATGCTGGGCATAGTACAAGTAAGTCTTAACACTCAGTGCACTGAACACTCTTAATGATGTGCAGCCGACGACCTATGCTGTGCCAATGTTCACACCACAACATCGACTACTACGACTGAAATGGGCTAGTGACCAACTGCACTGGACGTTTGCGCAGTGGCATAATGTTGCACAATGTGATGAATTCCGATATCTTCTCCATCACGCCGATGGGTGGGCGCAAATCTGTCATCGTCGAGGGGAACAGATTCCTGAGCCCTGTAGTGCGGGATGGAGACAAGTTGGCAGCGGCTCCATTACGCTCTGGGGAACATGAAATTGGGAATCTGTGGGTCCAGTGGAGCTCTAACAAGGCGTGTTGTACAATGGTTTCAGACAACGTACACCCCTTCATGACGAACACGTTTACTGACAGCAGTGGCATTTTCCAGCAAGATAATGCGCCATGTTGTAAGGACGGGAAAGTAATGGACTGGTTCAACGAACCAAGTACCGAGATGTGAACCTGTTCAAACACATCCGAGTGAGACTGAACGTGGCGTCAGAGCTCATCCGTCACATCCCCGGAATTGGCGGTGCTTAGGTGACTTGTGTGTGCAGATCTGGTGTCACTTCCCTCCAGCGGCAACCAAGGTCTTATTGCTTCCATACTCAGACACGTTGCCGCTGTTATCTGTCCCCAAGTTGGACACACTGGCTATTAGGCAGGTGGTCATAATGTTCTGGCTGATCAGTGTACACTACTGTTCTGACAAGACAGCAGTGTATTCTACTTACGTCTATTATGTGTTTACATATCACGTAAGAATATCAAATCTGGTGCGACTTAAGGTGACAAATTAGCATGCTAATGTGCCACATTGAGTTAAGGTGTGTAACGTTGTGCATATGTAGCCAAACGATATGGCCACCTTGAGTTGAATTAACCCAAAGTAAGGTGAATTTGTAATTGTGGGCCTGGGGCTCAAAGTGCGGTGTTGCCACCTCAGAAAAAGCGCCAGACATGGCAAAGCCGCAGTAAACAGTAAAGGCGAGCCAGGTGCAAGGGCGCCAGAAAAGGGCCACGTGTGGGGAAAATTCCTGTATGGGGAAAAGCATCAATTGCTTAAGACAGCTGGTTCTGCTCCAAGTAATGACCTAGTTTTAGAAAAGCAGAAAGATGGCTTCATACAGTTCTTTGAGAACCTATAATAATTTACAGTCAAGTAAAAATACTAATCTGAATATATTTGTTATCTCAGAAAAATGAAGTGCATTCAGTGACACAACAATGTTTTCAATATTTTTAAAACTATGGAACTTAATATTTCACAGAAAACAAATATTTTCACAGTGAACCTCTGAATTAGTTATGTTTAAATGCTTTAACGTGATTTCAACGTCTGATACTGCAGATGAAAATATTACACTCTAGCAGTCTCTCTGAATAGAATCTATCTGTATCCAATTTATTTCTTGATTTATTATGGTATTATTGGTATGCAAATTTTTGTTAGAATATCGCATCATCCAGATTTACGCAGCAAATGAATGCAGCACTAATACAAGTATTTTGTCATACTTGAGTATTTATGTAGCCAGTGACTTCATTTGATTATAAACTACAATCGATAATTCAAAATCTGGTAATTTAAGCAATGCTCAGTCGCTTGTGTTAGCTAACACCATCTTTTGTAAAAGAGCGCCAAAAGACGCTTCTGACATGGAGATCTAAATACGTGTTCAAGCAATATTTAACGATAATCTGTTATAATTTCTAATCAGTACAATTGTGCTAGAATACTGGCGTATTTATTTCTCAATAAACTGTTATTGATATTTATTCAGAATGGTCTGAGTGTGACTGAATGCTCCTAAAATTTCTTTATTTAAAAATTTTTGTAATGTATTACTTTTGTGTGGAACGTGTGTTGAGACAAATCATTTCTGTAGAGCGTAAGAACGATATAATCCTGGTGGGGACAGCCTTCAGCCAATGGAAAAGCAGACAGTAGTGGAACATTATAGGAATTAAGATGAAACTGGAACTTCCCGAATGCAGAGTACAGGAGTGTGCCCCCTGATATATAGATATTTATGGTAGAAGAAGATGACCTTCTGTGGTATCAGGTGATATTTAGTCTAGTGAGTAATTGAGTCTGGACTGTGAACAGCCATTATGAAACCAACTTTTGAGGGCACTTTTACACGAAGAAAGCAGACCTGTCGTGGTAATGAGTATTCTTGTTGATGGGAGTGTTTCATTCTGTTCATGGAAAGGCCGCTACCATACTTTAACTGCTGAAGGCACCTTACATTTTGAGACGTCTGAATGTGCTCCAGAGTAGGGCTGATACTTTTTTTGCCTGTGTTGCAGAACTGACGATAGACACAGTATGAGCTACTATTCTATCATGTGTGATACTTTGTAAATCATCATGCTGAATTCTGCACTATTTTGTGCTGGTGAATATTTTATTTTAGTTTTAGAGTATCTTTGATTATAATTTAGTTCGGGGATTTTGCTACCGCCGGCCGTTGTAGGCGAGCGGTTCTAGGCGCTTCAGTCTGGAACCGCGCGATCGCTACGGTCGCAGGTTCGAATCCAGCCTCGGGCATTCATGTGTGTGCTGTCCTTAGGATAGTTAGGTTTAAGTAGTTCTAAGTTCTAAGGGACTGATGACCTCAGATGTTAAGTCCCATAGTGCTCAGAGCCATCTGAACCATCTGCAGTGAATTAGCTGCAGGGAATGAAAACAGATGTGCACAACTCGACCCAGTCAGTAAATTGAGTTATACTTTCACAAAGAGCTGTGCATAGCCTAGCCGAAGTACTTAAAGTAAGAAAAACCATAGGTAATGATACAACTAGTTTGCTCATAAGGGATGCTGGTTAGAAGAACAAGAGGTAACTAGCAGGAGTCCTTACGAACTGTGACAGGGTTCAGCCAAGTGAGCGGTTTATATACGTGAGTGATGTCTGTTCATACAAGGAGGCAAGGTCAAATATAATGCTGTTGTTTACCTTCGGAAAGCAATGGACCTCTTTGACTCACGGGTGAACTTCAAAGTTACACATAAATCTCACAAATCAATGATCCGGAAAGAATTTTGCCCCACTACTTGCAGAGTTGTTGGATTTCGTTTGGTATGTTGCCACAACTAGTTTTGTATCTCGATTGCTCTGAAAACAGTACACAACAGCATCCATGTGTTTTACTTCGATTTGCTCCCAGTTCATGCTGTTGAGAACTGTGATTCCCCCCCTTAAATTGTTGCTTCCTTATTTTCATTCTGTACTGCTTCGTTCCGTTTATGGTTTTTGGGAGTGATAGTCGTTCGTTAACTGTGATATACAGTGCAACTATGGATAGGTTTACTGATTATGAGGTGGCCTATGTGAACTGCGTGTATGGGTTCACACAATACATTGAAAGAGTCGCCCGGTGATTCCATGCTGAACTGTTCCTGCTCTGACTGCAGTCACATCATAGCACATTTGCATGTGTACATAGGCGCCTTCGAGAAACTTAATCCTTCGAAAGGAAGGTACTGGCTGCGTGAGGTAAAGTAGAACACCGAATGTGGAAGGGAATGTTTTACACATGATTGTCCTTCTGTGCTGCCTCTGTACAGAAAAATGCCAAATCCTTGTTTATTTAGATATAAAACTGTATGTATTTTAAAATAACTTCTGTATTCAGAATATAGTCATACTTCCACAAATTAGTAATTTCATACACTGAATTGCTGCTAGTAACTGGAAAATACTTAAGATTGTATTTATTGACGAACTGTAACGTTTAGGGTCAACAGGATTGAAAGTGCGTAGTACACATCGTCTGACATGTTAGCTTGGAGTAGTGTCATGGGGCCCCGAGACGAATTCCTCTCATGTGACTACATTTTCAACTTAGAGTAGCACTTGCAGCCTAAGCTCTCAAACACTTGCTCGATGTATTTCAATCTGTCTTCTTCTACAGTTTTTACCCTCTGCAGATCCCTCTAATATAAACAGAGTTAATCCCTGATGTTTTTACAGTCGTCCAGTGTTCCTTTCTCTTCTTCTTGTCAGTGTTTTCCATGTACTCCTTTCCAGTTCTGCGCAGAACCTCATACATCTACATCAACATTTATACTCCGCAAGCCACCTAATGGTGTTTGGCGGAGGGCACTTTACGTGCCACTGTCATTATCTCCCTTTCCTGTTCCAGTCGCATATGGTTCGCGGGAAGAACGACTGCCGGAAAGCCTCCATGCGCGCTCGAATCTCTCTAATATTACATTCGTGATCTCCTCGGGAGGCATAAGTAGGGGGAACCAATATATACGATACCTCATCCAGAAACGCACCCTCTCGAAACCTGGACAGCAAGCTACACCGCGATGCAGAGCGCCTCTCTTGCAGAGTCTGCCACTTGAGTTTGCTAAACATCTCCGTAACGCTATCACGATTACTAAAGAACCATGTGACGAAACGCGCCGCTCTTCTTTGGATCTTCTCTATCTCCTTTGTCAACCCGACCTGGTACGGATCCCACACTGATGAGCAATACTCAGGTATAGGTCGAGCGAGTGTTTTGTAAGCCACCTCCTTTGTTGATGGACTAAATTTTCTAAGGACTCTCCCAATAATTCTAACCTTCCTTACCAACAATTAATTTTATATGATCATTCCACTTCAAATCGTTCCGTACGCATACTCCCAGATATTTTACAGAAGTAACTGCTACCAGTGTTTGTTCCGCTATCATAAAACCATACAATAAAGGATCATTCTTTCTATCTATTCGCAATACATTACATTTTTCTATGTTAAGGGTCAGTTGCCACTCCCTGCACCAAGTGCCTATCGGCTGCAGATCTTCCTGCATTTCGCTGCAATTTTCTAATGCTGCAACTTCTCTGCATACTACAGCATCATCCGCGAAAAGCCGCGTGGAACTTCCGACACTATCTACTAGGTCCTTACCTAACCACTCCACCTAGTTATCAACAGTTGTATTCAGTACCATATCACAAGTGATTCAGCTCCCTTGTGTTTCGGTTTTCCCACAGTCCATACAATGTTGTGCCATAATTCTGTCAGAAATTTATTCTTCAAGTTGAAGCCTGTGTTTGATACTAGTTGATTTCTCTTGGCCAAGAATGCCATTTTTGCTAGCGCTGGTCTCCTTTTGATGTCCTCCTTGCTCCGTCTGTCATTGGTTATTTTGCTTTCTAAGTAGTAGAATTCCTAAACTTCGTCTACTTCCTGACCATCAATCCTGATGTTAACTTTCTCGCTGTTCTCATTTCTGCTACTTTTCATTACTTTCGTCTTTCTTCAGTTTACTCTCAGCCCATGTTCTGTAATCATTAGACGGTTCATTCCATTCAGCAGATCATGTAATTCAGTTCAGGAGAATATGGAGGCCTTACCATCCGATCGATTCTTTGCTCCACCAGAAAAGTGTGTAACAAGTTTGTGACGATGAGAGCCTCCATTGTCGTCCATCAGCGTGAATCCCGCTTCAGTACGTTCACCAAACGGAGCCACAATGCGTGCAAGGATGTGGTCCTGCTGCTTCACACTCGTCATGTTCCCATACATTCGCACAAGGGGTGTCCTGAGTCGCAAGACATGTCCGAACCGCCGCGATAAGGGTGGTGGTCTATAATAGGATGTAAACGTTGTCCTATTTGCCTCAATATACGAATATCAGTCTTGTCAGGATGGAGAATGATATGTGTCTCATCAGGAAAGAGCGTTGTGGCCTAATGATGCCTAGTCCACAATGTGCTGCTGGTGCCCATGCGACACAATGACACGATCCCCTCCACCTCCTATTCAGAAGAGGAGCTTTGAGTGTTGACCTGGTACGTAATCCCTGTTTACGGAGCTATTTCGTACCGCTTGTGTTAACACCTGCACTCCTGCAGAGATCTAGAACTGTCATCGTAAAAGTTTAGCATTGGGCTGACGGTTTCTACTTGCTCTTGTATGTAGCTGTCGGTGCTGCACAACTATAGTTTATGATCCACAGTCCTTTCTCTAGCGATCAACTGATCCTGTCTCTAGCAGCTTGTTTGAATAAGAGGCACCACTTTGATTCACAGTGACGTCCGAATGAGACAGTGACGTCCGTCTGTCTCATTCCCTGCTCCTTTTGGGTTCCATGAACGGGGAAGTTCCCTTTTTCCCTTATAACACGTTCATGGATATTTAAAGTTTTATTTGTGTACACTACAGAAAGGACACCACGCCTGGCATTTCGACAAGGGAAGAAATGTGCGTTTTAATGGAGATCGTGCAGGAATTTCGTAAAGAAACTGTATGGTTTTGAACAAGATGCACATTATTCACCGCGTTTCATAGCGTATGACGTGGGCGCTGTGCCTAAAATTTCCTTTCCGCGTCGTCGTCAACATCAGATGATGTGTTATGTCAGGACGTCCTAAGATTATCACCAGTCGCGTGTAACACATTCTACTTCTCAATTTGCTTTCTGATCTGGTGCTTTGGCGTACCTTGCGTGACCAGTATTTTGCATTCCAACACGTAACAATACAGTTTCTAGTGGGAGACTGTCTGTATATGCTAAAATACTGTGATTTGTATGCCGTCACTGTGGAAGCGGTTTAGCATTGCGTGGTTGTGACACTCAGCCGTTGCACTCAGTGAACCCATACAAGATGCACATATCCACCTACACTTCATTATGAAACACACATATATGTATATGGAAAAACAAAATGACACAGAACTAACTCACATACAGGGTGCAATTATTGAACTACACTCCTGGAAATGGAAAAAAGAACACATTGACACCGGTGTGTCAGACCCACCATACTTGCTCCGGACACTGCGAGAGGGCTGTACAAGCAATGATCACACGCACGGCACAGCGGAGACACCAGGAACCGCGGTGTTGGCCGTCGAATGGCGCTAGCTGCGCAGCATTTGTGCACCGCCGCCGTCAGTGTCAGCCAGTTTGCCGTGGCATACGGAGCTCCATCACAGTCTTTAACACTGGTAGCATGCCGCGACAGCGTGGACGTGAACCGTATGTGCAGTTGACGGACTTTGAGCGAGGGCGTATAGTGGGCATGCGGGAGGCCGGGTGGACGTACCGCCGAATTGCTCAACACGTGGGGCGTGAGGTCTACACAGTACATCGATGTTGTCGCCAGTGGTCGGCGGAAGGTGCACGTGCCCGTCGACCTGGGACCGGACCGCAGCGACGCACGGATGCACGCCAAGACCGTAGGATCCTACGCAGTGCCGTAGGGGACCGCACCGCCACTTCCCAGCAAATTAGGGACACTGTTGCTCCTGGGGTATCGGCTAGGACCATTCGCAACCGTCTCCATGAAGCTGGGCTACGGTCCCGCACACCGTTAGGCCGTCTTCCGCTCACGCCCCAACATCGTGCAGCCCGCCTCCAGTGGTGTCGCGACAGGCGTGAATGGAGGGACGAATGGAGACGTGTCGTCTTCAGCGATGAGAGTCGCTTCTGCCTTGGTGCCAATGATGGTCGTATGCGTGTTTGGCGCCGTGCAGGTGAGAGCCACAATCAGGACTGCATACGACCGAGGCACACAGGGCCAACACCCGGCATCATGGTGTGGGGAGCGATCTCCTACACTGGCCGTACACCACTGGTGATCGTCGAGGGGACACTGAATAGTGCACGGTACATCCAAACCGTCATCGAACCCATCGTTCTACCATTCCTAGACCGGCAAGGGAACTTGCTGTTCCAACAGGACAATGCACGTCCGCATGTATCCCGTGCCACCCAACGTGCTCTAGAAGGTGTAAGTCAACTACCCTGGCCAGCAAGATCTCCGGATCTGTCCCCCATTGAGCATGTTTGGGACTGGATGAAGCGTCGTCTCACGCGGTCTGCACGTCCAGCACGAACGCTGGTCCAACTGAGGCGCCAGGTGGAAATGGCATGGCAAGCCGTTCCACAGGACTACATCCAGCATCTCTACGATCGTCTCCATGGGAGAATAGCAGCCTGCATTGCTGCGAAAGGTGGATATACACTGTACTAGTGCCGACATTGTGCATGCTCTGTTGCCTCTGTCTATGTGCCTGTGGTTCTGTCAGTGTGATCATGTGATGTATCTGACCCCAGGAATGTGTCAATAAAGTTTCCCCTTCCTGGGACAATGAATTCACGGTGTTCTTATTTCAATTTCCAGGAGTGTATATGCACCAGTTGGCCGCGGGGCGTGATGGGAATTAGTATGCGAATGCATGGTTTGGTCTAGCGACGAAACCCACTTTCATTTGGATAGGTTCGTCAGTAGGCAAAATTGGCGCTTTTTGGAGACTGAGAATCGGCATTACCTGATCGAGAAGTCTCTCTTCCCTCAACGTTTGACTGTGTGTGTGGTGTGTAATGTCCAGTCACGGACCAATCAGTCCGATATTCATTGATGGCACGGTGACTATCGAACTGTACGTTAAGGTTTTGGAAGATGATTTCAACCCCAAAGTGACCCTGATTTCGATAAGATTTGCTTCATGCAAGACAGAGCTCGACACCATTGAAGCAGCAGAATGATGTCCTGCAGTTGGTCTTTAGGGACCACATTCTGCCTTTGGGGTACGCAGAGGGCACTGGCAAGGATCTCGATTAGCCACCATATTCTCTGGATCCGAACACATGCGACTCCTTTGTGTGAGACTAAAAGACAAGGTGTATAGCAATAACGCCAAAACCACTGCTGAGCTGAAAACGGCCATTCAGGAGGTCTTCGACAGGACCGATGTTCCGACACTTCGGCGGATAATGCAGAATTTTGCAGTTCGTCTGCTCCACATCATTGTCAATGGTGGCAGGCACATCGAACATGTGGTAACGTAGATCCGAATATCTGCAGTGACGTTTACATACTGAATAAAGTGTGTGCACGCCGTAGTTTGTAACTAATTTATGTTTTTTTTTTACATACTTCAATATTTGTCATCCTGTATATCGAGAGCAATGAGCAAAGCGGCCATTACATCTGTTGTCAACAGCTAGTGCTAGGAGTAAGTGGAGCATGTTTGTTTCCGAGCATGACTCACTGTACATAGGCTATCGTCGAGATTAATGTTATTGTACAGTTGTTTTCAGTGGAACTCAGATAGAGGTACGGGATGATTCAAACAATGACAAGAGATTTCAGTCGATTATTGCGGACTAATTATAAAACATAGAAATACATTGTGCTTGTCCCTAGACAGAGGAAGTTTCAATCTTTTGACACAGCTGTGCTGTCCTTTGTAGCAGCATGTCGACTGCTTCACAACAGAAATAATTTTGGGTGTTGGAATTTACGCGAAATCAGTCCTTTGTTGAAGTGCAATTTACATTCCTACATCGATTCAGCAAGAAGCCTCCTCTCCACAAGAAAAGTTTTGGAAGCTGGTTGCATATGCAAAGGGGTGAGCACTGGTCGGCCACGAATGTTGATGAAAATGTCGAGCGTACCCGAGATCCTTTCACATGGAGTCCTCGGAAGTCCTCAAGACGAGCAGTCCAGGTTCATCAACACCCTCAAACAACGGTATTGCAAGTTCTAAAACGACAACTTTATATGAAATTACAATGAAATCCAGGCCATTAGCTGCTTACAGGAGTTAATAAATATCAACGGGGACAGTTGAAGATGTCGGCACCGTCCATGACTTGAAACCGGGATCTCCTGCTTCCATATGGAGCCTTGCGAGTTGCATTTCCTGCAGTAATTGCGTCTCGGCAACAATAACAGAAGGCACATTTTGGATTTCACTTCTCCGGGTTACGGCACGGGACACTTTCTCCGAACGACTCTTTTTTTTGGGCGAATCGATGTTTCATCTGTCGGGTGAAGTAAAACACCATAATTTAGGAATTAGGGTGTCACAACCATCCTGACATCGTCGTCAAACGTGAAAGAGTGAACGTGAATGTGTTCTGTGCCATTTCTGTTCACAAAGTCTATAGACCTTTCATTTTGCGGAGGAAACTGACAGGAATGTCATTCCTTTACTTGCTGCGAAATTGGTTGTTTCCTCAACTTCACGATGATTCCAGTAATTTCAGTTTGATGCGTGCCGGCACCCCGCCTTACTTTTATCTTGAATTGTGTCGATATGTTAACAAAACCATCCCAGTACATTGGTGCAAAATGGCTCTGAGCACTATGGGACTCAACTGCTGTGGTTATCAGTCCCCTAGAACTTAGAACTACTTAAACCTAACTAACCTAAGGACATCACACACATCCATGCCCGAGGCAGGATTCGAACCTGCGACCGTAGCAGTCCCACGGTTCCGGACTGCGCGCCTACAACCGCGAGACCACCGCGGCCGGCCCAGAACATTGGTTTGGAAGAGGTGAACAACAAGGTCGTTCATTATTTCTGGCCTCCCAGCTCACCAGATCCCACATTTTGGTATTTTTTTCTTTGGGGGTACATGAAAGACAAAGTCATTGTTCCACCTATGACAGCTATTATTGAAGATATGAGAAACTGAATTATTTAAGTTGTCGATGCAATAAACAAGTACCTGATGATTCGTCTGCGGAATGAAATGGACCACCGTTTAGATGTTCTCGAGCAATGCATGGTGCATATGTTGAATGTGTGGTATAGTGTATGTGCGAATATACCTTCGTCTGTCCATTGGCATGAGCAAATATGTTTCTATCTTTTCTAGCTTCTCTGTAACAAACAAGTGAAATTTTTTCTTTCTGACTGAATGAATTCAAACGAATTTCATTGCTCTGTAAATAACTACCGGAGACCATCGGTATCTTATACCAAAATACGCAGAAAATATCCTAGAACAAGGTTCAAAATTTTGTTAGGTGATTTAATGTTCACCCTGTATCTTATTGTAATTTCGAAATTAAAACCTTGCATGAAATAAGTAACTGCAACACACCATATTAGTCTACTAGCTTAAACGCGCAGAAACTTTTAGTTAAATGCAATGGTACAGAAACTGAAAGTAGCTCCATCGTGCTTGGATCTTCATTCCACACTGTTTAGCTGCTTATATGCATAATAATTCTTGATAAAATCCGATCACTAAGATTTTACAAATGACTTACAATGAAACGCATACTCCGTAACTGGCGATCGGCTCCGATTTCGCACGGTTACTACTAATTATCTACTGGCGGATAATTGGCCTGGCTTAGCGATAGTAAATTATATACACCAAACGTCCTCGTGAATCAATCAATTTGTTTAAACCGTCTCAGAACTACTACAGCTGATTCTGAGATTAGGATCCCCGTACAGACATATGCGGCAGAGACTTTTTTTTTTTTTTTTTATAGAAGAAGACTGGTGTAAAAGTGTAGATTCTGGTAGCAATATTTTCGTGTTTCTGGCCTGATGCAAGTCTTTTAATCAAACGCCACTTCGGTGGTTTGCCTCTCGCTGATCTAACCAACTGGGAAAAGAGGAGCTACAGTTTAATGTGAAATGTGAAACACGAGTCGCTTCTGCCAAATCTCCACATCACTGAATGGTGAATGCTTGGTTAAAAATAGAGTGAAGAATCAGTGGTACAACCGGGATTCGATCAGAGAAATTTCTGTTACCACGCACACACTTCACCCACAGAAACCGAATGGCTGACGGAGATTAAACTCGCTGCTCTCTGGAGTTGTGGCGGCTGTTTACTACTTTTCCCATCTGATACCACCTTCTTTGTAATTGACCAGCTCGTAGGTCTCATAATTACCACGAGACGTCACTCCACATGGCAGTTAAATGTGGAACATATAACAATATGTGTGCTACCCACCCATTACTTAACGGTGATAAATTATATCCGCATAACCATCCTTGTGGATCAGTGTATCTACTAGCGAAAACCATACCAAAATCTCCACAATAGCTCCATACAATCACAGAAATGCACGCGGGAACTTTACATTTGGTTGGTGCATAAGTTCGTAGCGGTTTTCCATAATTAAATGAACATTACACATGCACATGATAGAGACTTTAGTCATCAATAATATACTCCCCTTCATTATTAGCAACAGTCTGCCAACGCTGGGGTTGCTTTGCGATTCCGTAGCTGTAGAAATGACGCGGTTTTGAGGGAAAGAATTCGTCAAGCCATGTTCGGAGAGCGGAAAGGGGAAAATGTGGGAGAGCAAGGTCAGGCGAATAGGGTGAGTGTGAAATAACATCCCAAACGAACTCGTTTATGGTGGTTATTTTTGTCAATCTAGCAAAATGCGGGCAGACATCGTGGCGTAGGATCATTTCACGCAGTTTTCCTGGTCGTGTTCTTGGATTGTGTGTGCAAGACGTCTCAGTTACTGAGAATAAATGTCAGCAGTGATGGCTACACCTCGGGGAAGCAATTCGTAGAACAACACACCATCGCTGAGATAACGACACAAGACAGGAATAGTCGGTGTTGTTCATGAGCCAATTATTGACGAGGAAGCATATTTGCGCATATGGTAATCCGCTGTTTTTTTGTGATTGCCCATTGCAATGAAAATGAGAAAGAAAGTACTTCGCATAGGAAGCTTAGTTCAGTCTGTGAAAAGTATGAATGTTTTATGGGTGAATCGGATGTGAATGAAATATCTGATGTGTCTGTTCTCAACGGAATTTTTGCAAACCGTGTAAGATGTTTTCAGTGTAGTGAAGTCGGTCTGGAAGTGTCTACAAAAAATCACCGATGATTGTCAGTGAAATGGAACTGAAGTGTGGTAGGTGTTCGTACATGAGTACCTTTTGGAACAGTGTTGCAGTAATTCCAGATGAAAAAAATGGTAGCAAAATCTATGAACACAACATTAATTTTCCTTTATACCTTGCGTACAATTGGTAAGAGAGCTACGGCAGTTGCAGTTTTTTGTGACTTGATGAATCTTACAAATCCCCAACCAAGTTTACGAACTATAAATGATTTATATGGTCTAAAGTAGAAGATATCTGTATATAATCTACGAACAAAGCTGTGGAAGAGGCATTAATAGAAGACAGTGGTAAGAGAGACTTGACTGCAGCAATCTATGTACGTGGCATAAACTGGGACATACATATGTTCATGGTATAGTATCTGCCACCAGTATGTATACAAGGAAAGTTTTAGGTGTAGAAATAAGATTTAGATATTATAGGTTCCCACAAAAAAAAAAAAAAAGGAAACACATGAAAATAATTGTACAGTTAATTGCAGTGGCAGTAGTGGAGGTATGAAAGTGCTGGTGTTGCTAGTATATATCAACGTTCCGTCGCTTGTTGAATAGGTATTGTGGCCAGGTGGAAAATGGATTAATAATTGCTTATCTAACTGGAAAAGGTGATTGGAAAGAATAGTTGAAAGTAATTTGAAGGTAATTTATGAATCTCTACACAATCCTGGGTGAACTTTAACTGAAATCAATATCAATAGATCGTCAGTATCAATACATTCAAGGTCAATATTCATGATTTGCGTTACGTACTGCTTCACATTAATTCCATTGTGTTTAGTCTTGACTGTGACAATGTCCATGCGGGTCGCTTCTTGAGATATCGCGTAAATTATTATCGTCTGCTCCGAACCTCTTGATGCAGCATCTCGGCGGCGAGTGAAATGTTTAACAGATTGTAATGGACGCCTTAAATGTGCGAAAAAATTTTTAAATTTTTTAATAACTTTTTATAATACTTTTAATGTACGTTTGAAATACACATTTTTAACAATGCTGATACGGCGGACCCAAGTATACGTCTATACACTACCACTTATCGAAATAAAAGGGTGAAGAGACATGAATTAATAAACTGAAGAGCGTATTTCTCATTTTGTTTCGTACAGATATTTAACAGTGTATCAAAACATTATCTTTGGCACAAAATAAGTCGTTAATTTACATTTGGCGGGGTCTATAACCCATCCAGTTTACATATGGCTTATGTATAAGAAAGAAAAGAACGAAGAGTAACATGATTCAGTGCAGTGTGATAAAGTGCGAAATGTGAATGATCTTGGTGACGGTGATTCTTAAAGTTTCAAACATGACGTTGTAGAGTAGAAATCTGAGTGTTCAGGACACTTACAGAAACAAATGGGATCAAGACTTCGGCTACTGAAAGCTTCGTGCAATGTAATTGAGAAAATACAGAACTATTAGGGAATGGCTGTTTAGCAAAACACACACATTGTCGATGAAATAAAGAAGGCTGTTTGGGCTCCATTTTTCATACTTCTTCGACCGATGAAAGTCCCCATCATTACTTGTGTCCCAAAGCACAGAACTGTTGGTATAGGTACAACAAGGGACTGCTAACGGGCGTAGTACACACTCATAAACATAGTACGTGTGATGCGGTAATGGAGGCGATAAAACCTATTTTCAGAGACTCAGCAGCACTTGAATACTTCAAATCGTGTGCTCACAGAAAAACTCAAAACCCAATTAAAACGGTAAATTGTGTTATATGGTCAAGAATCCTCAAGACATTTAGCTGAAACAGAAACACTTTACTTTGGTGTGTATGATGCTGTTGCTACTTTCAAAGATGGCAGTGTTATACGGTGCAAAGTATTTCGAACTATTGGAATAAAGATAGGTTTCAACACGGTACGAACGATGCTTGCTTTCGACAAGGAACGTCTTCGAGATGCTGACAGTGCTGTAAATAGGCTACTAATACAAACCAGAGTAAACAGGAAGAGAAGGACAAAGAAGAAGCTGGACAAAGAAGAAGTCAGAGGAGGGGTATGCAAAAGATAAAGATAATCTATTCTATAAACCTGGCATGCACTGTGGTAATCCAAAGTCTGTCGTTCGATTCCCAAAAGTTTTATTTTTTCATACAAATTACATCTTTTCTCAGACTCTACCAAACCAATTTGCTTTAAATTTTCAGGAAATGTTACACCTTCCCTTCTGCGTGACTTAACACGGCCTTTTCCCAAAAACTTGTATAATGTTGAATTTATAAACAAAAAATGACACAAAACTGTATCGAATTTTCATTTCAATAGAAAAAATTAAGATGTAACAACTGAATTAAAATTTTTAAAAATCCCTGTGTTAAGTTGTAGCCAATACTTCAATAAATAACCTGTATCAAATACTGTGTGAGAAACCATATAATATATAAGAGCTATTTAAACATAGGAAAGATAGGGCTATCCGGAGCCCCTTCAGATGAGAAAACTATTTTCTTGCCTGCTCTGTCCAATGGCATTACCCCATAAACGGCGCAAATGTTTCTGGCTGTCTCCGCTGCAGTTACTCCTCCATTAAACTCTATTGAATACACTCCTGGAAATTGAAATAAGAACACCGTGAATTCATTGTCCCAGGAAGGGGAAACTTTATTGACACATTCCTGGGGTCAGATACATCACATGATCACACTGACAGAACCACAGGCACATAGACACAGGCAACAGAGCATGCACAATGTCGGCACTAGTACAGTGTATATCCACCTTTCGCAGCAATGCAGGCTGCTATTCTCCCATGGAGACGATCGTAGAGATGCTGGATGTAGTCCTGTGGAACGGCTTGCCATGCCATTTCCACCTGGCGCCTCAGTTGGACCAGCGTTCGTGCTGGACGTGCAGACCGCGTGAGACGACGCTTCATCCAGTCCCAAACATGCTCAATGGGGGACAGATCCGGAGATCTTGCTGGCCAGGGTAGTTGACTTACACCTTCTAGAGCACGTTGGGTGGCACGGGATACATGCGGACGTGCATTGTCCTGTAGGAACAGCAAGTTCCCTTGCCGGTCTAGGAATGGTAGAACGATGGGTTCGATGACGGCTTGGATGTACCGTGCACTATTCAGTGTCCCCTCGACGATCACCAGTGGTGTACGGCCAGTGTAGGAGATCGCTCCTCACACCATGATGCCGGGTGTTGGCCCTGTGTGCCTCGGTCGTATGCAGTCCTGATTGTGGCGCTCACCTGCACGGCGCCAAACACGCATACGACCATCATTGGCACCAAGGCAGAAGCGACTCTCATCGCTGAAGACGACACGTCTCCATTCGTCCGTCCATTCACGCCTGTCGCGACACCACTGGAGGCGGGCTGCACGATGTTGGGGCGTGAGCGGAAGACGGCCTAACGGTGTGCGGGACCGTAGCCCAGCTTCATGGAGACGGTTGCGAATGGTCCTCGCCGATACCCCAGGAGCAACAGTGTCCCCAATTTGCTGGGAAGTGGCGCTGCGGTCCCCTACGGCACTGCGTAGGATCCTACGGTCTTGGCGTGCATCCGTGCGTCGCTGCGGTCTGGTCCCAGGTCGACGGGCACGTGCACCTTCCGCCGACCACTGGCGACAACATCGATGTACTGTGGAGACCTCACGCCCCACGTGTTGAGCAATTCGGCGGTACGTCCACCCGGCCTCCCGCATGCCCACTATACGCCCTCGCTCAAAGTCCGTCAACTGCACATACGGTTCACGTCCACGCTGTCGCGGCATGCTACCAGTGTTAAAGACTGCGATGGAGCTCCGTATGCCACGGCAAACTGGCTGACACTGACGGCGGCGGTGCACAAATGCTGCGCAGCTAGCGCCATTCGACGGCCAACACCGCGGTTCCTGGTGTCTCCGCTGTGCCGTGCGTGTGATCATTGCTTGTACAGCCCTCTCGCAGTGTCCGGAGCAAGTATGATGGGTCTGACACACCGGTGTCAATGTGTTCTTTTTTCCATTTCCAATAGTATATATCAAGTAAGTTCCAGTTTGTCCACTTGGCACTCCATTTTCTATCGTCCACAACTCCACTCACTATTTCCAAACGACAAAATGACAATATGTAAACTCAGTTGGCTATAGTAAACTACAAATAAAAAATAACAATCGTTAAATAAACCAACAGCAACCGAAGTACCTACATAAAAAATAAAAACACAAAAATTTGTGCTCCAGCCCATTAATATGCATAGACATATTACAAAATGTCGTTACGAAAAATCTTAAAGCACTTCAGTGATCACAAGTCTAGAAATTGTGCAACGGAAAAAATCATAATCGGTCATTTGTTTCGTTTTCCATTTCATATCGACCAACGGCAGGCACCTAACCTTATGGCGTTCAACGACGTCTACATTAAGTAGGGTGTTGTAGACATAACTCAGTATCAATTTTTGTGAAGACAAAACATTATGATTGCTAGACATGTATTGATCCTAAACACAAAGTACTTGACACACCTAGCAGTTACTAAATTAAACGGTCAGAGGGTAGAGATCTAGACATTTAAAACTAATAGTATACATCATGTTATCTGTATGATACAAGAATTCCGATGTTTTTTATGCGCCACGTTCATGTTCTCCTCTTGTGTACGATCTCACTGAACTGTCCCATCTCATCACATGTAATAGGAGCGACTTTGACAAATGACGTTTGTTTGTTAGAATCCACAACTAATGTCAGCATTTTACTTTCAGTTCTCGCGGATCGTTAATGTCTATCTCACATTAAAAAGAAAAGTTGTACTTATTATAGCTGCTTTTGAATAACTAATTAAATTCGTTATCTGATGCGAATATTGCAATAGATTTAGACGTATTTCTGGCTAGCAGATGTGCCGCCGCTGCATATGTGCTTCAGACCGTGATAAAACCTTTTTCAATGCGATATTTAGTAAAATAAGATAATTTAAATGAACTGTTGCTGTCCACCTTTTTAAATATAACCAAAGGAAAAAATGATTATGGCGCATTATTTTCCACGGTCCAAGCAGCAGATGTTTCCTTCAACTCTCACGAAGTTCAGGAAAGCAGCCGCTACAGTTTCTCTACGATGTTAGGCGGTGCTCTAGTCACCAAGTAGCAGCAGGGAATTACTGCACTATTTTCCTAACTAAATTCTGCTCTTAAGCCAGTTGTTTACCAATCTCATACGTGAAATGTTAAACACAGGGGGCGAATTTGGCGGGAGGAGTCACCGTACGTTCCGCGCGAAACGACGGGGTATCCCGTGTTATCGCTGTTCTCCGGTAATGTCCCAAGTTGGACGTAAAATAAAGGCAGACAGAGAGCCATGAACTTTAACGACGCACTAAACCAAATAGCTTCCCTAACTCCTAGACCTTGGCTGGCCTCCTTAAAGTCGTCCAGTATTCACACGGGTGCGGGTAACTATTACAAGGGCCATCACTGCCCATCAGAGACTACTTGTTATGAGTCATGGGTCGGACGACTTCCGGAGTTGAGCTGGTCTGGAAGTTTGTGTATACAACTACAGCAAGACATCAAACATTCAGAGCTAATTTCAGCCTGTTCCTGTGGTGAAAAGAAGACGGAGGTTACCGTTACAAACACTGTGTCTGCAATTATAGACACTCGCAAAGAGAGACAACGCGAATGAGTTACGACTTGTCTCGAATTAGTCAACAGTCAGCTGAATACCACTTCCTGCATTAGACTGTTATGGATATTTGATAATAAATTTCCGCAAAAGTCTGCAAAACAACCACAAATAATGACATTTTAAACAAGAGTCACATAATTATTCATTCAACCCATTAATCTCAATGAAGTACCCATACACCCTTTCTCATATGGCCCTTCGCTTAAACCCCTTCTTATCTCTTCAATGTTTCCAGGCAGGTAACTTGAAATTTCTAGATTTCTGCCATATATTCTTAGATTTTGGCTAGTTTTAGGCGATGATATGGTAGGTACGGCAGGTGGACAAAAATATATAAACATCCAAACACAACACATTACAGTACATAATAAGTTGAGGAAGCCCGTGGACATTCAAAACAGCTTCCAGTCGTCTCACAATGGATAAATTCGGGTCCTGCATGGATTTCAAGGGAATGTTACACCATTCGCTCTGAAAAATATTGTCAAGCTCAGGTAACGATACTGGAGATGAAGAGTAATCAACCAAGATGGTCACTTAATCCTTGGCGGTAGAGCCCACGAAATAATGAAATACTGTGATATGATTGTCCAAATCAGTTAGAGAATAGCCAGGGAGACCATGAGATACCACGATAGTACTGTTCATATCATCACCGAACCTCCGCCAGTTCTCAGTCTTGGGACGTAAACTCAGCCATTTGTTGAAATAAGTGTGAAACAAGACTCATGCGACCTAAAAACTTTCTCCCATTTCCCGTTATGGGCATTTAAACCGGTCATGAGGAGTTTTGGAATTTCATGTCGCCCTGTAATTCCCTGCTTATTTAACTCCCTTCGTGTTGTTTTCTTGCTGACAGGGTTCACGAGGGCAACATTCAGTTATCTAGTGACTTACGCACTTGTCGTCTCCTTATTTTTCGTCACAAGCCTCTTGAACTAACGTCTGTCACCAATACTGAACACAAACATTCGCTCGCGTTGTGCCATGCATATACGTCTACGTCTGTACACCGCAAGTCATCTTGCTGAGTTTTGTGGAGCGTACTTCATGCACCATTGTCACTACAACCCATACCTATTCTAGTCACGAATATTTCACGGGAAATACCATTGCCAGTAAGCCTCGTCGTGGGCTCCAGTCTCTCTTATCTTTGTGATCTTTTAACGAAATATGTATATAAGGAAACAACATACAGGGCGCTCAAAAACGCTGTGGAGAGCTACTGCGGTCGTTTCAGGATAGGTTGTGCTGAGAAATAAATGCTAACAAAAGAAACTTTATACGCTGTGCCGTTTCAAATTAGCACTGAAGTTATGCAATCAGGATGTTGCGCGCGCAAATTCAAGCCGTCGCAGAAAGCTGAGAAACCAGGCCATTGGGTTCTTGAGAGCAAAGTGAATGACTCACAATGCTCTGGAAGCCCTGCATGTAAATTAAAAACACAAAGGAAACATTTCGTTGGCACACTAAAAGTAAATTCACTTCGGAAAACAGCGGAACTATAACAATTAGTGAAGTGTTAGTGAATACCAAATACAACGTTAATAAACTCTCAAGTTCCTGTAAATGATGACAGAATACGTTGAAAGCTTCTAGGATTCAGCCGAACACGAACTACCTAAATTTCCATTGAAGAATAATAATATTTTGTTAGGGGGCTTCAGTGCACGGAAGAAAGGAAGTTCAGGGATACAGTTAGAGAGTATCCAGAACAAATAAACATGGCAAAAGACTAAGAGAACTTTGTAGAGGCTTCAAATTGAAATCAGTGTCCACAAATTTTAAGAAACTGCCGATGAAACAGAAAACTTGGAATTCATCTAATACAAATTGAGGAGAGTTTGAGATCGATAATGTAACTATATGTTTTAACAATAAAAAGGAAGTCATGAACTCAAAATTATGAAGGGTTGAAATGTAGGAACAGAGAATGATTAGAGGACAGGGCATAAGATTTATGAAACCGACATCGAAGTTTTGAAAATGAAGAAACAAGAATTTCAGGGACGACTAACTAAAGACGCAGAAGACTGGGAAGTGTTTAAAACAAAGTTAATCAAATGGGCCTTGAAATGACACAATTAAAAAGGTTTCGAAAACGAGCTGTTCGGATATGTTACTCTACCAAAAGAAGAGACTATTTTATCAGATTTCAACAACAAAGGTGCCAAAAATAAAAAAAAAACGATTAGAACAGTCAGAATGGTGTTTAAAAGAAACTAGCTGTCAGTAATTGAGGAAAACTTCCAAAAGAATAATACCATAAATGCCCATAAAACATTAAAATAAAGCGTACAAACTTACCTATCACCAAAATATGAAATAGAAGAATTACCCGCAAACAACAAAGAAAACTGTGAAATACTAACAAATCATTTCGAGAGGTTGTTAAACTGTGAATATGTAAGAAACTAATTTCATGAACAAAACCCACGACGTAACACAAATTGACAACCCCGTAGGGCGGAGGAAATCCAATATGTCGTTAAAGATATAAAGAATAATAAGGCCCTGGTGGAAAATTCAGTAACTGCTGAAATGTGGAAAATAGCAGGTGTTTAACAGTGAAGAAAGTACAAGGAGTCCTTCAAAAACTGTGGGAAACTAATCCTCCACCAGAACACTGGAAAACAGCGTTACTTCACCCTATCCAGAAAAATTAGGTAAAACTGACCACAATAACTAGAGAGGAAATTTCCTCCTTGCAGTGATTTATAAAGTTCCTTTAAAAGTATAACAAAACGGGTTGGAAGGCCAACGGGATTAGTAGCTGGCAAAGTAGCAAGGAAGGCTTAGAGAAGGACGATCTTCCGCGGAAAAAATTTGAAATGGTAAATTTAAATTCTGATATTTAAAAATATTTATATAACATCTGTAGACTTCAAAAACAATGTGATTCTGTTAACAGGGAACGTTATTCAGCACCTTAAAAGAACTTGGAGCTCCCAACAAATCTGTGGCAGTCGTTAATGACACACTAACAAAGCTTTGGAGGACTTACGGTCAAATAAGGCAGAAGGGATAGATAACATTCCATCAAAATTTCTAAAATCATTGGGGGAAGTGGCAACAAAACGACTATTCACGTTGGTGTGTAGAATATATGAGTCTGGCGATATACCATATGACTTTCGGAAAAGTATCATCCACACAATTCCGAAGACGGAAAGAGCTGACAAGTGCGAGAATTATCGCACAATCAGCTTAACAGCTCATGCATCGAAGCTGCTTACAAGAATAATATACAGAAGAATGGAAAAGAAAATTGAGAATGCGCTAGGTGACGATCAGTTTGGCTTTAGGAAAAGTAAAGGGACGAGAGAGGCAATTCTGACGTTACGGCTAATAATGGAAGCAAGGCTAAAGAAAAATCAAGACAGTTTCATAGGATTTGTCGACCTGGAAAAAGTGTTCGACAATATAAAATGGCGCAAGCTGTTCGAGATTCTGAAAAAAGTGGGGGTAAGCTATAGGGAGAGACGGGTCATATACAATATGTACAACAACCAAGAGGGAATAATAAGAGTGGACGATCAAGAACGAAGTGCTCGTATTAAGAAGGGTGTAAGACAAGGCTGTAGCCTTTCGCCCCTACTCTTCAATCTGTACATCGAGGAAGCAATGATGGAAATAAAAGAAAGGTTCAGGAGTGGAATTAAAATACAAGGTGAAAGGATATCAATGATACGATTCGCTGATGACATTGCTATCCTGAGTGAAAGTAAAGAAGAATTAAATGATCTGCTGAACGGAATGAACAGTCTAATGAGTACACAGTATGGTTTGAGAGTAAATCGGAGAAAGACTAAGGTAATGAGAAGTAGTAGAAATGAGAACATCGAGAAACTTAACATCAGGATTGATGGTCACGAAGTCAATGAAGTTAAGGAATTCTGCTACCTAGGCAGTAAAATAACCAATGACGGACGGAGCAACGAGGACATCAAAAGCAGACTCGCTATGGCAACAAAGGCATTTCTGGCGAAGAGAAGTCTACTAATATCAAATACCGGCGTTAATTTGAGGAAGAAATTTCTGAGGATGTACGTCTGGAGTACAGCATTGTATGGTAGTGAAACATGGACTGTGGGAAAACCGGAACAGAAGAGAATCGAAGCATTTGAGATGTGGTGCTATAGACGAATGTTGAAAATTAGGTGGACTGATAAGGTAAGGAATGAGGAGGTTCTACGCAGAATCGGAGAGGAAAGGAATATGTGGAAAACACTGATAAGGAGAAGGGACAGGATGATAGGACATCTGCTAAGACATGAGGGAATGACTTCCATGGTACTAGAGGGAGTTGTAGAGGGCAAAAACTGTAGACGAAGACAGAGATTGGAATACGTCAAGCAAATAATTGAGGACGTAGGTTGCAAGTGCTACTCTCAGATGAAGAGGTTAGCACAGGAAAGGAATTCGTGGCGGGCTGCATCAAACCAGTCAGTAGACTGATGACAAACAAATATATATATATATATAAATTAAATTTTGAAGGGAAACCTACAATGCTAATGGTATCAAAACTGGGGTAAGACAAGGAGATGGAATGTGACAACTGCCTTCAATTGCATACCAGAAAGGAAAATCAGTGACTATAGGAAAAGAGAACGGAGGAAAAGAACAGATGAAAAAGGAATTTAAAAAAATCACAGTTGGGAGAATATGGATAATCTCAATTTTGAGAAAATACGGATAATCTCAATTTTGATTGTTTGGCTTCTACGAACAGCCTTGGTATCTTAACAACGAAAACTCGCCATCGCACCCCCCCCACTCTGGTTCAGTGATAAAATGGCCTAGTGGATAGCCCGTCAGAAACTGAACACAAATCAAGCATGAAAAGAAGTTGTTCTGAACTATGAAAAAAGAAGCAAAATAGAAACAATGAACGGTCCAAGCTCAAAATATACAACAGTGTGTGATTTGCAAGAACCACAGCGTCGTGGTTATGTGTTCACAATGTTGGACTGCAGAGTGGGAGACCTGTGTTCAAATCTCCCTCTCGCTCCATTTTCTTTTTAAGAAATTCATCAACTGTCCGTGCGGTCATTGACGTGTCTGTTCTGCTTCTATAATCTTGGCAATTGCGTACTATACATTGGTTGCAGTATATGAGTCATGCGGTAAGTATATATTACCGTCGCAAGTAAATGTAATGAATAGTGAGAACAGGCGACATACCTGGCAGATTTGAACGCGGGTCTCCCCTTTCCAGTCCAACACTGTGACCGCATAATCACAGCGCCATGGCTACTCATATTTGCTCGATGTTGCACATCTTGTGCTTGGACCGTTCACTGTTTCTGTTTTGCCTATTTTTTCAGAGTTCTTTACACTTTCTTGTTACTTTCATGCTTGATGTGCGTGCAGTTTTGATGGGATTCCACTGGACCATATTACTACTAAATATGTGGTGATTGGTTGAGGGAAAAGCGAAGGGGGGTGCGATGGGGAGTTTCCCTTGTTAGCAGAATCTATAAAAGACGTAACTATACAGATAAATCTGCTACAAGAGACAGCTTCGGGACTGCAAGCCCATGTTTACCTTTGAGGAAACCGCATGTGACACATGAAAAGGAGGTACCAAAAGACATGGAAATGATTACGGAGAGTAAGAAATCCTACAAATTTTGAATATATAGGTGAAATAATACAACAAAATGCATTGGGCAAGAAAGCTACACTAGCAATAACAAGGAAAATGGAGGTGATTTTACAACCAACAAACGACATATTTAACAAGAAATCTGTTTCAATAAATGAAAACTCTGTCCCTAAACACTGTTATTAAATTATAATGCCCTTATGCTTCAGAATGCCTTTTGTTGTGAAATGAAAAGAAAAAAGAAAAATTTTAAGGAAACTTTTAGTTAAAAAATATGAGAATCGAGAACGGAAATTAAGAACTAGTAAGGAAGTTTATGAAAAAATAACCAGTATCTGACACAATGAGATAGAGAAGAAATGTACTCTGGGGACACAGAAAGCTAGATTAAAAGGGAACACCAAGAAGAACCTTTAACATTTTTGGCAGAGAAATAAAGCATCAATGCTGTGAATCAAAGATATTCAAGGCCACCTGGGAGAATTGGACGAAACATAGGAATAAACAGGAGCAATAGGAAAGTTCAGAGAAAAATTAAAATGCTTAAAGGGCTTCCAAAAGACAACACAGGAAGATACAGGTGCCAATAGACAGAGAAAAGAAGAGACAAACATAGGTAAAGAACGAAAAGCTACTGAAAAGAAAGAAGGCAGAAAAGAAAGAGGACATAAAATCTTTCATGTGTTCCCTATTAGGCGAAGCTAATAAAAAAAGCATAACGACAGAAAATTTCAGTGGGACCACCAAAGAGTAGGGATGGAGAGAAGAAAGAAAAGATTTTCCCCGCTTTTCAAAAAGATAACCGTACTTTTCCCATGACTCTGATAATTTCGGTTTGTTCAAAGAGGAAAGTGTACCAGTTTAACTAAAACGTAGTGTTGTGTTATAAGTAATGTACGGAGAAATTCGTTAATAAACGAATAGCATGACTTGAGAAAGAGCCGATATTTATCCTGTGTAACACCATGGAGGCTTGGTTACACATCCAACTAGGCCTTTCATTGGCAGCGCTCATGTCGACTGAGCTCTCCAGGCACAAGCTACAGCCCGCCCTCACAACTTCTCTTCTGTCACCACCCCTCAATTTTCGATTAAAGATTTTGGTTAATTCAGTTTCCCAAAACAGTCACTTATACATGAATGCTAGTCCATCACCTTGTGGAGGAGAGTCTCCAAGAATGTATAACACTACCCCTTGAAAGATTTCGATTACTCACGAAAAAAGCTACATACTTTACTTTTGTATTTAAACACATCGTAAAAGCTAAAGAGACCTACAACAAGATCTATTTTTTTTCTCTTTATCTTTAGGCATAAAATATCGTGGCTTTTATTTTAGCCTAAGTATCCACCCTTTGCTATCAGAACAGCTACACAAACTCTTGGCATTCTGGAGATAAGATTTTGTAGTGTTTATGCAGATATTACGGTCTCATACGCTTGTAATTTATTCCAAACAGCTTCAACATTACTTAACCTCGGTTTCCTAACCTCCCTGTGAAGTTCAGCCCATAACAGTTCAATGGTGCTTAAGTCAGGTGACAGATTTGTCCCAATCATATTCTTCATTTCCCCACATTTCTCTTTTCTATTGAATTAACCTCTGAACAATTTAGAAACACGTTTGGGATCATTGTCCTGCGTTTTTGATAAGTATCCTGTAATATACTTCCTTCTACATCTACATCAACATTTATACTCCGCAAGCCACACAACGGTGTGTGGCGGAGGGCACTTTACGTGCCACTGTCATTACCTCCCTTTCCTGTTCCAGTCGCGTATGGTTCGCGGGAAGAACGACTGCCGGAAAGCCTCCGTGCGCGCTCGAATATCTCTAATTTTACATTCGTGATCTCCTCGGGAGGTATAAGTAGGTGGAAGGAATATATCTGATACCTCATCCAGAAACGCACCCTCTCGAAACCTGGACAGCAAGCTACACCGCGATGGAGAGCGCCCCTCTTGCAGAGTCTACCACATAAGTTTGCTAAACATCTCCGTAACGCTATCATACTTACCAAATAACCCTGTGACGAAACGCGCCGCTCTTCTTTGGATCTTTTCTATCTCCTCTGTCAACCCGATCTGGTACGGATCCCACACTGATGAGCAATACTCAAGTATAGGTGGAACGAGTGTTTTGTAAGCCACCTCCTTTGTTGATGGACTCTCCCAATGAATCTCAACCTGGTACCCGCCTTACAAACAATTAATTTTATATGATCATTCCATTTCAAGTCGTTCCGCACGCATATTCCCCAATATTTTACAGAATTAACAGCTACCAGTGTTTGTTCCGCTATCATATTCCTAGGATTTTCTGTCAAGTCGGTACATAGAATTTTACTTTCGAATTCACTGAACTCTTCACGCATAGCCCTCCTTACACTAACTTTGACATCGTTTAGCTTCTGTTTGTCTGAGAGGTTTTGGCTGCGTTTAAACCTGCAGTGAAGCTTTCTTTGCTTTCGCAGTAGTTTCCTAACTTTGTTGTTGAACCACGTGGGTTTTTCCCGTCCCTCACAGTTTTACTCGGCACGTACCTGTCTAAAACGCATTTTACGATTGTCTTGAAGTTTTTCCCTGTTCTGCGCTTACAGAGTCGAAAAGTTCGGGTCTGTTTGTTATCAGTAGGTCCAAGATGTTATCTCCACGAGTCGGTTCTCTGTTTAATTGCTCGAGGTAATTTTCGGATAGTGCACTCTGTATAACTTCACTCGATGGTCTGTCCCTACAACCCGCCCTAAACATCTGAGTGTCCCAGACTATACCTGGTAAATTGAAATCTCCACCGAAGACTATAAAATGCTGAGAAAATTTATGTGAAATGTATTCCAGATTATCTCCTAGTTGATCTGCCACTAATGCTGCTGAGTCGGGAGGTTGCTAAAAGCAGCCAATTATTAACCCAGCTCGGTTGTTGAGTGTAACCTCCACCCATAATAATTCACAGGAACTATCCACTTCTACTTCACTACAGGATAAACTACTACTAACAGCGACGAACACTCCACCACTGGTTGCATGCAATCTATCCTTTCTAAAACACCATCTGGGCCTTTGTAAAAATTTCGGCAGAATTTATCTGTGGCTTCAGCCAGCTTTCCGTACCTATAACGATTTCAGCTTCGGTGCTTTCTATCAGCGCTTGAAGTTCCGGTACTTTACCAATGCAGCTTCGACAGTTTACAATTACAATACCGATTGCCGCTTGGTCCCCGCAGGTCCTTACTTTGCTCCGGACTCTTTGCGGCTGTTGCCCTTTCTGTACTTGCCCGAGGCCATCTAACCTAAAATGTCCCATTATTTCTCACTAGGTAAGAGATTCTATCACTCGCAAAGTATTCCCACGCCATGACCGTGCCTCCACTATGCTTCACCGTTGGCGTCTTACAATGACTCTTCATACGTCGTCCGCGAAGTCGACGAACAAACAATTGTCGATAGCTTCCAAATACTACAGAGTTAGATTCGTCTGTGAACCAATGCTGAACTCCAGTTTTTATGTTGCTGGTCCAAAAATGGTTCAAATGGCTCTGAGCACTATGGGACTCAACTGCTGTGGTCATCAGTCCCCTAGAACTTAGAACTAATTAAACCTAACTAACCTAAGGACATCACACACATCCATGCCCGAGGCAGGATTCTAACCGGCGACCGTAGCAGCAGCGCTTGCTGGTCCAGTTACAATCATTTCACCTTATCACGTTTGCAGAATAATGGTTAATTTCACGGAGACGGCATTGCAATGTTGAGACAGTATTTGGAACTTCTCGTATACTACTTATTTCCTTGTGGATGTGTAGTAGCAGTATTCTGACGTTAGCTGTGTGGAAATACGAACTGATCTTCTCTGTATGATATTACTCGGAGTCTTCCAGCCATCGGCACCATTGTGCTTCAACCACTGCAACGTATACACTATTGTAGATTGGGCTGTGTCAGGTTTTGTTGCTAGTTCGTTACTTGAATAGCCTTCCTGACGCAGAGATATAGCACGATTTTCAGTTCCAGTCTCCTGCTTCCGTCCCATTAGGAGATAATATCGTAACCCATTAGGAGATAATATCGTATTAAACCGATCAGGTGCACACACAAACTTTTAGATGGAAACAATGTACCGTATACTAAAGCAAACTAATTGCTACAGAGACAGCAGGAGGAATGAGGCCTGTTAAGAATGAAGCTGACTCAGATAGAGGAACTTCCATGTTGTTATGGATACTCATTAGCGCGCATCTCAGTGAACAAGCAGTCAAGTAAACGACAGAGGCGCTTAGTCTTTACATGTTTAAACATGTTTTATTATCAGAATGGGGATCAACAAGATAACGTTCTAGGTTAGATACCCAATCCGTCATATAGTTCTAGTCTGTCAGAAAGTCTGAAAACTGCAAATGAGTCACTTTTAGGACTACAAGTCTTTTCTGTTGTTGCCACACCCTGATATAGGGTGATTTGGGCATGATAAGAATCGTTATTTTTGAACACATGTAACACGTCAGAGCTTGTTGCCACACTGGGAGTCGAACCCAGAACCCACTATATTACAAAATGGTGCTATTTGAACTCACCTGGTGGACTGGCTGGTAGTATTACCTTGCAACTAATTTCTCTGCATGCCTCACAACTCCTACAGAATCTTTAAAATTTGTTGTGTACATAGTTCCGCATAGTCAGCACATACACAACTTTCCCACTAGAGCGCGCCCCACTAAGCACAACAGCGCAGGCGCAGCGCTCGTCCGTCTCTGCACTACGAGATGGCGCTGCCTTAGAGACGGACCAAATTCTGCTTCCGCCGATCCGCGTATTAATATGTAACGCAGCCAATGAGATTGCTGCTAACGTAGAACCTTTCCTCCTCGTGGATCAGACTCGCGCAGTGATACCTGAACGTGTGAGGTATTATAACGAGTGTACAGACCTCCGATTAGTCAGTCTGTATCAGTCTGCAGTCAGCACCTAATAAGATTACCATATTCCTGTACATAGCCATGAAAAATGTATAGACACTTTGTCAAGTATCAGAGATATGTGAGAATAAGATTAACGTACCAAGACCAAAGGAACTTCAGATTGTCAATTGTAAACAGCATCCAGAACCAAGTTACGTAATATTTGATTTTTATTATTTTAATAAATGTGAGTGAAAATTAATCAAGTTTTGTTTAAAGTAGGTCACCGTCAATCTGCTACTCGAGGCGTGCAAGTGGCATTTCTATTGTCTGACCTAACGGCAGAAGATAAACACGCCACGATAAGACCACAAGACATATTGCTGACATTCGCCTACTTCGTTAGAGCGACAAGTCAAATAATCTGATGGTGTGTGTACCGAAGGTCTTACAGTACGCACATCACAAAATTAGTCTCCTAAACCAGCACTTTTGGGAGAAACAATTTAGTGTCGAGTTTGACTATAAAGTGTATTATCGCTGACACAATATTTAAAGTGTTCTGCTATTCTAGCGGCTATATTGAAAAACCGGTTTTTTCAAGCTGAAGGCACTCCCCCCCCCCCCCCCCGGTCTCATGTAGGGTGGTCTGAAGAATTGTTCCTACTCGTACAATTCATTGTAAAGATGTAATTTTTTAAATAAAAATTAATGGACTATTATTTATACTTACCACGATAACACTTTGTCAGGACGCTACAGGAACTGTTCATTACGTGAAACACGTTTTAATTAAGAAACAATGTTGTAAGAGTCTTGTGGTTCAAACGTCGTTGCTTAAGCTGGCGATGATAACTTGTAAACCGTGAAATGCGTGTATAGCAGTTGCGTACACAGAATATTGCGTCTAATTCTGCAAGGATGCCTCTTGTGAGCTCTCCTACTAAAAACGGAATTTGTACTACAATTTATCTGTTGGGTAGGACTCCACAATGGAGCCGTAAGCAATAACTAGACATAGAGTCCTGATTTGTCAGCAATTTCATGATGTCCGGGGCAGCAAAACTGCCAGCTCATATATCTCGGCGATGCTGCAGGCAGTAATACGCCAAAACATCTCATTCAGTGCCCTGCGACCTGTTTTATATGGCAAATCAGAATCAGAGAGCAAGTGATTATTCCACTGTAGAGTCGCAGACTCGTAATGCCATTGTTCTCAAAGTTTTGGTTCGGAGCTACTACAAGTTATCATCATAAGGATATTATTTCCGGCTTCTGCTTTCAGCTTTGTATTGTACTGGGTGCGGGTATCCTCTGCTGGAGATTGCTGGATTAGGCTGAATAAAAAGCATCTGATTCACAACAGAAACCATTATTTACTCTCCAACAGTGTAAACGAATTACTCAAGCTACAGGCAGGCAGGTGCTGGGGTGGTAAATTTCGTGCCGACGGACGTCAGTAAACGATGTGTAGAAATTGCACAGCTGACTATTGCTGCAGTTAACTCAGTACGACGGCAAGGACAACTTGTGATGTGTACTTACCCAGACAGACTGCTTTCCTGGCTCATCTGTGGAACAGGACGGCACTGCTGCGATTGGTTGAAGCTGGCTGGCTGGCTGGCTTGTGAACTCAGTGTGAAGAAACGGAGGAATCCGGGTGTGAACCCTGGACATGGATGTCGCTGGCAGCTTCTGCTGCTGGTGGATACCCAGTGGCTCAATGACAGGGACAGCTTCAGACCTTTGGCAGAACCTTGTCGTAGGAGGTTCTGTCAGGATAACGGCTGGACTTTGGTGATCTCGTAGCAGAGCGGCACGTTATATTAGAAACTGAATCAATGACTAACGATTTGACGACCAGCCAGAATGAATGGTCAGTATTTATACGCGCCAAAGCTGGTTTGTTGTGGTGCGCGTGCCAAAGAATTCTTGGTTACGGTAACTTGCTGGTGACCAACAGGAGTGGACATCGTATCACAATGCTGTGCCAGCTTATTATTGGTTACAACAATGTGCACTGAATCCTTTGGTTCATAACATTACAGTACAAGGTGTCCA
This sequence comes from Schistocerca nitens, assembly GCF_023898315.1. NCBI lineage: Eukaryota > Metazoa > Arthropoda > Insecta > Orthoptera > Acrididae > Schistocerca > Schistocerca nitens. The sequence continues at coordinate 443,188,884 of NC_064620.1, forward strand.
TGAATTATTTTTAGAACTTAAGACTTAATTACCTTAAAAACTATACTAGATATTTACAAATGGTTTACAATATGTGATAACTCAAAGTTTTGTTTCCCCATCAATAAAAATCATGCACCCTTAATGGCACGGATAATGTCTAGTCGAGATTCTATTTCTCTCGACGTACGATTCAAGATCTCCACGGTGACGTGTTCAAATGCAATATGAATGTGTGCCTCCAAGTCCTTCAGGTCTTGAACCTTGGTTCGGTACACCAAATCCTTTACAAAACCCACACGAAGAAATCTAGCGATGTGACGCCGGGGGGATGGTGGCAGCCATCAAATTAGACCATCCAGAAATTGACCGACATGTAGGAACCAATGCGATGGTGCATTATCCTGCTGGACTTTGACATCAGGTTGCTGGCGTTCCCACTGTGGCACAGCAAACTCTTGTAACATGACCACGTGCGTCAGTCCCCACCAGACACTGACCCTGAGACTCTCTCTTCCCTTATCAGGGGTAACATAAGGATGCTGTGAACCCCATCTTAGAACATTCTGAGGATTCACTCTGCCTGATAAATGTTGCCTCATCGCAGAAACAAATCTTCTCCAAAAAGTCACTGTTTGGGTGGTCTTGCCTAGCGTGTCCACTGCAGACTTTTTGCGCTGGCGTATGTCCATATGCTTTAGCACCTGAGTCAACTGCACGTTGTAGGGATAGAGCCGTAACCTCTTATGAAAGACATTATGCACTGTTGATCGTCTCATTCCCAACTCCCTAGCCGCCGTACGCACCGAATTTGTCGGACTCCTTGCAAACACCTGCCGCCCGTTTCCCAAGTTTGTGTCCGAAATAGATTCATGAAGAAAACTACATGTTTCCAGAAATGACGTGTGCCAAGCCCGGACGGTTTATCGGAACGGTGGTTGCCTCCCTCACCGGGTTCGAAAGTTTCGTTGCGCCTGGGTATCGGACGTCGTCTGTACGAAACAAGTCACACACTGAGCTTTCCCCTGTAGCGTCCACATTTCATCAGGTTTTCACTTTCAACTTTCACTTTCAACTTGCCTCACCTGGAAGCTAAAAATTAAAATAGCTTTGTGAGTTATCGTATCATATTTAAAACCATTTGTTAATACGTAGAATGTGTTATTGTAAAGACTATTTATGGACACCCTGTATTATGGCAATGCTACTGATTATGAAGGTCTAGTGAAATTTTTCACGTAAATAATCTGGATGTAATGTAGCATTCAGCTCCATACCTCCTCATGAGACACCTAGATTACAAATGGCTGTCTCTGTTCAAAACGAAAAACACAGTTGGTTCTTAACTTGGCTTCATCACTTGCAAAACTCCACGAAAATGGGCATACACGTGAACGTTCACAGGACATGTTTCTAGATAATGCTGCAACATGGCAACAGCACATTTTCATGCAGCGAATACGCAGTTTTAGATTCTAAAATCACTTGTAGGTTGCATCCCAGTATTTGAAGGAACACTCATAACGTATTATGAAACTGCACACAAAAACTAAGAAATAAGGTCACGTATGCAGCAAAAATTCTTTATCTTTATCCCAGGAACAGGTTATTAGGTGAAACACAAATAGATTGTTTCTTCGGAGTTAGAAGGCCCACCTCACTGTCATATGTCAGACACAGGACACTGACAATATACATTCAATAAATTTCTTATCAAATGATCGTCACGTAAGGCGACCGAAAGAAAGGTTTCTAACGCTAGTATTTTATATACATGGATTACAACACTTTTGATGTTCACAACATGTGGTTAAATGTAACTAACTCATCAACGATTTGTAGGTAAGACTTACGGCTACAGGTACACCATATAATAAAACAGTATGAAAATTTTTATATTTTCAAAGAAGTAACATTTCGCAGATAAGTCGCTAATTACTGTGACAACATTACTTGCTGCCTAAATTTAACTACATACTACCCTGATATTTATATCGGCCCTCCAGCCGGAACACAAAGTCATCTTGAAACAATATTTCGACGGTCCATCGATGCCGCGGCGTGTTTGATTTCAGTTCCGGCGAGTTAGCGCGACGGTTTACTCACCTGAAGATGGCAGGCATATTGACCGCCGAAATACTGTGTCAAGATCTTCAGGTGAGTAAGCCGTCGCACTAACTCGCCCGAACTGGAATCAGTGATGGGACATTAGGACGCATACAGATCTACAAGGTGTTACAAAAAGATACGGCCAAACTTTCAGGAAACATTCCTCACACACAAATAAAGGAAATATGTCATGTGGACATGTGTCCCGAAACGCTTAATTTCCATGTTATAGCTCATTTTAGTTTCGTCAGTATGTACTGTACTTCCTCGATTCACCGCCAATTGGCCCAATTGAAGGAAGGTAATGTTAACTTCGATGCTTGTGTTGACATGCGACTCATTGCTCTACAGTACTAGCATCAAGCACATCAGTACGTAGCATGAACAGGTTAGTGTTCATCACGAACGTGGTTTTGCAGTCAGTGCAATGTTTGCAAATGCGCAGTTGGCAGATGCCCATTTGATGTATGGATTAGCACGGGGCAATAGCCGTGGCGCGGTACGTTTGTATCGAGACAGATTTCCAGAACGAAGGTGTCCCGACAAGAAGACGTTCGAAGCAATTGATCGGCGTCTTAGGGACCACGGAACATTCCAGCCTATGACCTGCGACTGGGGAAGACCTAGAACGACGAGGACACCTGCAATGGACGAGGCAATTCTTCGTGCAGTTGACGATAACCCTAATGTCAGCGTCAGAGAAGTTGCTGCTGTACAAGGTAACGTTGACCACGTCACTGTATGGAGAGTGCTACGGGAGAACCAGTTGTTTCCGTACCATGTACAGCGTGTGCAGGCACTATCAGCAGCTGATTGGCCTCCACGGGTACACTTCTGCGAATGGTTCATCCAACAATGTGTCAATCCTCATTTCAGTGCAAATGTTCTCTTTACGGATGAGGCTTCATTCCAACGTGATCAAATTGTAAATTTTCACAATCAACATGTGTGGGCTGACGAGAATCCGCACGCAATTGTGCAATCACGTCATGGTTCAAATGGTTCAAATGGCTCTGAGCACTATGGGACAACATCTGTGGTCATCAGTCCCCTAGAACTTAGAACTACTTAAACCTATCTAACCTAAGGACATCACACACATCCGTGCCCGAGGCAGGATTTGAACCTGCGACCGTAGCGGTCACGCGGTTCCAGACTGAAGCGCCTAGAACCGCATGGCCACACCGGCCGGCAATCACGTCATCAACACAGATTTTCTGTGAACGTTTGGGCAGGCATTGTTGGTGATGTCTTGATTGGACCCCATGTTCTTCCACCTATGGAGCACGTTATCATGATTTCACACAAGAGACTCTACCTGTGCTAGAACACGTGCATTTACAAGTACGACACAACATGTAGTTCATGCACGATGTAGCTCCTGCACATTTCAGTAGAAGTGTCCGTACGCTTCTCAACAACAGATTCGGTGACGGTTGGATTGGTAGAGACGGACCAATTCCATGGCCTCCACGCTCTCCTGACCTCAACCCTCTGGACTTTCATTAATGGGGGCATTTGAAAGCTCTTGTCTACGCAACCCCGGTACCAAATGTAGAGACTCTTCGTGCTCGTATTGTGGACGGCTGTGATACAATACGCCATTCTCCAGGGCTGCATCATCGCATCAGGAATTTCATGCGACGGAGGGTGGATGCATGTATCCTCGCTAACGGAGGACATATTGAACATTTCCTGTAACAAAGTTTTTGAAGTCACGCTGGTACGTTCTGTTGCTGTTGTTTCCATTCCATGATTAATGTGATTTGAAGAGAAGTAATAAAATGATCTCTAACATGGAAAGTAAGCGTTTCCGGACGCATGTCCACATGACATATTTTCTTTCTTTGCGTGTGAGAAATGTTTCCTGAAAGTTTGGCCGTACCTTTTTGTAACACCCTGTATATCTTCATACATCAAGTTGTCATCCATCGTGTCAACGCAATGGGGTTCTACGTACATCGGTAAACATAGCTTAAGGGATCTCAAATGCAGACAGTTTGACACAAGAAGTGGACCATCTAAAAGCTGTTTTCAAAGACAATTATTGTCCCGACAATCATATTCGTCGTCCCCTACAGATTGGACATTCTCGGGAACCAACAGACGATACAAGCAATTTGGTGGCGTTCCCACCTTTCGGGGGAAGCACATCTTCAAAAGTAGGAAGAATTTTAAAGGGATCTGATATTGAAAGTGTCTTCCGTCCACCAGTTAAGACTAGAGCTCTGATGGGCTCAGTGAAGGATGATTAAGGTTTGAGGAAGCGCGGTGTCTACAAAATTCTCTGCCGTTGCGGGAAAGCCTTCATTGGACAAACGATTCGTACGGTCCAGAATCGATGTCGATCATCATCTCCATATGCGTTTATTTCACACAGAAAAATCTGTGGTTGCGGAACATTGTCTTACTAAAGGACATAAAATGTTGTACGAGACATACACAAGTGGTTACGCATATGTCGCGTTAATGGTACTGTGTAGCAAAAGAAGGTATTGAAATCTGGCTATCTTACAATATTATAAACGGAGGTAAGAGTTACCCTTTCGGTAAGAGTTGGACGCTATTTTGTTGACTTTAAGAACTATTTGTCTTTGTTTCTGTCGCCAAAAGTGTCAATAGTGTTTGACATCCATTTACTGTTTCCACAATTTTCAGTACCAGTGCCCTGTTGTGCATTGCACTAGAGGGCAGTTATATTCACGCACGTGCGGTGAATCCACAGGCGATACATAAAGAGCCACCGCGGCTCGGGGTTTTTTTTTTTCAGTTCCGGCGATTTAGTGTAACGTCTTACTTACCTGAAGATGACGGCCACGTGGATCGTTGAAATATTGTGTCAAGATGACGTTATGTTCCGGCTGCAGACCCAATGTGAATATCATCAATTATTACCCCTTGGAAGTTTACGGAGCTGCACATTACTGTAGTTACTAACTCATATTGCTTGACAAAAATAAGTGAAGCACATGTGAGGAGAGGAGGCAACGAAATTGAACTTCTCTAGCTGAGAGGGTATCTGATATTATTTCGGCGACAACAACGCCGACGCAAATTTACAACGAAATTGGTTGTATGGGCCCAAATATCATTATTATTGTGGTGTCACAGCCAGACACCACACTTGCTAGGTGGTAGCTTAAATCGGCCGCGGTCCATTAGTACATGTCGGACCCGCGTGTCGCCACTGTGTGATCGCAGACCGAGCGCCACCACACGGCAGGTCTCGAGAGACGTACGAGAACTCGCCCCAGTTGTACGACAACGTTGCTAGCAACTATACGGACGAAGCCTTTGCTCTCATTTGCCGAGAGACAGAATAGCCTTCAGCTAAGTTCGTGTCTACGACCTAGCAAGGCGCCATTAGCCTTAGATAGCTTGTATCTAAAGAGTCGCACTTGTATCGCCACAATCTCCAGATGTCTCATCAAGAACGATGTATACAAAGGAAGGATTAAAAGTTAAGTAGTCCAGAAGCTATGTACTTTTCTTTATAGCATTCATTAAGTCTCCTGTTTCAGACCTCACTCCATCCTTCGTGAGTTAGCGCGTGCATCTTGGCCGCCTCTTTCAATTAGTGTACGTAGTGTTGGCAAGTCTGCCGACACTACAATTATATTGGACCCTCTCTGGCTTGACTACATGCAGAGATTGGTGCCATATAGATGTCGTGTCCTTTCATGAGGAAAGCTGGCTCTGAACTGTTGCAACTGATCTTTGATATGCTGGAAACCGACACTAGGATGAAGTCTGAGCATTTCTATGTTCTATCGGGGAGAAATCTCGAGATCTCGCTGGCCGTCTTAGTCTTCCTTTTCTTCCGGTCATCAGACGGGTTTCGTCCAGCCGACCAGCAATTAGTCTTCTTTGCTAACCGGTTCATCTCAGAGTATCACTTGCAACCCCCACCATCAATTATTTAAGGACGTAATAAAATCTCTGTCTTCCTCTATAGCTATTACACTCTACAGCTCCGTCTGGTAACATGGAAGTCATTCCTTGATGTCTTAGCGGATGTCCTACCGTCCTGTATTTTCTTCTTGTCAGAGTTTTTCATATACTCCATTCTTCGCTGATTCTGCTGAGAACTTCCGCATTGCATGCCAAATCACTCCACCTAAATTTCAACATTCTTCTGAAGCAATGCATTTCAAATACTTCGATTTTCTTTTGTCCACTATCATACAATCCTGTGCTCCAAATGCACGTTCTCTGAAAATTATTCCTCAAATTAAGATCACTGTTTGATATTAATAGACTTCTCTTGGCCAAGAATATTCTTGTTGCTAGTGCTAGTCTGTTTTTAATGTTCTCCTTGTTCTGCCCACCATGTGTTATTTTGCTGCCTAGATAGCAGAATTCCTTAACTTCTTCTACTTCGTGATCCACAATTCTGAACTTAAGGTTTTCGTTGTTCCCATTCCTGCTACTTCTCGTTACTCTCGTCTTTCTTTGATTTGCTCTCAGTCCCTATTCTGTACTCATTAGAATGTTTATTTCATTCAGCAGATTCTGTAATTCTTCTCTACTTTCACTGAGGTTAATAATATCATCAGCGAATTTTATCACTGGTGTGCTTTCACTCTGAATTTAATTTCACGCTTGAACCTTCATTTCATTTAAGTCATTCTTCTTGGACGTACGGATTAGAAGTACGGACGAAAGACCAAATCCATGACTTAAAACGCTTTTAATCTGACTCTTCATTCTTGGTCTTGCACTTTTATTTTTCCTTCTTGGTTCTTGCACTTATTGCATATTATCCTTACTTCCCTACTGCTTACCCTATATTTTCCTCGGGATTGTTAGAGATCGATTGATCCTATGAACTTGCCTTGATTTTTCTTAAGTTTTGCTTCCATTAGCAATTTCAAGCCAGAACTGCCTCTCTGGTGCATTTATCTTTCCTAAAGCCAAACTGATCGTCGTCTATCAGATCCTCGTCTATCAGATCTTCTTCCCCAATCTTCTGTATATTATTCCTGTCAACGGCTTGAATGCATGAGCTGTTAAGGTCATTGTGCGTTAATTCTTCCATCTGTCAGCTCTTGCAAGCTTAGGAACTGTGTGGATGATGTTCTTTCAAAAGTCAACACCAACTTGAATACACATTTTGTTGCCACTTACTCCAATTATTTTAGAAATTCTTGTTAAGTGTTACCTAGAGGTTCTGCATTTGACAAGGGAATTCCCATTGCACTCTTAATGGTACCGAACGTGAATTTCCTGGAAGGTTGGTGTGCTTTTCTGCATGCTGGGTCAGTCCTTGCGAAAATCATTTCGGTTTTGGTTTCTTCACCTATGGAGATTGGTGGTCACTCTACTTGTCACAAAGAATTAAAACTCGAATCATTTAAATACCAGACTTGATGAGTAAATGTACCAATATTCACTGATATCTGACATGTTTTCTAGACGCATCACTTTTTTGTAAGGCAGCGTATTTACCAGCTCTTACATTTTTCTTACATTCTAGGCTACACATAATTGCTTGTGTTAACAATAACAATAAATGCATGCTCTTGTCGTGATATCCGTTGATAAAATATTCCTTGGTTTCAAGCCGCGTCAAACGGATGCTGGAGGAAGCTACGTACCAAAAACTGCCTCGGGACACAACATCCATACGGTCATTGCTGGAAGACAGTGTTATTGAGAACCATCTCCCTCAGACAAGCCACGTTGTATAGTCTGCAAAAGATACACTTTTAGGGGCTATAATGAGCACAATCGGATCTCCGACCTACACACTTGCAAAGCACTTGGTCAGCCTCCTCTCGACGCATCTTCGACACTGTGCGCACCATTTAAAGAATGCGTCGAACTTCATCGATCGGTCTGAACATTTACGCCATGGTAAAGCACATGTTATGGTTAGTTTTCATGTGGTTTACCTATTCACGTTTGCATCCATCACAAAGTCTAAAGAGTTCCTGTCACGGCTCTTTGACGACACCATCGGGGATTTCTTTAAGCATACCCTGATGTCATCGTATGTTTTAATGGTGGAGCATATTTCAACCAGACGGGCGGAATGGCGTTGGGGAGCCCTTTAGCCCTAGTTGTAGCCAACCTCTTTGTGGACCATTTCAGGGCATTGCGGTGGACATTGCTTCTGTAAAGCATCGTTGTTTTTATCGCTACCTCGACAAAACATTCGCTATACTGCTACACGGACAGCAGCATCCACGATCACATGAGGTTCAAAGTGGAAGTGGAGAAGGACGGTTTCTTGCTTTCCTGTCTTCCTAGTCCGCCGTAATTCCAATGGTTGTCTCCGTCGCAGGCCCATCCATTGGTATCGGTATCTGTACGACACCAGCTACCTCTACGTAGCACAGAAATGGTCTGTTTTGAGGGCCTTGGTACATCGAGCTCAAATCGTGTCAAGTGCTGAAAACTTGCCAAGGAAACTGAACTACTGACATAAATTTTCGAAAGAAAACGGTTACAGCAGCAGACAATTCCTCAAGCAGTATCATCTAAGCCACGAAAGCATATGGCCTCCGAAGAAGAAGAACGTTGCGTTTTTACCGTTTTGTGGCTAAATACTAAGGAAAATTAGCCGGCTCCTGAAGAGACATCCCCCTAGAAATGATCCGTTAACGAATGAAGCATCTGAAAGACGATGTAGACATCAGAAGACTTGGAACATACAAAATATCGCGTTGGGATGGGCAGTTTCATGTCGTTCAAACTGTGTACACCGTTTAACAGTGCCACAAAGAAAAAGGTGTTTCCGCCAACAGTTTTCCGAAAAATCAGCTGTAGCTGAACGAGCACTGGAAAACGGACACCGATTTGCCTTCGACGAGACTTCTATTATTAATTGGACCAATGAGTTCTGGGATACCGTAACAAACGTAGCAATAGATATCAGAATACCGGAGAACACCCACAATAAAGATGGTGGACTGCAGCTGAGTACGGTCTGGGATCCTGAGCCGCGCGGAGTGGCCTCTCGGTTTAGGACGGATTGCGCGGCCCGTCCCGCCGGAGCTTCGAGTCCTGCCTCGGACATGGGTGTGTGTGTTGTTCATAGCAAAAGTTAGTTTAAGTAGTGTATAACCATAGGGATGACCTTTAGCAATTTGGCCCCACAGGAATACAGAAACATTTGAACATTTGGGAACCAGTGATTGGGCAGTTGAAGCGGGCGCCGGCCGGTGTGGCCGAGCGGTTCTAGGCGCTTCAGTCTGGAACCGCGCAACCGCTACGGTCGCAGGCTCGAATCCTGCCTCGGGCATGGATGTGTGTGATGTCCTTCGGTTAGTTAGGTTTAGGTAGTTCTAAGTTCTAGGGGACTGATGACCTCAGATGTTAAGTCCCATAGTGCTCCGAGCCATTTGAACCATTTTTTGAAGCGGGCGCGGCGATCACGCCACATAAATATTAGCATATATGGTGCGAATCTGAACACCAGTGACATTAATGGCGACGGAGCCGCTATATAAGCACGGCAGCGGCATCCAGACACAGTCAACCAGTTAACAGTGGCAGAGGATATCTCTGTCGGAAGTTCCTGGGCGGTTAACCACATGACGCGGCTTGAAACCTGAGAATATTTTGTTAATAACAATATTGTTGCCTTCTGTATAACGTGTTCCAAATAAAGTAGACTGTGCTTCAAAATAGATGGAGCCAGATTTGAAGCTTCCTTGAATAACGTTTCAGGAATTGAGAAGTCACTCTCCAGGAGTAAAAGTCCCCATCTCGTAATTTCTACATTGTCTCCGGGGTTTCAACCGACCTGCGATAGTTTTAAATTTGTTTTGAGTTCTGGGAGTCCTATTCTGTGCTGCTATAGGCGCCTAGCTTCCTCGGTTGCGGAGGCTGGATGGCTCTAAGCACTATGGGACGTAACATCTGAGGTCATCAGTCGCCTAGACTTAGAAACTACTTAAACCTAACTAACCTAAGAACATCACACACATTCATGCCCGAGGCAGGATTCGAACCTGCGACTGTAGCTGCAGCGCGGTCCCGGACCGAAGATCCTAGAACCGCTCGGTCACAGCAGCCGGCGTTACGGTGGTTTCCCACCCCGACTCCAGGAGTGTACAGTTTTCTTCTGGTGTCCTTCGACGTTCAGTTATGGAGAACTCTCTGCAAAAGTTATGACTCCTGACAAACACAACAGCCTCTCAGTTATCGTTCGTTTCAAATGATAATCAGTTGTTTAATTTTGCAATGATTTAAATACAAAGATAACATATTACACAGTTAAACCATGAAACGTTGTACTAATGTACTGTGTTGAAAATACGTCTTATTTCCCAGATTAATGTTGAAGACCCATTTCTCAACCCTGAATAATTTATATATTTCATTATTCAACTATGTAATGTGTGTCTTTAGACTTATATTTTAACCAACCTTAAATTTAACGTCTAATTTTTATACGTTATATACCGAAAGGTATTAACCACAAAATGTTACATCATAATAATTTTTCGAGAGAATAATAAACAACACCCTCTGCAGAAAGCTCAGAAAGTGCTGAAATACATTTCAGTATTTCAGTTATTGCCATGTTACAGGATTAATTGAAAGGTAGCCACCGTCTAGGCACGCCATCGTTCACCACTTGTTAATTACTAATTACGTTATCCCTGCGGAAGTACTGCAGCCATCTCAGCTACGTAGTGAGCCATCACGACGAGTACTTGTAGATACGACAGGGAATGACAGAGTTTGTCAGAGGCTAGCAATAATACTTGTGAAACGAGATTTCTTTTTGTGTCAGCGAGGTTGGCAGGGAAACGTGGTTAGGGCAGCAGAAGTCACCGAAACAGCTGTAGGCTCTTCCAGGAAAGCATCCCGGCTTCTACTAAAGCGTAACCGTATCGCTTGAGAGAGCAGTTTGTGGCATCCACGAGGACGGCCCGGTCTTCAGAACGACTATGGACAGCTTCCTGCATTCCGCAGCCGTATTGTTAACTTCAGGTGTGCGAACGACAGACAGGCGCAGAGCTTTATGATATACTCTGGGAAGCAGAGCGTTGTCCTCTACAGGTGTGGAATGCAAGTGCGTTTCTCTGGGGCCAAGTTTAGAGGGGGAGAGCACAGATATTTTCGGCAAACTTTCTCATTGGAGGAATACTGCTATGCCGTGTCCAGGCGGATGTTCTGACACCATGTTAGAAGTTCACCATTGGCGCAATTTGCGAGGGCAGCTTAGCCATTGGAATGGACAATTTTGGCGACTCCACGTGGATTTTGTGTCGAGGACGGAGGAGAGGAGAGATTTATGAGGCATTAGGTGGATATCCATCATAGAGGATAGTCTGGGCAGTTTGACCGAGGTTCGTTGTATACTCAGCCGCCACAGGAGACAGCTTGTTTTTTTAGCGCGCCAACCAAGACTCACCGCACATCTCGGCGCGACGATACGGCATCCGCGGCCTTTGCAGATCCGCACCTGCAGCCAGTCCCCACATTACCCGCTGGGCAGTTAAGTGGTGACCATATCGACGGCCTGGACCTACCAGCAGTCTTTGTCTGAGGACTTAATCTTCACTGCAGGAAGCCCTTCTGACTTGCAGTCCCGTATTTCAACCGACCCATGACGTATTGACATTCGACTACCGGTTCACAATCTCGGTCAGTACCTCACATATAGGCAGAAACAGTTGTTGCTATTAGCTGGAAGGAGACATCGTTTTAAATTGATCCCCTTTCCCTTTAATAACTTTGCCATCCATTGTCATCATCTATCACCATTTGTTTTGTTTCGTGTTTTTCTTTTCGTTCTAGTGTGTGTACTAACTTTGGGAATACAGGTATTGGACATGCAAATAAACTAAGTATGAAAAGAGCAGTATTTCATTTGAGTACCCTATTCATGTTGACGAACTGAATTATAATGAATTTTTTTGGCTGAAGTTACATAATAACGGTAGGAAACGTTACAAATTGGCGGCATCCGCCAAGATCTTACCGGTAGAATCGAATCATACGAATTCAGAAAGGTAGCATTTGTTTTTTAATACATGTCAGTGCGATATGTACTAATACAGGGTGGTCCATTAATAGTGACCGAGCCAAATATTATACGAAATGAGCATCAAACGAAAAAACTACAAAGAACGAAAATCGTCTAGCTTGAAGGGGGAAACCAGATGGCGCTATGGTTGGCCCGCTAGATGGGGCCGCCATAGGTCAGACGGATATCAACAGCGATTTTTTAAATAGGAACCGCCATTTTTGTTACATATTCGTGTAGTACGGAAAGGAATATGAATGTTTTAGTTGGACCACTTTGTGATAGATGGCGTTGTAATAGTCACAAACGTTTAAGGACGTGGGCCGGCCGCGGTGGTCTAGCGGTTCTAGGCGCGCAGTCCGGAACCGCGCGACTGCTACGGTCGCAGGTTCGAATCCTGCCTCGAGCATGGATGTGTGTGATGTCCTTAGATTAGTTAGGTTTAAGTAGTTCTAAGTTCTAGGGGACTGATGACCACAGTAGTTAAGTCCCATAGTGCTCAGAGCCATTTGAACCATTTTTTAAAGGACGTGGTATCACGTAACATTCCGTCAGTGCGGACGGTATTTGCTTCGTGATACATTACGCGTGTTAAAATGGAGTTTTTACCAACTGCGGAGAAGGTCGATATCGTGTTTATGTATGGCTGTTGTGATCAAAATGCCCAACGCGCTTGTGCTATGTATGCTGCTCGGTATCCTGGACGACATCATCCAAGTGTCCGGACCGTTCGCAGGATAGTTACGTTATTTAAGGAAACAGGAAGTGTTCAGCCACATGTGAAACGTCAACTACGACCTGCAACAAATGATGATGCCCAAGTAGGTGTTTTAGCTGCTGTCGCGGCTAATCCGCACATCAGTAGCAGACAAGATGCGCGACAATCAGGATTCTCAAAAACGTCGGTGTTGAGAATGCAACATCAACATCGATTGCACCCGTACCATATTTACATTCACCAGGAATTGCATGGCGACATCTTTGAACGTCGTGTACAATTCTGCCACTGGGCACAAGAGAAATTACGGGACGATGACAGATTTTTTGCACGCGTTCTATTTAGCGACGAAGCGTCATTCACCAACAGCAGTAACGTAAACCGGCATAATATGCACTACTGGGCAACGGAAAATCCACGATTGCTTCGACAGGTGGAACATCAGCGACCTTGGCGGGTTAATGTATGGTGCGGCATTATGGGAGGAAGGATAATTGGCCCCCATTTTATCGATGTCAGTCGAAATTGTGCTATGTAAGCTGATTTTCTACGTAATGTTCTACCGATGTTACTACAAGATGTTTCACTGCATGACAGAATGACGTAGTACTTCCGACATGATGTATTTTTTTTTTTTTTTTTTTTTGTGGTTTTCGGGCGCACAACTTCAATGGTCATTAGCGCCCTGACTACTCTAAGAATGCACCGCGAGGCACAAGTTGACAACAACAACTAAAAGGGAAAACACAATAAAAGACAGACTGACAGGCATAGGATTAAAAAACGTCATCAAATGTCCTTAGCGAGGTTTGTCAAATTGATAAAACAAAGAACACGAGCAGCTGCTCGTGGGTCATCCGCTAAAATGGCATCTAAAGTAGTAGGCAGGTTAAGATCGAGGCGCAGTGTTTTAAGATCGGGACAGGACATTAAAATGTGACGAACCGTCAGCAAGTGCCCACATGGGCAGAACGGCGCCGGCGCAGCCGTCAGCAGATGGCGATGGCTGAACCGGCAGTGTCCAATTCTTAACCTTGCTAAAACGACCTCCTCCCGCCGAGAAGGGCGTGAGGAGGACGTCCAAGCCACGGGAAGAGGTTTTAAGGCCCGAAGCTTGTTGTCGGTAAGTGCAGCCCAATCGGCATGCCACAGCGACACAACGCGCCGACAAATGACCCTGCTAAAATCGGACGAAGGGACACAACAAGAAGCTGTCCGAGGCTGGAGGACCGCAGCCTTGGCCGCGGCATCTGCAGCTTCGTTCCCAGGGATACCGACATGGCCAGGAACCCACATAAAGCTAACCGGCGTACCGACGTCCACCAGCTGCTGAAGAGAGCGTTGGATCCGGTGTACGAAAGGGTGAACCGGGTACGGATCACTGAGGCTCTGGATGGCGCTCAGGAAATCTGAGCAGATGACATAAGCAGAATGTCGGTGGCGGCAGATGTACAGAACAGCCTGGTAGAGGGCAAAGAGCTCAGCTGTGAAGACCGAACAATGGCCATGGAGCCGGTATTGGAAACTTTGTGCCCCGACAATAAAGGAACACCCGACCCCGTCATTGGTCTTAGAGCCATCTGTATAAATGAAAGTCATGTTGTTGAACTTCGAACGAAGTTCCAAAAAACGGGAGTGGTAGACCGAACCGGGGGTGACCTCTTTTGGGAGCGAGCTGAGGTCGAGGTGAACGCGGACCTGAGCCTGGAGCCAAGGTGGTGTGCGGCTCTCGCCCACTCGAAAGGTTGCAGGGAGTGAAAAATGAAGGTGTTGAAGGAGGCGACGAAAGCGAACTCCAGGGGGTAGCAAGGCAGAGACATACAACCCGTATTGAAGGTCAAGAGAGTCGTCAAAAAAGGAACGATAAGAAGGATGGTCGGGCATTGACAGTAGCCGACAGGCATACCGACAAAGCAGTATATCGCGCCGGTAGGTGAGTGGCAATTCGCGAGCGTCAGCATGAAGACTCTCTACGGGACTGGTATAAAATGCTCCGATCGCAAGTCGTAAACCCCGATGTTGTATGGAGTTGAGGCGGCGTAAGATGGATGGCCGTGCAGAGGAGTATACGAAGCTCCCATAATCCAGCTTGGAGCGGACGATCGACCGATATAGACGAAGTAGGACGGTTCGATCCGCTCCCCACGACATACCACTGAGAACACGGAGGACATTTAAAGAACGGGTACAACGGGCGGCCAAATATATGTGGAGACCAGCTAAGTTTCCTGTCAAAGGTAAGGCCTAAAAATTTGATTGTCTCCACGAGTGGGAGAGCAACGGGACCGAGTCGTAAGGACGGTGGGAGAAACTCTTTGTAGCGCCAGAAGTTAATACAGACCGTCTTCTCGGCAGAAAAACGGAAGCCATTGGCGACACTCCAGGAGTAAAGACGGTCAAGAGAACGCTGAAGACAGCGCTCCAAGACACGTGGACACTGCGCGCTGCAATAGATGGTAAAATCGTCCACGAAAAGGGAGCCTGATACATCAGCTGGGAGGCAATCCATTATTGGATTGATCGCGATGGCGAAGAGAGCGACGCTCAAAACTGAGCCCTGTGGCACCCCATTCTCCTGGCGAAAGGTGTCGGACAGGACAGAACCCACACGTACCCGAAACTGTCGATCCATTAAAAAGGAACGAATAAAAAGAGGGAGGCGACCGCGAAAGCCCCACGTATGCATGGTGCGGAGAATGCCCGCCCTCCAACAGGTGTCGTAAGCCTTCTCCAAATCAAAGAACACAGCCGCGGTCGGGCGCTTCCGCAAGAAGTTATTCATGATGAAGGTCGACAAGGTAACCAGATGGTCGACAGCAGAGCGGCGCCTTCGAAATCCACATTGTACATTGGTAAGTAGGCGGCGAGACTCGAGCAGCCAAACCAATCGAGAGTTAACCATTCGCTCCATCACTTTACAGACACAGCTGGTAAGCGAGATAGGTCGATAACTGGAAGGCAAGTGCTTGTCCTTCCCCGGCTTAGGAATCGGGACAACAATAGACTCGCGCCAGCATGCGGGAACATGTCCCTCAATCCAGATGCGATTGTATGTACGAAGAAGAAAACCTTTACCCGCAGGAGAAAGGTTCTTCAGCATCTGAATATGAATAGAATCAGGCCCTGGAGCGGAGGACCGTGATCGGCCAAGTGCGGTTTCGAGTTCCCGCATGGTGAATGGGGCATTATAACTTTCACAATTCGAGGAGCGGAAGTCACGTGGCCTAGCCTCCTCGGCCTGTTTGCGGGGGAGGAAGGCAGGGTGGTAATGAGCGGAGCTCGAAACCTCGGCGAAAAAGCGGCCGAAGGCATTGGAGACAGCCTCAGGGGCCACAAGGACTTCATTCGCGACCTTCAAGCCAGAAATTGGGGAGTGGACCTTAGTGCCAGATAGCCGGCGCAGGCTACCCCAGACAACAGAAGAAGGAGTAGAACTGTTGAAGGTGCCGGTGAAAGCAGCCCAGCTGGCTTTCTTGCTTTCTTTAATAATACGACGACACTGAGCACGTAATCGTTTATAATTAATACAATTCGCCACTGTAGGGTGGCGTTTAAAGGTGCGTAAAGCACGTCGACGAGCACGTATAGCGTCCCTACATGCTGCGGTCCACCAGGGGACCGGTACGCGACGTGGAGAAGAAGTAGGGTGAGGGATGGAATATTCAGCAGCAGCGAGAATGACTTCCGTAAGGTGTGCGACCTGACGATCGCAGCTTGTGAAGGTTTGATCCTGAAAGGTCGCCCTGGAAGAGAAGAGCCCCCAGTCTGCCTTGGAGATGGTCCAACGAGAGGAGCACGGAGAGGGAGTATGCTGCAGGAGATGGATAACACATGGGAAGTGGTCGCTCGAATATGTATCAGCAAGTGCATACCACTCAAACCGGCGTGCAAGTTGGGGAGTACATATAGAGAGGTCTAAATGGGAATAGGTATGAGATGTGTCCGAAAGAAAAGTAGGGGCGCCAGTATTGAGGCAGACAAGATTGAGCTGGTTGAAAAGGTCTGCTAACAAGGAGCCCCTCGGGCAGGATGCTGGAGAGCCCCAAAGAGGATGGTGGGCATTGAAGTCTCCAGTTAACAAAAATGGTGCAGGTAGCTGAGCAATAAGTTGCGTCATGTCTGCCCTGGTAACGGCAGATGACGATGGAGCGTAAACGGTACAAAAGGAAAACGTAAAAGTGGGGAGAGTAATGCGGATGGCAACTGCCTGCAGGCCGGTGTGCAACGTGATGGGATCGTAGTAAATATCATCCCGGACCAGCAACATAACCCCTCCATGAGCTGGGATACCTACCACAGGGGGTAGGTCAAAACGCACAGAGGTGTAGTGTGCCAAGGCAATTTGATCGCATGGGCGTAGCTTCGTTTCCTGGAGGGCTACGACGAGCGGACGATGCGAGCGGAGCAGCAACTTCAAGTCCTCTCGGTTGGAGCGAACGCTGCGAATATTCCAGTTAATAAGTGCCATCGTAAGAAAAGGAAGGTGAGAGAAGGGATCACCTCGAAGGCCGCTTAGGGCCTGGCTTCGAGCGAGCACTGCCGCCGCTAGCAGGAGGCGGACAGTCATCGTCCATGGGGTCTATAGGGTCAGCGGCCATCTCAGGAGGATGGCCGGGAGGGGGAGCTTCCTCCGCCGGTGAACGGCCAGATGTTCGGCTACCAGCGGTGCGGCCAGGCGAAACGGATGACGGCCTGGGGCGGCAACCGCTGGGTGGCGCAGGAGAAGAAAGGCGCCGCGGCGGAGAAGGAGAACTGTGCTTCCTATGCGCCTTTTTAGAAGGACGTTTGGTGGAAGTACCGGTCGAAGGCTGGGAGGTCGAGGGACGGAGGAAGTCTGCACGGGATGGTTCCTTCTTGAAGGCCCGTGCATCTGACTTCGGGGTCTTCGACTGAGCAGAAGCTGAGGAAGTGGCCGGTGTCTGTGGGGTGATGGGAGGAAGAGGAGACGTCGACCGCGCGACCTTAGCACTGGCCGAACGGACGACCGTGGTGCTGAAGGTCAGATCGCATGTCTGGGTTGCTACCTCCCGGGTAGTCCGAGGAGAGGCGAGGACAGTGCTGTATTTCCCCGCTGGGAGCAGCGTGGGCTTCCTACTAGCCAATAGCTTGCGAGCAGCCGAGGTGGACACTTTCTCTTTGACTCGAATTTCCTGGATACAGCGTTCTTCCTTATAGACAGGACAGTCGCGGGAGGATGCGGCATGGTCACCCTGACAGTTCACACAACGAGGAGACGGAGGTGGACAGTCACCCTCATGGGCATCCCTGCCACAAGTGACACATTTAGCCGCATTGGAACAAGACTGTCGAGTGTGATTGAAACGCTGACACTGGTAGCAGCGCGTAGGTGTCGGGACATAGGGGCGAACAGAAATAACCTCGTAGCCCGCCTTGATGCGCGATGGCAGCTTAACACTATCGAAGGTTAAGAAAAGTGTCCGGGTCGGTACAAGGTCATTGTTGACCTTTTTCATGACCCGATGGACAGCCGTCACGCCCTGCTCAGCGAGGAAAGATTGAAGCTCCTCGTCAGTCAATCCGTCGAGAGAGCTACTATAGACTACACCACGAGACGAATTCAAAGTGCGGTGGGCCTCCACCCGGAGAGGGAACGTGTACAAGAGTGTGGCCCGAAGCAGTTTTTGTGCCTGAAAGGCACTCTCAGTTTCTAGTAATAAGGTACCGTTACGCAACCTGGTACAAGATTTGACAGATCCGGCTATGGCATCTACGCCCTTCTGGATAACGAAAGGGTTGACAGAGGAAAAATCCTTTCCGTCCTCAGATCGAGAAACTACGAGGAACTGTGGGGCAGGCGGTAGTATTTTTGTCACTGTTGGCTGGTCACGTTTCCGTTTGTGGGTCGAAGTCGAAAGCGATGGAGTAGAATCCATTGCGGAGGAATCCCCCATGATTGCCAGCGTCTCCGATGGCGCGCTCCTTCCTTGTGGGGACCCTCTCAGAGGGCACTCCCGCCTTAGGTGAATGTTTACACCTCAGGTCACACCTCCCGAGAAACAGACGGAGGGACCAATCGGCATGGTCAGAAGGTATCAGCTCAGGCAATCACCCCTCCCCGGGCCTGGCCTTTACCAGGGGGTACGCGCGTGCCTTACATGTCTACCCAGGGCGGGGACTTACGCGTTACCCCGTCACCGGCTACGCGTGCGAACGCGTGGGTCGGCCTTCAGACACGCACAGGGAGGAAGGAAGAAGAGGAAAAAGAAGAGAGAGGGAGAAAGAGGACAGACTGTCTCAAACGCCGAGGCGGAGACCAGAGAAGGCAAGGAGAAGAAGACAATGAGAAAGCAAGGAGAAGGAGGCAAGGAGAAGGCAAGGAGAAGAAGGCAATGAGAAGGCAAGGAGAAAAAGGCAATGAGAAGGCAAGGAGGAGTCAAGGGAAAGAGTAAGGAAGACAGTGAAGTGGAGAAGAGCAAAGAAAGGAACCAACAAAAGGAAGGAAGAAACGAGAAGTGAAAAACCAAAAAGACCACGATTATAGGTCGTGAAACCGTCCGTCTCCGGACGCAGGCGCTAACTACCCCCGTGAGGGGGATGGACTCCTTTTAGTCGCCTCTTACGACAGGCAGGAATACCTCGGGCCTATTCTAATCCCCGGACCCGCAGGGGGGAACATGATGGATGTTCGGCACATAGCTCGCGTGCGGTTGAAGCGGTATTGAACAGCATATTTCATGACAGGTGGATTGGTCGTGGAAGCACCATACCACGGCCCGCAAGTTCACCGGATCTGACGTCCCCGGATTTCTTTCTGTGGGGAACGTTTACGGATATTTGCTGTCGTGATCCACCGACAACGCCTGACAACATGCGTCAGCGCATTGTCAATGCCTGTGCGAACATTACGGAAGGCGAACTACTCGCTGTTGAGAGGAATGTCGTCACACATATTGCCAAATGCATTGAGGTTGATGTACATCGTTTTGAGCATTTATTGCATTAATGTGGTATTTACAGGTAATCACGCCGTAACAGCACGCGTTCTCAGAAATGATAAGTTCACAAAGGTACATGTAACACAATGGAACAACCGAAATAAAATGTTCAAACGAACTTACGTTCTGTATTTTAATTTAAAAACCATACCTGTTACCAGCTGATGGTCTAAAATTGTGAGCCATATATTTGTGACTATTACAGCGCCATCTATCACAAAGCGTAAAAAGTGGTCCAACTAAAACATTCATATTTATTTACGTAGTACACGAATATGTAACAAAAAATGGGGGTTCCTGTTTAAGAAAGCGCCATTGATATCCGTTCGACCTATGGCAGCGCCACGTAGCGTGCCAACCATAGCGCCATCTTGTTTCCCTTTTCAAGCTAGACAAGTTTTTTCGTTTGACGCTTATTTCTTGATATATTTGGCCCGGTCACGATCAATGGACCACCATATATATGTACTCCCTTTTCAGGTGTTTCATTTTATGTATGATTGTGTTTTGTGGTTTCTACACCACCTGTGTTCTTTCGCTACGGTCGCTGGTTCGAATCCGGCCTCGGTCATGGATGTGTGTGATGTCCTTAAGTTAGTTAGGTTTAATTGGTTCCAAGTTCTAGATGACTGATGACCTCAGATGTTAAATCCCATAGTGCTCAGAGCCATTTGAACCATTTGAACCTGTGTTCTTTGACTACTGGATTTGACAACAACGTTGTCAATTTTTGGAGGGTTATTTTCCTGAAGTGTTTGCGCGTTTGAGCAGCGAAGGTATTTAGTGGAATTGTGTTCAATGTAGGTTGGTGATCTAAGATGTTTGTTTGACGTTTGAGTAATAATTAGGAGCAGGGCGAGAGCGCTTAATGGAAAGTGTGAAGTAGAGGGCTCTCTCAACACGGAGGACAATCAGAGTACAGATCGGGACTAATCAGGAGACGAGTCGATTGTTTTTTCCACGGAACAATCAAATTCAGAGTTAGCTAATAGGCACGTTTCAGCGTAGTGTCTAGAGGACTCCGAAGCCGATAGTGAAGGCGGCGAGGGTGAAGATATGGAACACATCATGTCGATGTAGTAGTCCACCCGACAGTAAGCTGAGAGTGGTTGAAGATAGGAAGGCGGTCCCATCTCCGATAGCAAATACTTTATTCTCGATTTTTTTTTAAAGAACAAAGGCGCAGAGAAGCAGAAGAAACAATAAGAGCGGTGGGCGAATTCTAAGGCAGGTTAGCCCAAAGTATCAAGTATAAGTAGAGGTAGCTACTTACAACAGGCAAGAAGGCTAAGCAAAATATGTCGCAACGGAAGCAGAAAGGGACGCTCTTGTTGCCACAATGGAGCCATCTGGGGCACGGAAAGACGCTCTGGTGGCAAAGGAGTATGCTAGCGCAGCAAAAAGTGTCGCCCATCCCATTCAGTAAGTGCTTATCACGACGTAGGAACAGGGACGCGAGATAATTTGGGAAACTCAGGAAAAGGTTCCGCAGCACTCTAAAAAAATTATGAAACTGGAAGTGCAGCAGACAGAATTTTCACGGTTGGAGGAAGACCATGAGCGTGTCACCAAACGAAAAGTTGAAATCATGAAGGCTATCACGATTACACGCGGCCGAATAATACAGTTAGAAATGCAGGGCGATAATAAACAGTAGGGGGACAAGAAACCAGATACAAACCGAAACGGCGACGAGTAGAACTGGCAGTCGCTCCGAAATTTACTGAAACGGTAAATACTGTTGAATCCCCGCAGCACCGACATCTGCTTATGTTTGCCCAACACGAGCGTGCGCAACGCAAGTGGCAGATCTCGCCACAGTAGCGGAGAAGTCGCATAATTGAATACTGTTTAGAAACTTAGATGCACAAATGTATCACGGGAACAGTGAGGTATACGGCCAAAATAGTTGACGATGTCTCACAGAATATCGATCCCACAAGAGTCACGGGAATGAGCACATACGCAAATGAAGATTTGGATTTCGACCACAAACATTTTAAACAAAGCGTTACCTATAATGTGACGATGTTCAAGCCAAAACAAATTGGAATACCACAGAGTCTTCAGGGATGTTTTGACGGCTAACAGAGAGAAATTAGGTTTCGGGTCCCGGAAGATACAGTTCAAATGGTTCAAATGGCTCTGAGCACTATCGGACTTAACATCTGTGGTCATCAGTCCCCTAGAACTTAGAACTACTTAAACCTAACTAACCGAAGGACATCACACACATCCATGCCCGAGGCAGGATTCGAACCTGTGACCGTAGGCCCAGATACAGTTCATTGGCGCACCGTTTCCGCTGCAGGTATAGCAGCAGACCCAGAAAAATTGAGGCCATTGCGCAACATTCACATCCCTCTACCAAGAAAAATGTAAGAGGATGTCTTGGATCATAAATCTCTATGCAAAATTCGTCGGTGTGGACACTTCACTGGCTCCCAGGCTATGTCGACTCAAGGGGAAGAAAACTTCTAGGATATAGGATAGCGAAGAACGGAAGTTTCAGTCTCTCAAAGTTGCACTAGTTAGTGCACCGATTCCTGCCCACCACGATCTTTCCCAAGAATTTTGTTTGGCTTAGAATAGCGCCTACTTGGGCTTGGCATTATGTTACTCCAAGAATACGAAGAAGAAGGGACCATCGTACTGAAAGCCATCGCATTCGTTAGCAGAGTTTTGACCGAAGCAGAGAGGAACTACTCAGTAACTAATCTGGAAATGCTAGCAATCGTCTGGGGGTTTCAGAGGTTTCGATTATTTTTATTCAGGACAAAAACAAAAGTATATACCGATCACAGGGCTTTGGAATTTCCTTTCACTGCGAAGCTAACCCGTCGAAGGTCGACCAGGTGGATTCATGTCCTCCACGAATTAGACCTTACGACCACTCATGTACCAGACAAAAGCAACGTAATTACGGATGCGCTCTCTCGGTAGCCTGTTCACTTTCTTGGAAATGGCAATGATGACGCAATAAGAAAACATTGAAGTTTATACTATTTGCAGAAAGTTGCATCTGAGAACTTTGTGAACAACAGCATGAAGGATATCAAGAAGGAGCAGGATAGAGATCCTGCGTTGCACGCATTGAAACGAAAGTGGAAGTACAAGACTTAAGCCGCCATCCGGCAGTTTTACCTTTTGAGGGAGACAGTTTTGTTACGGCGGAGCAACGTTGACGAGTCGATTCGGTGCTTATGTATAGCAGGGAAGCTGATAAACAACATTATTTGGCATACGCATCTCAGCTATGGGCAAATCGGAGCCAAGAAAGTGTTACCTATAGCTGCGGAAAGAAGGATAAGAAAGCTATTGTCAACATGCAAGTCTCGCCAGAATGCAAAGCACACGGCGGTGAGATTTCAACCCCAGTTATATCCAATAACGCCAAAAACATTTAGTTAGCCTCAACGGACTTGAGACGAAGTCGGCCTGTGTACCCAAGCGGTTCTAGGCGCTTCAGTCCGGAACCGCGCTGCTGCTACGGTCGCAGGTTCGAATCCTGCCTTGGGCATGGATGAGTGTGATATCTTTAGGTTAATTAGGTTTAAGTAGTTCAAGTTTAAGGACTGATGACCTCAGATGTTAAGTCCCATAGTGCTTAGAGCCATTTGAACCATTTGAGAGGATATCTCCAGAAGACCTGATGGGGATTCTGCTACATTATGGTAGTCCGCGAACTGACAAAGTATGTCACAGTGACTCCTCTAAAAAGGGAAATGGGACTAACGGTGGGTAGGGTTTTAAGAAAAGATTTCCTGCCGTAAGTAGTGCATGTGGGCAGAACAGTTTCCAACAACGGACAACAATATCTATCCAAGATGTGGCAGGGCACATATGAAAGACATCGGATCGAGCCGATCTATATATCACATCATCACAGTAAAAGTGGGATGAAGAAATTGGGCAGTCTATGCCAGATATATTGCGCCAAACTACACACGGTATCAGATATCTTTCTGAAAGATTTTTTCAAGGTATTATGAACGAGGTACCCCCATGGCATAACTGTGATGTCCCCTGTTACTGCGCATAAGAATCGTCAACCTAATGACCTGATACGAGAAATCGTTGACCTCCCGCAAGAACCCGAGAATAACACAAGAAGATAGTAAAGGATGCACTGCTCAACATACACATTGCAGGAAGGAGAAGGAAAGAACGTTCTGACAGGAAAATTCGAGAGTGAAAATTTTTCATTGGACGAAAAGTTTTGCTTATGGCGTTTCGCCTCCCCAACAAAGAAAACGATCAGTGTCAGAAATTCTTTATTGTCTACAGTGGACCAGTATGATCAAAAGAATTGCCCACCACAATGCGTTAGAACTTGAAACATTGAAATCTAGGAAGTCGAAGCGTCCACCCCGTCCACCACATAACTATTTCATAGAGTAAGGGAGAAGGTGAAAGATGGGATTTTTGCTATTATGCCTGGTTGAATAGTTTTAAGTGTTTTAAGTTATGCTGTAGTGTAGATTATTGTTCAACAAGATTGTACGGGATTTAAAAAAAAAATAGCCAGAAAGTCTGCCCACGAGGGAGGCCCGATCTTCAGCAGGACAACGGCCAGTGGCCTACATACAAGAGGAGTGCTGTCCATCTCAGGTAAGCGGCTAACAGACGGGTGCAGAGATTAATGACATGCTCCGGAGGGTAACGCGTTTTCCACTGCAATCGTTGAACGCAGATGCGTTTTTCTGGCGCCACGTTTAGTGGGTAAGACCCTAGATCTTGGTGTCCAACTTTCTGATTGGAGCAATAACACTACGTCATATTTAGGTGGAAGATATGGCACTGTGTTATAAGTTTACCACTGGTGCAGGTTGAGTGGGCAGCTTCTCCATTGCAGGGGAAAATTTTTGACGGCTCCCCGTGGATTTGGTATCGAGGAGGTAGGAGAGGAGAGGGATACGGTGGACTTCCACCGTAGAGGATGGTCTGGGAAATTCGAAAAATAGGAGGAGAGCCGCCACTGAGAACATTCTTGGTTTATTTAGCACACTAGCCGTGGCTAGTTGCAGATCTCAGCACAAGGGTACGTCAGCCATGGTCTTTGCAACTGCGCATCTATGGCCAGTCTCCACACCACTTATTTGGCAATTGCAATCTTTGTCTGAGGACATAGTCTTCACTGCAGTGAGTTCATCTGATCTGTAGCCCTGTATTTCAACCAATCTATGTTGTATTGACATTCACACATAGCCTATAGCCGGAAGGCTTTGTTACTATTAACGTGATGGAGCCATCGTTTTAGCTTGACCCTCCTCCACTTTAATAACTTTTCCAGTCATCAACATCATTTGTCACCTTGTATTTTGTTTCATGTTACCTTGTTTCACTATTTTTTAATTTGATCCGTTTGCTAACTCTGGGAACGCACTTGTTGAACCTATGAAATAATATCTAAAAGAGAAGCATTTCATTTCAGTACCCTGTTCATCCGACCAATTGAATTCCAATAACTTTTTGAGCTGAAGGTACGTAAGAAGGGTAGCAAAACTAACATCATATCAGTGATCGCTCGCGGGAATGTGAGGCACGACATATTTACTGTTATAGTATACTGTCCCAGTGAAAATTTAATGACATACACAGCACTTACGTGATGTACTATGAGGTGCTCATAAATTGTTCTACGGAGGAGATGGAGTCGTCAACTAGGTATGACTTCTTCTTGTGTCTGAAACTAACTTCGTTCTCTATTAAATTAATTGTATCATTAGGTGATCATTAATTTGTGTATCTCAATACCACATCAGTTTTTGCCACATTTGGGCTGATTAAAGGACCGTATACCTAATTTGTCTTTCTAGCATTGTGTTCCTCAGTGTTCCTGTTGTTTTCGAAATGGGATTGCCTATTGTTCATAGTGGAAAAGAATGTTTTGTGATTCACTTGTCAGTGTTCTGAACTGTGTATATATTTGTCCACAAGAATATCATATAGTTTTCCTGTTACACGCCACTCTACAATAATCACTTTCTTCCTTATAGTGAGTGTCCCAGAATATGATGACATCAAGATATCAGTGAAAGAAAATAGGAAAAGTAAGTTTAACTTACTTTACTTTTTATTTCCAAAATCTGAAATTATCCATTACTTAAAAGCGGTGGAGGTTAGACGTTTAAGACTACGAGGTGTGCCTAGAAAAAAACCGGACTAGTACTGGTGAAACAATAAAACGAATGCAATAAGGCTGAAAGTCGCGTGGCCTGTCACGTGACTCTCGCTCCGCCTACTGCTCGAGTTTCATCTGCCTCCTGCACTCAGTCTGCCCGTGGCGTCTGTTTTAAGTAATTGACGTTTTGTCTGTGCGTCGGAAAATGTTGAGTGTAGAGAAAGAACAGCGTGTTAACATCAAATTTTGTTTCAAACTAGGAAAATCTGCAAGTGAAACGTTTGTAATGTTACAACAAGTGTACGGCGATGATTGTTTATCGCGAACACAAGTGTTTGAGTGGTTTAAACGATTTAAAGATGGCCGCGAAGACACCAGTGATGACACTCGCACTGGCAGACCATTGTCAGCAAAAACTGATGCAAACATTGAAAAAATCGGTAAACTTGTTCGACAAGATCGCCGTTTAACAATCAGAGCAGTGTCTGAGTTAACAGGAGTTGACAAGGAAAGTGTTAGGCAGATTCTTCATGAAAGTTTCAACATGAACAAAGTGTGTTCAAAAATGGTTCCAAAGTGTCTCACAATTGAACAGAAGGAACGCCGAAGAATGATTTGTTCTGACATCATGGAAAACATTGAAAGTGATCCCACCTTCTTACAAAATGTTATTACTTGCGATGAATCGTGGTTTTTTACTTACGATCCCGAAACTAAACGCCAATCGATGCATTGGAAAACTCCTGGTTCTCCACGATAAAAAAAAGCACGAATGTCAAAATCGAAATTCAAGGCAATGATGATTGTTTTTTTTTGACATCAAAGGGATTGTGCACATTGATTGGGTACCAGAGGGACAAACAGTGAATCAGCATTACTACATTAGCGTCCTGGCTACCCTACGTGAGCGAGTACGGAGAAAACGGAACGATTTGTGGAGAAAAAAGTCATGGATCCTTCACCAAGACAATGCCCCAGCTCACAGTGCGTTGTCAGTGAAGACGTTTTTGGCAAAACACAACATTCCCATCTTAGATCATCCACCCTACTTACCTGATTTGGCCCCCTGTGACTTTTTTCTTTTCCCTAAAGTCAAGTCAGCTTTGAAAGGAACTAGATTTGAGACTGTTGAAGCAGTAAAAGAAAAAGCGACGGAAGTAATGTATGGACTTACCGAAAATGATCTGCAGCATTGCTATGAACAGTGGAAAATTCGTATGGAGCGGTGTAGAGACCGAGGAGGAGAGTACATTGAAGGAGATAACATGAAATTGTAAATAATTGTAAATAAATGTTTTTTCCAGCATCAGTCCGGTTTTTTTCTAGCCGCACCTCGTATATGCAGCTTGAAATTCCAGTTCAGGATCTTAAAACACTCGAACAATTTAGA
The DNA here is from genome assembly GCF_023898315.1 of Schistocerca nitens. NCBI lineage: Eukaryota > Metazoa > Arthropoda > Insecta > Orthoptera > Acrididae > Schistocerca > Schistocerca nitens. Next base: position 443,216,145 of record NC_064620.1, read on the forward strand.
ATTCATTGTTTCACTTATTGGTTTTGCATTAATTGCAATGGTGTTGTTAGTCCGTATGTGGTACAGAATTTCCTGTATTGTGCTTCTAGTTCCAGTGACAGTCCCTTTACAACGAACCGGTAACTATTTTTCAAAAAGACTGTATCTGATGTAGGCAGGTTCTCCTGCCTTATGGACTTCATGTAATTATTGGAACAATCTCTTTAACATGCCTACTTCGACATTCAATAAATCAATTTTCACCAAGACGTGGCTGGTTACACTTATAACTGTCAGTGAGGACGAGGAGTATCTGGGGTTTGTTGCGCGAGTTGTGCTGACAGCTATCATAAAAAAATTAATTTAGAGCTGCAAATGTAAAGAATTATGTTTAAAATTTTATTTTAATTGTCAGGTGTTCTATTTTCTACACTTTCGACACTAGGAACAAAAAGCATAACATTCTATGTTTTATTTATTATTCCTGATTAAAGCAAAAAGTTCTTATGTCGCCTCGAGGAAAACGTTTAAGATAGATCTTGCGGAAATAGGGTTCCCAGTGCTTGTTCCTCGAATTTTTATAGAAGAAGTGTATTATCACCGGGTTTCAGGGATCTAAATATTTATCCTCTTCAGAAGCAATTTTTTTGTTATTGCCGGTCTGCGGTTTGTATCCTCTCTACTTCGTCCCTCATAAGGTATTTTTTTCCCAGCCCTAACAGTAAAACAAATCTATTACGTTTCTTGTCCCAATTGCTAAACTAACTACCTTAGAATGCTCTATTTAATTGCCCAATACAGATCACAGGATCAAGACAGTCCATTCCATTCAACTGCTCTTCCATGTCGTTGGCCATCTGTGACAGAATTACGTCAGCAGCAAACCTAATATTATCTTAGTGTCTTTCACAGGCTGCTCGTTATAAATATTGAGCTAGTTAATATCTGGGATAGGCTACAGTCCTGTCTCACTGTCTTCACTACTCCTGCTTCTCTTTCATTTCCTTCTACTCTTAAAATTGCGGTTTATGTACAGTTTGTAGATTAACTTACGCCGTCTGGGTTTTATCCCTGGTATATCCCGAACTTTAAGGGGTGTATTACAGTTAGCACTGTCAAAAGCTTTCTGATTAGTGGTTATTACGAGCTATTAAAAAAGATAAGTCCTTTGAGCTGTTTTCCCCTTATATTCCTGTCGAATATGAGCAACGACTTCTGACAGAAGTATGGCAGCTGTACAGTAGGAAACAACAGTGGCGAAGAAAACAAATCAGGGAAAGAGACAGACGTAATAGGTTACTCTTAGTAGATGAAACACAGAAGGGAAACACCTAGGGTATGACGAGAGGAAAGCTACAACGATGATAGTGAAGCTTTACTACGCAGAGAAAACGTTAACAGTTTTCTTCAATGTGAAACTTGTCTGCTACAATAGTTTTCCGCTAGTTACCAACAGCGACGGCTAGTGCGAAATCTTACCTGTGTTCTACGATGTGGAGGCTTATAGCCTTTTGTTTTATAAGGGTAGTAAGAGTAACTAAACTGAATATATTTTATTTGTACGCTCTCTACCGCTAAAATATGTTTATATTTCATAACTGATCGTTCAACATTGCTAGGAATAAAATGAAAGGAAAACGAATGTTGGTAACAGTGGGAACTGAGGCCGACACAACGAAATGCCCGTCTTAGTCATACCATTCGGCAACAGTGTCGCTCTGAGGACGGCTCCTCAATCATCTCCAATACTCTACATTTAAATGTTTAGAGAGTATTTTACTACTGGCAACTCAGGCAAAATATCCTAGGAACTTTAAAGGGCATCACATGGTTTTATTTTATCTACAGTTTATGTCAAAGGGATCAGTGGCATTTTGGAAATCAGCAAACACCTTTTGGATTCAATAATCTGTGAGAAATTATTGACCTCACATTAGACATTTCTTCAGAACATGATCTGCCTTTCCTAAAACGACCTTGATATTCACCTAAATTACTCACCAGTGTTGTTTCTTCGCTGTTTAATATAATCTTGTAAAATAAGTTACGTTCAACTGGCTGCAAAGAAATTCATCTACAGTTGTTAAATTGTTGTTTACTGCCTTTCTTCGGGTACCGGTAGTGGATATATCAAGGCCACCTTCCACTCTCCTGGGAGTTTCTGTTTTTAAGGTTTTCTAAAATACTGAGTTTAGCTCTTTTTTATTTTAGTAGAGGTGGTTTCAAAGGATCATCTATTAACATTTTAAGATTTTAATAAGCTGTTTCTTCTAAAGTGTGTGTGTGTGGGGAGGGGGGGGATTCCTGCTCTAGATTCTCAAGAGATATGAGTACTCGATTAGTCGAGCTTATGACTCTGTCCTGCGCAGTTAAGAACCTGAACAAAATATTTTGCAAGTATGTCTGATGGCCCTCTGTTGCAATATTGGAATGTGAAGTACATCTACGTAATTCTTTAAATATCATTTTCTGCTCCAAAGACCTAATGGAAACAGCATCTTTAACAGATCATCTACAGATAACATTTTCAAAATAAATTTTCTCGTGGACTCACTTTTTTATCAACATTTGGCCTATGGCCTTTTCTCTTACAAGAGTACTAGTCGTAACTAAATTGAATATTTAAATTTTACGTATATAAACTGAAATGTTTAAATATATTTAAATTTTATAATTAATTGCTCAACACTGACAGGAATAAAATAATAGAAAATAAAAAAGAAACTTTGGTGATAGCGAGAATCTAACCCGAGTCGGTAAACTGCCGGTCTGTGCTTTAGACCACTCAGCAACAAAAACGAGACGACAGTGACTCCTCAAAAAGTCATCATACTGTATGCAAGCACAATATGTTACACAAAATTTCGAAGAAAAATACTGAACTGTAACTGCGTGCAACGTAACACTCGTAATGCCGGGAGGGATGACGTCAGAGCATACCCAACCGAAAAAGGGCGACTCAACACCTTTCTGAGTTGATGTTAGCGCGTCTGATCATCTTTTCAGCACGCGGTACTGGTTTCTAGTTATCACACAGAGACCATTAAAAAAATTTTTTTTAAATATAATACTTGTTTACCAAGTTCTGCTCCTGTTAAACGAGTTTTTTGTTTGGTGGAATAATAATGAGCGGAAAACGAAAGATGAGATAGTTGAACAATTATGGGTGTTATAATCAGTGAAATCAATGGCAAGTAAACTATTCACTAACAAGTAAACCCGTCCAAAGAATACACTTCGATGTGATCAGCTTTGAATATGTTGTTAGTGTAGAGCAAGATAAAGGACACATATTCTTATACATGTGCCCTTACACCCGTTAAGGGGGCGAAACACCACCTTGGAGAAAACTGAGGTTAATGTTTGTAAATGAATTCCATTGGGACGGTAATACATATAAACATATTTGAAATAAAATCACTATTGCTTCTAATGTACTTTACAACGGTGGACCCATAATTGTGGAAATTAATTTTCTTTGGTATTCCCTTCGTTTCAACATTTCACTAATATTAATAAGTATACGATGAAGTGCTGTACCATACATGCATTTGTCAAAAACAAGCTAGAAATATGTCCATATTGTTGTAAGTGTGCCCCATATGCATCCACTTTAGTGCCAGTACGTTCTACATATATTGATATGAATATATTTTTCCTTCCATTTTATAAAATATAATTTACCTTGTATTTGTGTCTTGTTTTTACAGTTGGTGTAAATTTTTAATGTAGTAATGTTTTCAAATTTATTTATATTGTATTTCAAATTGTTTGTACATTATTGTTGTAACATTATTGAAAATATGCCTAAGACTGAGGAAGTGCAGAACTCTTTGGGTCAAAAATACGGTGAACCAGAAGGGATTTCGAAAAAATTTCTTTTTCGCCAAATGTGAGTGCACCATTGTGAAGTACATTACAAACCACAGAACTTTTATCTGAATGTTTTTATGTCACAGTTTCAACGGTATTCCTTCAGAAATATTAAAGTGAATTATTTTCAAGAGGATGTTTCGCCCTTATGATGGCTATATGGGCATGTATAAAATAATACATGTGTCTTATTTAGCTCTACATTTCAATATATTCAAAGCCTACTGGAAGACTATATCCAAATAAAATATAGGTATTTTGAACATACATCTTTTACATTTTGTATTTGAATACTTGTACTTCAAACACTTTTGTATTTATATTTGAAGTGGAAAAATAGCTAGGTGTTTGTATTTTGAATATAAATATTTTTAATAAATTGTTTGGCGCCTCTGTTTACAGATACGAGGGAAGAACGGAAAGTAACGGAAAATTTATTACCAAAAAGGTTAACAGGTAACAGAGCAGCAACGAACGTACACCTTTTAAGTACTTTTCTACATAGTCATCATCAACGTTCTCAACACGTTTCTCCCGTAGTGGTACCATCTTCAATGTGATCTGGTCGTAGAAGTCCGTTTGGTTGGAGTAAAGCCATCTACGGACTGCTGATTTCGCTTCAGCATCCCCCGCAAAGGGTTTGTTGGCCAGAAGATTTTTTACGGGGCCAAACAGACGAGAGCCTGACGGTCCAGGTTCCAGATTGTATGATGGATGCCGGAACACCTCTCATCCAAATTTGGCGATTTGTAGCTACATGAGGGCAAGCATTGTCATGAAGAAGTCTGACGCCGTCAGCATTAATGTCGTCGTGTTGTTCACGAAGTGCACTAAGCTAATTTACCAAAGTTTTAATATAGGTTATAGCAGTCATAGTGGTCAGCGGTAACACACCACGCGTGTCTCAGAATACAGTGCCTCAAGCAGTTTCCTAGCGTACTGAGTCACTTTGAGGGCGATTCATTTCAGAAAGACATGCTCTTCTGCGGCGTAGCGTGTTAAGTGATCCAAGCTCGTTAACATTCGCTTGCCGTCGTGGTTATCTGTCAGGTTCTTAGGCACCCAGCGATCACTAACGTTACAAAACTTCAACGTGTCATGAACAATACCGGAGACCGCACCATAGGAAATACTGAACAGCATGCGATAAGGTTAGCAGTTGCACATGCCGGTGGTTCAAAATTGCTGCCTCAGTGGCATCGACAATATGCGGGGCTGCAGCTGTTACCGGCCGCTCGGAGCCTGGTGAATCTCTGAGGTTTACATGGACATCTTGGAAGAGTCTACAACACCTAGAAATGTTGCTAAGGTCCATACAGTCGTCCCTGCACACGTCACGCATGTCCCTACGAATTTCACTCTGTTTAGGCCCTTTGGACCACAAATATTGAACTATACTTCGTTGCTCTACACAAGTTGACGATAATAACATGCTTGCCATGTTCGTTTCGTAGTTCAGACTTCTCTCGCTAAAGCTGTATATGAAAATAAAATATTCTTTGTAGCACAAACCTTAAACTACGTCATCGTGAAATTTCAACATTCCAGCTGCAACACCAGGGGAGACAAAAATTTTCGTGCGTTACTTTCCGATCCTCCCTAGTGAAAGGAGCGGCAGAAGTATCTGAAAGTTTTCGTTCATTCACGATATAGCTCTCGCGTGGAGGGGTTTGGTGGGGAGCGCTGCGTTGTCAAGATTACAGAAGGCAGGTTCACAGGCCATATAGCAGTGTTCCTGTGAGCATCGCGCGTTCGTATTCGAGACTTATTTAAAAAGTGGTAATTCTGTTGTTGTCACACAACGTCAGTTCCGCAGACTTTTCATATGTGTAGCAGAGGACAAATTCGATCCTATAACACGATTAAGTTGTGAATATTATTAAACTGGTTTTCCGTTAAAACAAAAGTGTAAAGGCCGTCCAAGCCCAATCAGAACACCAACATGTGAGACGAGCCATGCTAACCAGCCCATATCGACCCGTGTGTGGACGAGCTTCTCCTCTTCGAATGTCCGAGTGCTCAGTAAGTAGAATACTCCACGTGCTCCTACAATTTCGTGCGTATAAAATTGCAGTTGCCTAAAAGCTTAAGCCTCACGGCTACGGTAAGAGATTTTCGGAACAGATAATCAGTGTGATGGATGACGACAAAATTCTTGTAATGAGTGACCAGGCTCAGTTCCATCTTGATGGATACGTTGACAAACAGTTTTCGCTATTGGTTTTGACACAAACCCGCAAGAGTTACATGAACACCCCCTGCAGAGTTCCAAAGCTACAGTGTGGTACGGGCTACTATGAAGTGTGTTATCGGGCCGCACGAGGGAGGGCGAAAAGTAACGGTAAACCGAGAACGTTACTTGGGAAGGTTGGACATTTTCTTAATTCCTAAACTGAAAAGAAAACTTCTTGGTACGGAAAAGATTTTGTTCCAACAAGACTGAGCAAATGCCCACACAGCAAATGATGTAATGGGTTACTTGAGGAGGAAGTTTTGAGGCCGCAGCATCTCTCGCAACACCTCGCTCCTTCCCCCGACCAAAGTGTGACTTTTTTTCTTTGGGATTACCTCAAATCGAAAGTATACGGCCGGCCGGAGTGGCCGAGCAGTTCTGGGCGCTTCAGTCTGGAACCGCGCGACCGCTACGGTAGCAGGTTCGACTCCTGCCTCGTGCATGGGTGTTTGTGATGTCCTTAGGTTAGTTAGGTTTAAGGAGTTCTAAGTTCTAGGGGACTGATGACCTCCGCTGTTAAGTCCCATACTGCTCAGAGCCATTTTTTGAAAGTATACGCAAACAAACCTCGTACAACAGAAGACTCGAGACAAGCTATGAAACAAGTATTTCGTCTATATCAAGTTGAGAGCACTGTTTGACAGTTTTGCAGCAAGACTTGAGGAATGTACGAGGTTGAGTCAAATGAAAACCATAAATATTTTAGAAAATATTATTTATTGTGCAGTAGTGGTACAAAGCTGTATCACTTTTCAACATAATCTCCCCCACGCTCAATGCAAGTCCTCTAGCGCTTACAAAGTGCATAAATTCCTTTAGAAAAAAATTCTTTTGGTAGTCCGCCCAACCACTCATGCACCGCGTGGGGTACTTCATCAGAACGGAACATTTTTCCACCCATTGTGTCTTTGAGTGGTCCAAACATATGGAAACCACATAGGGCAAGGTCTGGTGAGTATGTTGGATGAGCAAGACACTCAAAATGCAGGTCTGTGGTTGTTGCAACTGTTGTACGGGCAACGTGGGGCCTTGCATTGTCATGTTGCAAAAGGACACCTGCTGACAGCAATCCACGTCGCTTTGATTTGCCTTCAGGCCGCAGATGATTTTTTTAGGAGGTCTGTGTATGATGCCCTAGTCACAGTGGTCCCTCGAGGCATGTAATACTCCAAAATGACTCCTTTTTCGTCCCAAAAGAGAGTCAGCATAACCTTCCCTGCTGATGGTTCTGTTCGAAACTTCTTTGGTTTTGGTGATGAGGAATGGGGCCATTCCTTGCTCGCTCTCTTCGTTTCCGGTTGATGGAAGTGAACCCAGGTTTCGTCTCCAGTAACGATTCTTGCAAGGAAGCCATCACCTTCTCGTTTGAAAGCGCCAAAGATTTCTTCACAAGCATCAACACGTCGCTTTCTCATTTCAGGAGTCAGCTGCCGTGGCACCCATCTTGCAGACACTTTGTGAAACTGGAGCACATCTGTAAACATGCTGCAATGTCATTCAGTGTCACTCGGTGGTTTTTCTTCACTATGGGTTCAACTGCTGCAGTGTTCTGTGGAGTCACAACTCGTTGTGCCCGACCTAGACGAGGAGCATCTTCCACTGAAGTCACACCATTTGCAAACTTCCTACTCCATTCGTAGACTTGCTGCAGTGACAAACATGCATCACCGTACTGAACCTTCATTCGTCGATGAATTTCAATAGGTTTCACACCTTCACTAACGCAAAACCGAATAACAGAACGCTGTTCTTCCCTGGTGCAAGTCGCAAGTGGGACGGCCATCTTTATACTGATACTGCGACGGTATGCGTGCATCTGCACTATGCTGCCACATACAGGCTATTCTGCACGCTGTTTGTAGCACGCTCCCCAACTTACAGGACAACGGCGCGAAATTTCGATTTGTTATTACAAATTTAAGGCTTTCATTTGACTCATCCTCGTATGTTGAGGAATGGTCACCACTGCAATGACGTTATCCTTAAGTTATGTGGCCGTTATGTTCTCTATGTCTGTAAAATGATTTATGTTTCTCGCGGTGTTTTTTATTAATTGCCACCTTTTGTAATTCATAGTAAATAATAAACGTGCAAAAATTTTGATAAACTTTGGAGTTCTTTCATGTTTTGACTCTTACATAGAACATACCAGTCATCACCCAAATTTTAAAATCCTATTTATTTATTTAAATAGCGCCGTTACCGGTTTCGAACTGACAGGTTCATCTTCAGACGGCTAGTTCCAGTTAAGACACACTTTACATCAGCTTTCGCCTTTTGTTTTCCAAACTGTTGTATCTTAAAATGAACTACCCGTCTGAAGGTGAACCTGTCGGTTCGAAACCGGTAACGGTTCTGATTAAATAAATAGCATTGTAAAATGTGGCTGGTTACTGTTATCTTCTACGTAACAGTCAACCTATATTTTGTACACAGCCACAGGCTCAGAATGTCAATTTTCGACAAAAAAAAGCAGGAGTTCCTTTATTTGAAAACCGTCAGACATTTCTGTCGCTCCCTGGATTTAATTTCGTGACGTGAATTGAGAGCTAATACCTACGACACTTATTTAGGCCCCCTACCGCTTCGCTTCTTGAGATAGCAAGGCGTTCACGCATCTGGCGAGGACACCAGCTACCGTGGCCCGGACGCCACGTGGGGAAATGTGACGCCGCAGGCAGTATACGCGCTGACCGCCGCCCCCGCAAGGGGACCCGGTCACGGGGGTCAGGCCGCAGGGACGAGTTGGCCCGATAAGCCGGCAGCAGACAGCGTGCAGCGCCAGCCAGCAGCCAGCAGCCCGCAGCCAGCGGCCGCTATTAATTGCTGCGCTGTTACTAATTATGGCCGGAGATTAATGCGGGCGTTATTACCTCGGCAGATCGCGGACCGCCTTCGGCAATTAGTCGCACCGCGGGTACGCCTAGCAAGTGCCTGCCCCCCATTAGTCGGCCGTGCCACCTCCGCGTCTTCCCGCTTCCGATTTGCGGATCCCTGCGCCAGGAGTCATTTAACTCCGTAATTAACGCTCGCCCCCGCACGTAATTGGAGCAGCCTTCTTTCTCGCAGCTGGGTAATATTTCATACGTCCGGTTTGGAATGCGCCAGGCTTCCAGGCTTTTGCTTCAATTAGCGTAATACGTTTACATTCGTCTTGTTCGAGGTAGACTGGTGCAGTGGAGCAGCGTGTGGTCGCTCGACAATGTATGTGTCAGTGATATTAACTGCGAAACTTCATGATGTCAATGAAGATACCTCAATGCTGATTTCGAAACGACGAGATAAGTACCCCTCCCACCGCTGTCGATGTACATACACGTACTGCTCTACTGTTCCATAGCTGCCACCTTTTCTTTTAATTTATTGGCATTCAGAACTTGTCTTTGCAGCCAGCTAATCACACGAGATGACAAAAATCATGGTGTGGACATCATCTAAGTTGTACCCTCGTACATTGTAACATATGATTAACAAATAAGTGATTCGACATCAAACAATATTTACAGAGTATACGAAAACCAGAAAACAATACAAACATGGAACATAGAATACACTAGTATTTTACCATAAAAACTCTGCTATTAACGCAGCAAGAAGCGATAAATCGCTGTTAGTATATATTTTGGGAATACCTAATTCAGTTTACATTAGTGAGTATATATGTAAATTAACAAGAAAACGTTCTTCGTACGTCCTGTGAGAATTGTTTCAAAAGCTGCAACGGAGAACTGAATATTTGTCCAGGTCTGTAACTACCATCTAGACAGAACAGGAGAACATTTTACAAGCACCATTGTAGTGTATTATAGACACACGTATAGTTACCAAAGTAATCAGACTCGTACACGTAGTAGGTACACAGTGACAAACATTTAGAAGCTGAGCACTGGGTATTCTATAGAGTAGCACGTAGAAATTTCTAGAGAGCAGCACTTACGGATATAGTCATTGAATTGAGCTCTGGTCTTCCGCTGGCATTCCAAGTACCAGGAGCATTACTTTAGAAGCGCAGGCAGTTATATCTTTATACTTATATGGATATGGTGTCTGTTCTTTCGGACATGTCGGAAAGAACAGACATCATTGATGACCTGCTGACGTTGTTGTTGTTGTTGTTGTGGTCTTCAGTCCTGAGACTGGTTTGATGCAGCTCTCCATGCTACTCTATCCTGTGCAAGCTTCTTCGTCTCCCAGTACGTAGTGCAGCCTACATCCTTCTGAATCTGCTTAGTGTATTCATCTCTTGGTCTCCCTCTACGATTTTTACCCTCCACGCTGCCCTCCAACACTAAATTGGTGATCCCTCGATGTCTCAGAACATGTCCTACCAACCGATCCCATCTTCTAGTCAAGTTGTGCCACATGCTCCTCTTCACCACATTTCTGTTCAATACCTCCTCATTAGTTATGTGATCTACCCATCTAATCTTCAGCATTCTTCTGTAGCACCACATTTCGAAAGCTTCTATTCTCTTCTTGTCTAAACTATTTATCGTCCACGTTTCACTTCATTACGTGGCTACACTCTATACAAATACTTTCAGAAACGACTTCCTGACACATCTACACTCGATGTTAACAAATTTTTCTTCTTCAGAAACACTTTCTTTGCCATTGCCAGTCTACATTTTATATCCTCTCTACTTCGACCATCATCAGTTATTTTTCTCCCCAAATAGCAAAACTCCTTTACTAATTTAAGTGTCTCATTCCCTAATCTAACTCCCTCAGCATCACCCGACTTAATTCGACTACATTCCATTATCCTCGTTTTGCTTTTGTTGATGTTCATCTTATACCCACCTTTCAAGGCACTGTCCATTCCGTTCAACTGCTCTTCCAAGTCCTTTGCTGTCTCTGACAGAATTACAATGTCATCGGCGAACCTCAAAGTTTTTATTTCTTCTCCATGGATTTTAATACCTACTCCGAACTTTTCTTTTGTTTCCATTATTGCTTGCTCAATATACAGATTGAATAACGTCGGCGATAGGCTACAACCCTGTCTCACTCCCTTCCCAACCACTGCTTCCCTTTCATGTCCCTCGACTCTTATAACTGCCATCTACTCCCTGTACAAATTGTAAATAGCCTGTCGCTCCCTGTATTTTACCCCTGCCACCTTCAGAATTTGAAAGAGAGTATTCCAATCAACATTGTCAAAAGCTTTCTCTAAGTCTACAAATGCTAGAAATGTAGGTTTGCCTTAATCTATCTTCTAAGATAAGTCATAGGATCAGTATTGCCTAACGTGTTCCAACATTTCTACGGAATCCAAACTGATCTTCCCCGAGGTCAGCTTCTATCAGTTTTTCCATTCGTCTGTAAAGAATTCCCGTTAGTATTTTGCAGCTGTGACTCATTAAACTGATAGTTCGATGATTTTCACATCTGTCAACGCCTGCTTTCCTTGGGATTGGAATTATTATATTCTTCTTGAAGTGTGAGGGTATTTCGCCTGTCTCATACATCTTGCTCACCAGATGGTAGAGTTTTGTCAGGACTGGCTCTCCCAAGGCTGTCAGTAATTCTAATGGAAAGTTGTCTACTCCGGGGGCCTTGTTTCGATTCAGGTCTCTCAGTGCTCTGTCAAACTCTTCACACAGTATCATATCACCCATTTCATCTTCGTCTACATCCTCTTCCATTTCCAATATATTGTCGTCAAGTACACCGCCCTTGTAGAGACCCTCTATATACTCCTTCCACCTTCCTGCTTTCCCTTCTTTGCTTACAACTGGGTTTCCATCTGAGCTCTTGATATTCATGCAAGTGGTTCTCCTTTCTCCAAAGGTCTCTTTAATTTTCCTGTACGCGGTATCTATCTTACCCCTAGTGAGATAAGCCTCTACATCCTTACATTTGTCCTCTATCCATCCCTGCTTAGCCATTTTGCACTTATGTCGATATCATTTTTGAGACGTTTGTACTCCTTTTTGCCTGCTTCATTTACTGCCTTTTTATATTTTCTCCTTGCATCAATTAAATTCAATATTTCTTCTGTTACCCAAGGATTTCTACTAGCCCTCGTCTTTTTACCTACTTGATCCTCTGCTGCCTTCACTATTTCATCCCTCGAAGTTACCCATTCTTCTTCTACTGTATTTCTTTCCCCATTCCCATGAATTGTTCCCTTATGCTCTCCCTGAATCTCTCTACAACCTCTGCTTCTTTCAGTTTATCCAGGTCCCATCTCCTAAAAATTTCCACATTTTAGCACTTTCTTCAGTTTTAATCTACAGTTCATAACCAACGGATTGTGGTCAGAGTCCACATCTGCCATGGAAATGTCTTACAATTTAAAACCTGGTTCCTAAATCTCTGTGTTACCACTATATAGTGCGCCCCCGGTAGCTGAGTGGTCAGCGTGACAGACAGTCAATCCTAAAGGCCCGGGTTCGATTCCCGGCTGGGTCGGAGATTTTCTCCGCTCAAGGACTGGGTGTTGTGTTGTCCTAATCATCATCATTTCATCCCCACCGACGCGCAGGTCGCCGAAGTGGCGTCAACTCAAAAGACCTGCACCAGGCGAACGGTCTACCCGACGAGCCACACGACATTTCATTTCACCACTATATAATCTATCTGATACCTTTTAGTATCTCCAGGGTTCTTCCATATATACAACCTTCTTTCATGATTCTTAAACCAAGTGTTAGCTATGATTAAGTTATACTCTGCGCAAAATTCTACCAGGCGGCTTCCTTTTTCATTTCTTAGCCCCAATCCATATTCACCTACTATGTTTCCTTCTCTCCCTTTTCCTATTCTTGGGATCCAGTCACCCATGACTATTAAATTTTCGTCTCCCTTCACTAGCTGACTAATTTTTTTTTATCTCATCATACATTTCATCAATTACTTCGTCATCTGCAGAGCTAGTTGGCATATATACTTGTACTACTGTAGTAGGCGTGGGCTTCGTGTCTATCTTGGCCACAATAATGCGTTCACTATGCTGTTTGTAGTAGCTTACCCATATTCCTATGTTTTTATTCATTATTGAACCTACTCCTGCATTACCCCTATTTGATTTTGTATTTATAACTCTGTATTCACCAGCCGTGTAGAACGAAATTAGAATTATATTAATACCTTCAGCTGCGAACGGCGTTGATATATGTAAACGGGGACAGGTGAAAGTGTGTGCCCCTACCGGGACTCGAACCCGTGATCTCCTGCTTACATGGCAGACGCTCTTCCACGTGTAATGTGTGTGCTGGGATGGGACACTAAGAATGTAGTGTGTGGACACACAAGGTGAGAATGTGGGTCTCGCGGGAGGCGTGAGTGAGATAGCCCTGCAGTCGCACTATCCTCTTTGTCCTCGGTGGCTCAGATGGATGTCGGCACGGTAGCTTAGCGTGTTCGGTCAGAGGGTTAGCTACCCTCTGTAATAAAAAACTGAGTGAATGGATCAACGAAGAACATAAACGGGAGCCATCGGACATCCGCCCCGAACAAATTCAGGGAACAATATAGAACAAATTGAGACAGAAAAAGATGGATAGAGAATCTGCCATGTAAGCAGGAGATCCCGGGTTCGAGTCCCGGTCGGGGCACACATTTTCACCTGTCCCCGTTGATGTATATCAACTCCCGTTCGCAGCTGAAGGTATTAATATAATTCTAATTCTATATATTTATGTGGCACTACTGATTAACTCGTACAGTGGCTGATACGTTGTAACATCATTGGATGCCAACAAGATTTGGAGACTGTCTGGGAACCGATGACCAAGGGACCGAAGATTACTAGCAGGGGTATTGCATGTTCAGAGGATACTGTACAACTATGTGGTTGCGTTCTTATTCCACTTCACAAACACAGAGCGGTGGCGCTTAGCCGATAGAGGGGCTCGTTGAACTTCTAATGATCAAATTTTAGCCGTGCTATAACTGACGTGAACCTCTTTGGTCTTTGTGCCTTATTATACCACGGAGTTCGTGGAGTCGTGGCCGCTTGAAGTTTCCCCTCAGGGCTATTCTTGTCTGTATGTCTCCTGAGCTGTCGACCTCTCACTGTTATGGAAGGGTTACTTCCATATTTCGTAGCATGCAATCATCCGTTGGATATAAAATCAGTAATTCGAGAACGAAAGAAGATATCATTCTGCTCTCAATTTTAAATAAAATTTCGGTATCTTATCTACGTCTCGCATACAGCAAAATATGGGCTAAAAATCAACTATACGCAAGTTTACGCAATGTGTTTTTACCTCTGCAAAGTCTTTAAAATTTCATGCAATGTTTTACTTCATTTGATTCACCACAGTAACTATAACGCATCACGAAAAGAAATTTAGTTCATTATCGAGAGAAGATCTGGCAGCAAGAGCTACAAAAATTAAATATTTTCAGCGAATGTTTTTCTTAAACTTGGATGGTAAATAATTCGCAGCGGCCGGAATGCCGTTTCTCTTCATATGTATCAGCATTTCGTGAGCAGTACAGCCACAAGAAAGCCAGACTCAGCACGGAATGCAGAGAGCACGTCTGTAGCAGCGAAAGCAGTAGATAACTCCGCAAGGCAAAATATTAGAGTCATGCCGGTAGTCGTATTCGTGTGTCACCAAAGTAATGTTTTATCCATGATGGTCTCAGAACACTCCTTCTGCGTTCGTAAATGTCATAGGAAAAAAAGACTACTACCAGATTTTTCTGGAGAAATTCATTTCACTGTAACTATTTTCTGGTCTGTGTTTATCGTCAGAGGGCAGCGAGGATTTCTAGTACAAATTTCACAGTTTTCTATTAAAATATATAACAGAATGTGGTGTCACCGCCAGACACCACACTTGCTAGGTGGTAGGTAGCCTTTAAATCGGCCGCGGTTCGTTAGTATACGTCGGACCCGCGTGTCGCCACTAACAGTGATTGCAGAACGAGCGCCGCCACACGGCAGCTCTAGAGAGACTTCCTAGCACTCGACCCCAATTGTACAATCGACTTTGCTAGCGATGGTTCACTGACAAAATACGCTCTCATTTGCCGAGATAGCATAGCCTTCAGCTACGTCATTTGCTACGACCTAGCAAGGCGCCATTACCAGTTACTATTGCTATTATAAATAATGTACCGTCAAGAGCGACGTTCACCATTTATGGATTAAAGTTAAGTATTCCACCAGCTACGTCCGTTTTTTCTAAATTCTAATTTCCTTGTCCTGTTCCAGACCTCACGCCAGCCTGCGTGAGCTAAAACGCTTGCCTTTCGGCTTCCTCTTGTAACCTGGTGTTGGCTCTCCTGCCAACCCACAACACAGAACGTTCAGATTTTCGTGATTCGTGTTCCGTCATATAGACAAGCGCCGGCACGAAGACGAAGATTGCAAGAGCAAAGAAGGTGGTGAGACTATGTCAGCCAATAGCCTGCTGACAAGAACCGCACCGTGATAGGAGCGCCCTCTAGGCGAAGAGAATATGTGCGCCGCTCCTGCCACCCTCGGCCGCACAGTATTAGGACAGTACTAGGAGAACACTACGACAGCACTGACGTGTGATCCATATCTACTGCTTACATGCACGTTGTATATAGAAAAGAATCTGACTTGTTTGCATGTCGCCCATCGCTTGAGACAACGTTGTAAATTCAAAGTTAAGTATTGTCAATCTTCTTATTTTTAATAAAAACTATTACTGTTATTTGCTTGAATTGTTGTATAGTATTCCGAGAACGCAGCATCCTTTAGGCACATTATACGAGACGAGTTGACAGGACCCCCGCAATTACAAACGCTTTTAATTACACAAGGTTGGCAGAAACAGATGAGGGTGCAGTATGGTAGGTGGTGTTGACAATTATTAAGAGAAAAAATTCGTTATACATCGCAGTTGCCGAGCTAAATAGCCAATTTGGCCATTGAAACTAAACTCCGTCCGAACAGGCCTTGAAAGACCCAACGGTACCGACCGGCCGCCGTGTCATCCTCACCGACAGGTGTCATTGGATGCGGAGATGGAGGGGCTTGTTATCAGCACACCGCTCTCCAGACCGTATGTCAGCTTACGAGACCGGAGCCACTACTTCTCAATCAAGTAGCTCCTCTGTTTGCCTCACAAGGGCTGAGTGCACCCCGCTTGCCAACAGCGCTCGGCAGATCGGTTGGTTACCCAGTCAAGTGCTAGCCCAGTCTGACATCGCTTAACTTCGGTGTTAACTTCGGAGATCTGACAGGAACCGGTGTTACCTCTACGGCAAGGCCGTTGGCGATTAGGCCGTTGCACGCACAAATTCAAGAGGTCCACCAGAGCCGGTGTCGCCAAACGTGTCCTTTGTTGGGCTTCCTAATACCCAAAAAGAGTCCGCCCCGAAAGATGAGTGACCAGCGTGACGGATTCCCATCCTACGTGCCCGGGTTCGATTCCCGGCTGGGTCGGAGATTTTCTCCACTGAGGGACTGAGTGTGGTGTTGCCTTCATCATCATTTCATCCCCATCCGGCGCGCAGGTCGCCCAATGTGGCGTCGAATGTAATAAGACGTGCACCAAGGCGACCGGAGCTGCCCCGCAAGGGTCCCCCCGACCAATGACGCCAAACGCTCATTTCTATTACCTAAAAAGAGAGCGATGTGAAGACAGGACTTGTCATAGTAGAGCCAAAGTTTGAGTAGTTTCGTGCGCTATTGTCGCGGTACGAGAACAACTGAGGCTAACTGAACTTGGGTTGCCACTTGAATTTGCACTCAACGGCCTGATTGGCAAACTTCAATGCTAATTACATGAGAAATGGCGCAACGTATTGAACATTTTTCTTAAAATTTGTCAGCACAAGCTGCGCTGCAGCATCTTTATAGTTTTTCAGACTATTTCTAGCAACCCTGTAGACAAGATCTTTGCATCTGAATTACTCGAAGAACTCCTTTATTTTATACATTACAGCGATAAGCTGAATATGAGCCACACCAAAGATAAGACGGTGTACACATGTGTTTTCATGTGAACTACGTCAGCTAATGATTTTACTGACTTATTATGACACAATGTAGTACACTAATAAACTATTTTTACAGGTCTAATGAAAATTATGGAAGGATTGTAGTTGTTAGAATATAAACTGGACACGACAACAACTTTTTAAAAGTTAACAGTTTAGCTTCTATCACAGAACAACTATATTTCGAATACTGTACATCACTGTAGTAGAAGTAGTCTATTACTGTAACGTCTTATTCTTTGATAAACCAGTGAAACACCTAGCTGACGAAATGTATCAGATGTAAAGACATATGTCTGTCTTCTTGTCTTTACCGTCACTCATTTCTAGCATGTAGCATTTTAGTGATGGAGATCACTATGCTATAATGTAAGAGACAGAATATTTCCTGAAATAAATAAAACGTGAAGCCCTGGCATATAATGAAAAGCTTTTCTAAATAACAAAATCATGAGAATTTTATTGTACTACAAGGTAGAAACATGACTTTTTACAATAAATCCTATCATTCATCTAACGCCGAGAAAGGCACGCAAATAGTTATGGTGGAGTAAATCGTTCACTCAAAATGTGTAGCTGACTGAAATTTTCTTTTTAGTAATACTGAGGAACTTTTTTCTGTCGTAATACAGTTCTACGTGGTGTCTGCCTGTATCGTACACTCAGTAAACTGTATTTTAGATGACGAAGATCCACAAAACAGCTAAAAATTTTTACGGAACTTTATTCGGAGACCGGTTTTTGAAACTCGTATTTCCACTGCCAATACTCATTGATGCACCAGAATGACATCCTAGCACAAAAGAGAGCCACTTCCGTGAATTACCGAGAAACCAGCTCCATACCTTGGTGTATGGCATATGGTAGAGCTCCGATAATAGCATGGAGCAGATTGTTTAGAGAATTTAAAGCGCTGGCTCCTATATACACAAAGGAAAAAAAAATGCAACTCAAAGAAGAGGTTGTGCGTCATAAACGAAAAGGCGTGTTTCTATATCTAGAAGATCATGTGTTTTCAAATTTCCAGCTGCGTAAGAGTGGAGCTAACAACCCCATTATGAGGAAACGAAACAGCTTTGCTTTCAGTACCTGCTGTAACGGTCGTGAGCATTCGTGAGACTGGACGTGACGAGTCGATGTAAGGCAAGAATGTCTTTAAGACAACAAAGATGCCATTATCACCACCTCACTGAGTTCGAACGAGGTAGTGTAAACAGAGATGTAAGAAGGTAGATATTCATTCTATGGTACAGCAGAAAGGACTGGCAAAACGTATGACTCTGGCGCATCGTACTGCATATGCAGCAGCAATTTGAACAGCAGTGAGAATTGTTACACATCGGTTACTTCGAGGGCAGCTCCGAGCCAGACGCTCTTTGGCGTGCATTCCACTGACCCCAGACCACCACTATTTGCGACTTCAGTGGTGTCAAACGAGAGCTCATTGAAGAGCAGGGTGGAGAATAGTTGTGTTTTCTGATGAAAGCTGGTTCTGCCTCGGCGGCAGTGATGGTAGAATGGAGGTCTTTTGTGGATTATGATGAAAACTCGTTCTGCCTCGGTGCCACTGATGGCCGTGTGATGGTTGGGAGGCCAATTTAGAGCCTGCAACCAGTCTGTCTTCATGCTAGACGCACTAGATCTGCACCTGTAGTTATGGTCTGGGGTGTGACTTCGCATGGCAGCAGGAGCACTCTCCTAACTGAAAATTTGTAGGTCAATATGGGTGTCTCGATCACTTGTGCTGCCATTCATGGACAGCATTCGAGGGAATTTTTCCAACAGGATAACGCTCGCCCACATACCGCTGTTGTAACCCATCGTGTCAATATGTTGCCTCGGCCTTCTCGATCACCAGATCCGTCTCCAGTAGAGCAGACACGAAATATCGTATGACGACAACTCCAGTGTTATCCATAAACAGCATTAACCGTTCCTGTACTGACCGACCAATTGCAATAGGCATGGAGCTCCATCGCACAATCTGACATCCAGCTCCTGTATAACACAGTGCTTGCATGTTTGTATGCTTGCATTCGACATTCTGGCGGCTACACCGGATATTAATGTACCAGCCATTCATATTTCCATTGGCTTATCCTGTACTTACGTCAACTTGTGATCTTGCACTGTTAATCAATTAAATATGTTTCCTAGAAAAGCGTTGAGACGCCCCACTTAACCCGCAGGACAGGACAGATAGATTGTGGAAAGGGGCCAAAATAAGGGGCTGTCAGTTACACTCGAACATACAACTTCATTATTTGATCAAACATTACAAGATCTGGAATTTTTTTTTAAACAGACAGCTTTAATCTTTGGGACTTAATTACCGGCTGAAAGCCACTTTAATTTACAAATGGCTTAAGATCAATAACTTAAAAAGCAAGAATAATCAGAAACTTAAAACGCGTCTGTATCTTAAAACTGTTCTTTAGTTAGGCTGAAGTAACAAATTAAATTGAAATCGGCTGAAGCCCTAACGCTTAAAACTCCATAACATTCATATTTTTTTAAAAAATACCAAAGGCCTTACGTGAAACTGTTCTCTAATTTAGGCTGAAGTCTCTAGTGCAAACAACTCAAACTCAAAATCGACTGATGGCCCAAGACCTAAAATTCAACAACATTAAAATTTTTAAAATATCAAAGGGCTTATTTGAAACAGTACTTTAAACTAGGCTTAAGACCTTAAGAGCAAAACAACTCTATTTTTTTAAATGGCTAGAAGTCATACAATTACAAACAACAAGAACAAATTTAAAAAATAGGGCAGTACACACAAGGGCGCTCAGATGTTGGAGGGTCGGCCTGTAATTCCAACACTAATGCTCGCTTAGGTGAGACAGGCAGTCGGGCCAACCATTCACGATCCGACGACTACCCAATCGACCGACAGTCAGCGGATCCACCGACAAGATAACTTCCACTTCACCCGACCAGCGCACAACAATGAGTTCAACGGAACAACGTAGAAGATATTGGCGACCACAACCAATCATACATGCAGCTGTCAAACTACACACCGTGCTGGACAGCAACAACACGATGAGGACACTACACAGTCTGAAATTTACGTCAACGGCCAGGGCAGGTAACCGGAACGTTAACGGGCACAAGGCAGAAGATTCCGCTGGTGCACTTCAGTTCAAATAACCAAATTCAGTTAAACTGCACCGGAGGGTGGCTAGAATTTTCCAACTTGAAAATGAAGTTGTTGCTCGCGGGGATATCCCAACAGCCGACAACGAACTCCAAACAACACAATGTGAACTGTCTTCACTTGCTGGTAGGTTAAATCAAAACTCAACCTTCGTGTCCAGGGTCGGTGAGCCATGGACCTCGTAGCAATGGGAACAGCGCCACACCCTCCGACACCAAGTAGATACCGCCAGCTGGCCCCGGCCAAACTACGCCCCGCCGAGAATTCCTCGCTGCTCCACGCCAAACGACTGACAGCCAGTACGCCGACAACATTTAAAATAACTTGTCAGTCAAAACCACACAAACTAACACAGTTTCACGAACACTTGCCCTAATAACTAGACAATGCTAACGGCAGTGACTGTACAATAACAAGGACGAATCACGAGTCGGCACACACAGCCAACCCATAAGCGATCGCCGGTGAAATACACGTCGTTCAACAAGACGACCGACCAACGACCAATCTAAGTCGTCGCCACTCAAATCATGTGTGTCGGCAACTGTCGGCCGAGTCTTGGCGGTACGGACCTCACTGCTGCCGCTCCCAGACTGAACTTGGACCTCGTGCCAACTCAAAGTGTCTGGCGCGTTCCAACTAACTGGACGACACATGACGACCTTGGAAGTAATAGCAGTCAAGCAAAGATAATACAGAAGGGCCTATATCGATAAGCACTGCTGCTGCCGCTCACGAGCAGGCAAGGCAGCAACTCAGTGACAATAGTAATTGAAAATTAATACAACGAGATGGTAGTACGGTAAAAACAGGGTCTTAAATAAGAGATGGCACGAACACGAGCCAAGCACGGCTCAAGTGTGTTCCGGAAATTTCATTACTCTACATTAATTTTTTTGTCTAGTGAGTTTTTTCGTCAGTGTATATTTGATACGAAGTCGTTCTGCACCGTCACACAGTTTTGCTACGGAGGTAGTCTAGCTCTTCGGCGGATCATCTTGCTTTTATCCACCCAGTTGCCTCCAAAAATAAGCTGCATTTAGTTTGTCAGTGCTCAAGCTTCCACTTTAGCGAAATTTTTGTTAGTATTATACGGTGCCGATTATATTTTCGGTAACACTATGATTTTAAGCGAACAAAGGAGAGTGGCAATAGTTTATCCACGAAATTAAACATGTGGCATTGAAGTCTGGAGATATGATGATAGTAGTCACCATACCGAGCTCTGTCTATTAGAATTATTATCACCGTAATCTTGTTTATCTTCAATAGAGACAGATGAGGTTGCTGTTAACTTACTGACTTCTTAGATACGAAAAACTAGTTCACAAATGTACAGAAGAGTGTAAGTACCCAGAATACACAGTAAGACGTCAAGCGATTAATTTATTACCATCAAGTGTACTGCCAAATTAGTCGTCCAGCGGATACACCATTATGTCAAACAACCATGCTGCCATTATAATGTACAATGATGAAGTGACAGGTTAGCATGAGCTTTTCGTCTACATAATCCCTCTCACTATCCCCCACGGCGGTTCCGCAGCTGTTGCTAACCAAGTTTGAGTCCTGGTACGTGTCAATTTCGAGTCCAAGTTTGTGTCTAACGGCACGTAGCCAGCACGTACACGTCGGTTCTCTGCATGTGACAAAAATGTGTTCAATGGTGTTGCTGGGTGCGTGTATCCATGTAGACACAGCACCTGAGAAGAGAGGAGATCTGAAGAATAAAGTCCAGTGTTCGCTCACCGACAAGCGCGTCGCCGGTGTATATGGTAGTGTACAATGTGGTTATTTCACTTAAAGTTTTGCCGATTTCGTCACAATCTGTGAAATGAAAAGGAGTTGCAGACTCTAGAAACCTCGCTGCCTCGCTACTTGCAAGCATAAATTCTTTTCAGCGGGCTCCCGCGCAGAAACGTGACCTCACATGTTTTCAAAACTCGAGAGTACTTTTCCGTTGTCGGTCTCTGTCATCCGATATTGCTATTGCCTCGCATTGGAAGACTGGTACACTTTCATCTCAGCACCGTAATCCAAATATTATTCGACTTCCCTTCGTCTTGTTTCCGTGCTTAATAGTCCCTGTCGCCGCTCTGTACAGCTTTTCGTAGTATCAAGTCGGGGCAATGAGGAACCATTTCCTTTGGAATGTGGTGGAATCGTGGCTGAGAAGAGCGGTCCGCGACAGCTGGTCTACCTGTTTCCTTCTACCGATGCCCTTATGTTACCTCTGGTTATTTTTCCACTCAAATTTTTGTAGTAGGAACGCACATAGGTATCTTGTAAATTCCTTCTTCCGGCACTTTGCGGGAATACCCGTCGGACATAAGCTGCTCCTTTATTTTTCGGGTGGGTTTTTAAACAATGGCGACAATGCATTTCTTCGTGATATTCCCTGTGTGATCAGCAAAGTTTCTATTCAACACCGTAGATTTAGCAGACATCTGAACATCAGTACGACATTTAAGTTGAGTTCTTTAGTCTCCTATTTCTGCGAACGACTATTTATGCTGAGGTAATTAATTCTGTACTAAGGAGCTCCGATTCAAAGATGTCCCTCCCTCTAACCGCTAAAGTTTGTATGATGCCGCACTTTAGCCGTGGACGGTCACTTAATTCCCAATGTACTTAACTGTCACTGTTTGTGGATTTCGGTGTACCGTCTGGCCCATGCTATCAGCTCCTTTTTAGAAGCCTAGCACATCAAAACCATCAAATCTGCCATCAACGTCCACTGTGAACAGAATCTTCGGATTAATGTTATTAAAGTTTTCATGAAAATAGCTCCGTTCCTCATTTCCTTGCCTCAACAACATAAACGTAATGTCCACGTAACTGAAATAGATGTGCGTTTTTTGGCAGAATTTCCTGTTGCTCCTTTTTCGATTTCTTTAATGAAGAAATGTGTTGCCATCGCCTTACTAGCTTGTTCGTGTTTCGTGAATCTGGTTGCCTTGTTTAAAGTATTTGTTCATGATACAGTATTTAAACAATTCTGCAATACCGCCTGGAAAAATGCCGGTCTGCTGTAGCAACATCTAATTAAGTGGAACGTCAGTAAATAGCGATACCACACCGAAGCATACTAATACATCGCTGGCCGGGGTGGCCGGGCGGTCCTAAGCGCTACAGTCTGGAACCGCGCGACCGCTACGGTCGCAGATTCGAATCCTGCCTCGGGCATGGATGTGTGTGATGTCCTTAGGTTAGTTAGGTTTAAGTAGTTCTAAGTTCTAGAGGACTGATGACCTCAGATGTTAAGTCCCATAGTGCTCAGAGCCATTTGAACTAATACATCCACCGGCTACATCATTAGATGCCATTTAAATAAATTCTTAAAGTAAAAGTCTGATCTCTTCACATGCGGTCGTAATAATGTTCTCACGTTTTCTCCGAGAAATTCATTATAATAGCTCAGAACATTTTAACAAATGTGACATTTCGGGTGCTGAATGACTACGTTTACAACATTGCGGTTTGCCACAATATATACTACTAGACACAAAAGTAAAGACGTGAGTTAAATTTTCAGGAAAAAAGAAATCATAAATCCTGGAAATAACAGAGATACCAGATCAAACTACTAGGTAACAGAAATTTACATGCAATAGAAACCTTTTGTATTTCGCAACTTCATCCGTATCCATATAAAGCCGCTGAATTGGTGGGGAGAAATCAAGTGTTAATGGACATATAGCCTAGGTACTAGTTCAACATCGATTTTAGCCACTCGTTCGTGAGATCTGATTATAGCTGCTTGGCTGATTTAATTAAACAGTTGTTTCAATTGGATTCCGCCCTTTGTTGTGAACGAGCAATCACTGACCACTTTCCAACCGAAGAGCTTATTTTTAGGCACGCTACATGCAAAAGTATTGCATGGATAGCATTAAAAAACGGAAACAGCAGGATAAGTACAAATGAACGGTAACCAAAGTGGATGACATGCACAGGTACCTTGGCGAAAGAATCAGCGTCGCAGCGAGGATATTACAAAGGTTTTGCACAATGCAACACAGAATTGACACATAGATTTAAAATAAGTATACCTTAGTATTCAATACACAAACGTTAGTTTCTTACGTCGTACTCCATTGTAGGTTCCCTGTCACAATAAATGACGTAAAATGTGATGCTGGACGGAGAATGGACTCCTTTGAACACTCTCAATGCGGGTGGGTTGATGAAACAGTTGCAGCCATAAGCTGTGGTTAACCCTAACAAAGAACCCCCTTGGCGGACTCGCATCACACAATGTTGCGTGTGGGTAACATCAGAATTTTGTGTACTGGCGCTGGATTCTCCTATACTCTCCAGTCATACAGGTGGAAGCTTGGCTGGGAACTGTGACCGGAACATGCGAGGTATCGTCGTGTTATGCATCAAACGAAATTAACTAATGAAATTAGAAAACATGGTAGCTGTGTGAGAAATTAAACTGTTTTAATTTTCTTCATCTGATCATACAGCGCAACGCGCAGCACCAGAGCTTTCGTGATATAGAGGTGATCCCGACCGAGGTAGAATCTGCGCGGCGATTTAACGACCGTGGTTTGCTACACCGACCAGGCTGACAGTGGTTTCTAGGCGGTTTCCGAACCTCTTAAACTAATGATGGTGTGATTCCCATATTCCACCAAGGAGACTGCGATACACATACATTTAAAATACAGGGTGTACAAAAAAGAATCATCCGATTTTAAAAATCAGAACTATTATGTTACCTGAGGTGTGCATATGTGTGGACAACGTACTGCTGGAAACAGCAAACTCCAGTTTTACGTGCTTTCCGCTGGGTAGCAGCAGTGTTCGCTTACGTCAGCTCTAGTGCAAATGGTGTCTACAACAGAAAGCGTTTATGCTCTACGTTTTGCGCAGTGCGGATCGGTAGTAACTGTTCAGCGTGACTTTCGTACTGTAGGTATGGTGTGGATCCTTCTACAGCACAGAGCGTTAGACGATGGCGTGAGACGTGAACAGTTCCAAGAAACAGGTTGTCTGTGTCAAGTCAAATCGCCGAGCCGTCCCCAAGTGTCCGACACAGATGTCGAAAGCATCCGCCACAGTTTCACAAGGAGTCGTCAGAAATCCGTTCGCCATGCAGCTCGACAGCTCAACATGACCCCTATGTCGGCCTGGCGGTGTTGCTGTGTCAACGTTTACACATGAAACCTTACAAAATTCAGTTACAGCAATATCTTCGTGAAGATTGTGGTGTCACCGCCAGACACCACACTTGCTAGGTGGTAGCCTTTAAATCGGCCGCGGTCCATTAGTATACGTCGGACCCGCGTGTCGCCACTGTCAGTGATTGCAGACCGAGCGCCGCCACACGGCAGGTCTAGAGAGACTTACTAGCACTCGCCCCAGTTGTACAGCCGACTTTGCTAGCGATGCTACACTGACAAATACGCTCTCATTTGCCGAGACGATAGTTAGCATAGCCTTGAGCTACGTCATTTGCTACGACCTTGCAAGGCGCCATTACCAGTTTATATTTGAGATTGTAATACTGTCTAAACAAGAGCGATGTTCTCCAATTATGGATTAAAGTTAAGTATTCCAAGAACTACGTTCTTTTCTTATTAGACTCACTCCTTTAATTGTTCCAGACCTCACGCCAGTCTGCGTGAGCTTAAAAGCGTGCATTTCGGCCTCCTCTAGCAACACGGTGTTGGCACTTCTGCCAACACTACGAAGATGACAAACAACAACGTGTTGAGTGTAGTTTCGGTATTGGCAAGTTGGAGGATGGCAGTCTTCTTCTACAGTTAGTGTTAAGTGATGATGCAACATTCCATGTAATTCGAAAAGTGTACCTTCATAATGTGAGAATATGGCGTACGGAAGAACAACATGAAGTTGTGCAACATGAGAGAGACTTCCCCAAATTTAATGTGTTTTCTGCAGTTTGACGGGAAAAGGTGTATGGTCCATTTTTCTTTGCCTAGAACACTGTTACAGGAAGCACATATCTCGATATGCTTGAGAACTTTCTTTACCCATAGTTGGAGACTGATTTGAACGACTTCATTTACAGTAGGATGGAACTTCGCCACACTGGCATTTGGAAGTGCGGGACTTTTTAAATCAAAGGATTACTGAACATACTGGGTAGAACTGGACCATATCATCACATGACTGGCATGCAAGGTCACCTGACTTGCCTGTATGTGATTATTACTTGTGGGGTTTATAAAAGACTGTTTACGTGCCTCCGTTACCAACAACAATGAATGAAGTGAGGCATCGAATAACAAACAGCAGCTGTGGACGCTGTAACTCAAGATATGCTCGCTGCAGTGTGGGAACAATCTGAATACCGCACTGACATATGCCGTGCATCTCAAGCGAGGCATACTGAACACCTATGAAAAGGTACGAAAAAAACTGCGTTCCCGTTCATCAAAAAACAAACTTCATTTTATATGTTTGTTAGTTTCAGAAATGTATGTATGCCAAATCAGACGATTCTTTTTGTTGCTCCCTGTTCAGAAATTGCACATATAACAAATATATACGATTCGGACACAAATGGCGCACAGGAGTTCGCTCCCTGTGGTTACCTTGATGTGTTTGGCGTCAGAAAGGGCACTTGGATACAAAGCTAACTGATTAAATGAAGTCTGCCAAATCTTAAAAAGAGAACCCCCTACTAGATGGAATAACCGCTAAGGAAAAGAGGAAAGAAGAACTATCGTAATCATCTTAAATCAACGGTTCGCAAAACTCTGGAATTATGAAGATAGTAACAATATCATCAATTAAAATAATACTGGAGCAGCTACACGTAGCGCGTATATAAGATCTGAATCCGTTCTCAACGCTGACACAAACTGAACTACGATATTGTGAGGGAGGGTGATAAGTACATCCTCACACTGTTTAGTGATTCCGTTGATTCGCGAGATAAATGTATTGCTACTTATTTCATGAATTAGAAAGTCTGCTGCAATTTTAATCCGCTGTGATGATAGAAAATCTCGAGTTAAGTCTTCCTCTCGAATTTTGTAGTTTATTAGTTTTCAATAAAAGTAAACTACTTCTATAAAATAAATCTACACTAAACTGTAACGCATGTCACTCTCCCTTGCCATTCCGCGACGCTACCTGACTCTTGTGGTTGAATGCTCTGACATGTGAACAGCTAAAATAAATCCACAGAAAAACCGAGCCACCATCTTTGGTCGCAACTGTCTCCATTTCCATCGTTCAGATTTCCAACTGTCCATCTTCAACCTACCCATCCCTCTAGCTAAGATAGTAAAGCATTTGACATTAATTCTTGGCAGAAAACTAACATGGAATGCACACAACCTTATTGTCCAACACATAGCTCGAAACTAACTGCAAACAGCCCGCGTCTCGGATCTAAATACTTCTAACATTATCCTCACAAAGAAGTACTTCTTCCACCTCTTAGTAACTGATGTCAATATAACCTGGATTCCCACCTACCCTTAAAGCAACAAGTCCATATAAATCCTCGAAAGACTTGTACACAATCTCGACTTCTGCATCTACTTAACTTGCCACATCCACTTTCCACACCTTCTTCTCTTCGAAGAGGCATTCTTAATCTACGAAATAGCCCCGGCAGCTTATATACTATGCTTTAATTACCAACCCAACTCCCACGCACTTTCATGCCTTACCCATTCTCCCATGGCGCAATTTCAACTAATTTCCACTTCATATTAACGAAATCCATTTTGAGAGGCATCCTTCTTTGTAGTCATTACCACAAGTCTCATGACGCAACAAACATTCATTTTCTTCCTCCTAATTACGCCCTTAATATATTTTAGTCACATCCTGCAGTTCCACAGGAGCTCCATAATCATAGTCACAATTCCACTTCCATCACGACCATCATCATCTTCGTGCACCACCAGCATCACCATTATATTACTGCAACTATAACATCATCGTAAGAGTTTATACTTCAACTGTTTATGGAATAATCTTCACCAAGCGACGTGGTGCAGTGGTTAGCACACTGCACTCGCATTCGGAAGGACGATGGTTCACACCCGCTTCCGGCCATCGCGACTTACGTTTTCCGGGATTTCTCTAGATCGCTTCAGGCAAGCACAGGGATGCTTCCTTTGAAGCGGTACTGGCGATTTCGGTCCCCATCCTTCCCTAATCCTGCGCTCCGTCTCTAATAACCTCGTTGTCGACGGGACGTTAAGCGCTAATCTCCTCCTCCTCCTCTTTAACTTCTCGTATAGTCCATTTCGACTTCTTCGACTTTTCTAGGTTTCTCCCATATTTACCTTGATTGAAATTACACCTCAATTTCATAAGGAACTATATTCTCCACCACAATGTGAGATAATCTTTTCTTAGTGGCCTGTCAAATATACTTAATCCATGTTATCCCAGGCACATAATTACTCTGGGGCTAATATCTTTGTCACATGCACTGACGTTATCTATTATTGTTCCCAAATATTTTTAGTATCTATGAGCTTTTATTTCTCCTTCCACTTTGTCAGTTTCCACCAAATCCTGTCCCATACACATTCAATTTTTCTTGTCCAAATTTATTCGCAAACACCCTCTGTTTTACTTCTCTATACGCTTTCTCCATATGTATTCAGTATACTCTTCATCTTGAGAGAATACTAATTGGCCATCCGCAGATAACAGACAGTGATGCGTCTCGTTACCAATCATCGTTCCATAGCCTGCGCGTCATATACCAGCCACTCACACCTGATCCAAATAAATTTTAAATAGATTGGGTGACATTCCATAAACTTGTTTAAGAGCTCTGTCAACGTAAATACTATACATCTTTTCCATTTTATTACTCAAACTACTAGAGAACAGCCTAGATGTTTCTGGGATTACACTTATTCCGCTATAACTTGTTCAGACGCTTTTGTCACCTTTTTCCTATATCGAGGATTATATCTAAAATATTTAAAAGTCATAAAAATTGTCTATGAAAATTTCTTTGGTAGTTGTCATTTATTGTCACGTGTTCGACATTGTTCAAGGATGCATTACAAACACTCATATGGCCAGACGTGGAAACACATAATGCACCCAGAAAACCTGTAAACTTGGTCGTTTTGCTGGTACAGGTGTTACTGTGTGGGGAACCATAATATTGCATGCGCGTACTGATCTCCAAATCTTTGAACATGGTACACTCACAAGTCAGCATTATTGTTACACAGTTCTCCAGCCCTATGGGTGTCCTTTTGGGTGTGTGTTCGCCCTTGTCTTAATTTTTGTGGATGACGAGGCACGGACGCATCGAAGTGCGTAAGCAGGCAGAAGAGCTGCTGGAAAGGGTGGATATTCGGATAATGGACTGGCCGTCCATCCAAACATGTGTGATGTGTGTGGTGCGTTGAGGAGACGTCCTGCAGCACGTCCACATGCCCTAACGATCTTCCAGCGGTCGTCACCTACTGTGGTCGAGGAATGGAACACCTTCCACAAGAAATTTAACTCCTTACCAAGTTTGTGACCAGCCTGAGAGAACGTCACAGAACATGCAACGCCGTCCGTGGTGATCACTCGTCCTATTAAAAACAGTGTCCGTCTCTCGTCGTGGCCAGGAGACCATCATAAACTACGGTGACTTCAGTGTATTTCATGACTTTGATAAAAGTGTCATTTCCTTTCGTCTCATTGCGAGATTACATATATCTTCTATACACAATGCAGCAGTTTTGTCTATGTATGGTTGAGCTATGTTACTGGGCAGTAACTGATCATGCGAAAATAAATTTCATCATTAAGGACACCTAAACCCCTGGCTGAAGAGCGTTTCTACCTGCTGCCAGCCCGCTCCTTCGTCGTGAACTGAGCGAACAATATAGAAAAGAAAGTATCTTCGGTGGCGGTGGAGCGTTGAACCATCTCTCTGCTGTTACCTATGACCTAATTCAGTATATTTGTTTACGAGCATGACACCCAGTCTTAGATGACAGGTAGTCAGCCCAGCTGACGGAGTATTCTGGCGAGAGACCGACCTTCCAGCTGTGGAAATGCAAGTTTGCCGGCTAGCACACCTGTAACGATTCCCATGGTTCAGTTTGCTCTGACACCAAAAAACAAATTAATGGGGGGAGGGCGGTGGTTGACCATCTTTGTTTATTTATTACTAGCTTCCAGTGTACCTGGAGTCCTCTGACGTTTTATTGTGCAACGGATTTTGGTGCACAACATATTAGAAACATTGATCTACTTTCGGAAAGACTGTATTAACCGCAGAATTCCACCATGTACCAATTCACTGGTATATAGGACACAAGGATGTCCATGTTATCATTCTGACTTAGTTACCAACGACTCTTTCTATTTGTTGAGGGCAGCTGTAATTATTTCAGAGCAAAGGGACATGTTTTGTGATCAGTAGTAAGTCGGTCACAAAACCATATTCGCAACTTCTCAGCTATGTCTTAGTGTAACACGTGTGCTCATGCTTTCCATTTGCTGTTGCTGTGAATAACGCTTCAGAGCTTGATTATGGAATTAACAGTGGCAAGACTTTTACAGAGATAACTCCTGGATGTTAGTTGAAACCACTATTTAATTGAAACAGCTGATGAGATGATATGGTCAGTGAGCTAACAAGGCCCAGCCAGCTCAGGACTCAACTATCTCCTTGGAGGGCATAATGTCGGCATTCTCGCTCAATATTATCTCAGTTTACGGCCAAATTATCTGTTGATATCAACAGTGTTTCATTTCATCAGCACCACTTGGGACCACACACGCAAATTCACACCTGAGAAAAGGTGCACGATAGTAAAAGTGAACAAAGGCAGTATATGAAGCTTTCTAAGATAGGAATCATACAGCCAACCGGTTGCAGATAACTTTTTGGTACATTGACCTAGGTTTTGACACCTACTAAGGGTGTCTTCATCAGAATGAAATTTTGAGAAACCGTAAAATTACATTGCTAGAAAGCAATGGTCAGAATTTAGAGCAGCTATGCACAAGTCAAAAACAAAATAAAACACGTTCCAGCCTTGTCACGTATGCCTAGCTAGAAACAACATCCTAGCATTCATAGGAAGGTTTCAACGTAGTCCTTGCAATCCATCGAGGCAGTGACATACACCTCGCATGTAGACATGGGTGGGCGTCTGTCAACCTTGTCTTCCAGCCTTTTGTTGAGAGTAGCTTGGAACAGGATGTAGGCTTTATTTAATCGCAATCTGAAGACGGAAAAAATAAACTTTTAATTAAAGTTTTGGAGTCTGGTCTGCTCAGTAGCTCATCTGTTAACTACCGTGACACGATCATTACAGCGTAGTACACCAAGGAACCAGCAGATGGCGCAGTTCGATTCGTGGTACACATAAGAACCAACATATGATACTATAAACTTTTTTACCTCAGTGTCAAGTATTTCATGAGGCATACATCAGTGACAGAATTAATCGCCACATTCTTACCCTTACAAATACAAACTGCCATTGAATTTACTTGGCTGGGATGTATCGATTTGATGATTTCGTTTTGTGTACTGATACTTAATGAAACAGCTTCACTTCTTTGAATACGTTTTATATATATATATATATATATATATATATATATATATATATATATATATATATATATATATATATATATATATATATATATTGACATCTTAACTAGGAGAAACGAATTTGTT
Organism: Schistocerca nitens; assembly: GCF_023898315.1. Lineage (NCBI taxonomy): Eukaryota > Metazoa > Arthropoda > Insecta > Orthoptera > Acrididae > Schistocerca > Schistocerca nitens. The sequence goes on from NC_064620.1 coordinate 443,247,984, forward strand.
CAGTTGGATTTGTGATTTGGGTGCCTACTCATCCCGTTTTCATTTTGTTTCGTTTACGAACAAAAATCTCTAAAAAACGGTCGAGTCTAACTCAATACCCTAGAACGGCTAAAAGACTGAGGCCTATGCGATCGCAAGAACTCTTTGAATATCGTAAGGCGAAATTTACTGAGAGTTGAGAACGTTAGTCTTTGGCTCGCGTTTTGAAAACTGTTTCATAGGTTAAGCACGATGAAATTCCGATGAAGACCGACATACACTTTCTCGGTCCTCACAACATATTATGAACAAGTCGTCTGGGCGTAGATGGCCTTGCCAACCCAGGGCGGGTCGTTAGTATTATAACATTCCAAAGTTCGAGGCTTGTCGTATATACAAATCATTTCTTTCCCCTGGGCAGTGAAAATAAAAGATTACTCTACGAAAAAAGCAATACATGCATATTGCACCACAAAAGACTTTTACTGTTTTAGTAAAACGTAATTATCCCATAGTCTGCATCCTGATAATGTAAAGCAGTCAAAGACGTTTCTTTGCCCTCATGAACATCCTTAAGACGTGCTAACTTACCAGACACAGACACAGGTACAGTAGTAACATCACGAAAATGTGATTACATTTTTACCATTCTGCTTAACAGCTGAAGATCTGAAGACACTACGAGTGATTGGGTACAAACACTTTCTTTCGTGGATTTTTTCTTCTTTTTTTTTCTCTTCTTCATCTCGGAATAGCAGTTGCAACCTACGTTCTCTATTATTTGCTGGATGTATTTCAACCTCTGTTGTCCTCTACAGTTTTTGCCCTCTAGAGCTCCCTCTAATACCATTAAAGTCATTCCCTAAAGAATCAACGTATGTCCTATGATACTGTCCCTTCTCCTTGTTAGCGTTATCCACATATTTCTTTCTCTGTGATTCTGCGCAGAACTTCCTCATTCCTTTCTTTATCAGTTCACCTAATTTTAAACACTCGTCTGTAGCACCAAATCTCAAACACTTCGATACTCTTCTGTTCCGGTTCCCCCACAGTCCATGTTTCACTGCCATACAACGCTGTGCTACAAAAATGTATTCTCAGAAATATCTTCCTGAAGTTAGTTCCTATGTTAGATATTAATAGATTTCTCTTAGCCAGGAATGCCCAGTTTGCCAATGCTAGTCTGCTTTTGATTTCCTCCTCGCTCCGTCCGTCATTGATTATTTTACTTCCTAGGTAGCAGAATTCGTTAACTTCATCTACTTCGTGACCATCAATCCTGATGCTACGTTTCTCGCTGTTCTCATTTCTGCTTCTCATTTTTTTTTCTTTCTTTGATTCACCCTCAATCCATACTTCGTACTCAATAGATTGTTCATTCTCTTCAAAGGATTATGTAATTCTTCTTCATTTTCACTCAGGGTAGTGATGTCATCAGCAAATCTTATCAATGAAATCCGTTCACTTTGAATTTTAATCCCACTCCTGAACCTCTTATTTCCATCATTCCTTCCCTGATGTCCAGCTTGAACAGTAGGGGTTAAAGACTATATCCATGTCTTACCCCCTTTTTAATCCAAGCACTTCGTTCTCGGTCGTCCACTCTTACTACTCCCTGTTGGCTCTTGTATACGTTGTATATTACTCGTCTCTCACTATAGCGTTAACATATTTTCCTTATAATTCCTACATCTGGCTCCATTTCAAATTGTCTAACGCTATTTCTAGGTCGACAAGTCCTAAGAACATGTCTTCATTTCTCTTTAGTCTTGTCTCCATTATCAATCGCAATTTCAGAGTTGCCTCCCGTGCCTTTATCTTTCCTAAAGTCAAATTGATCGTCATCTAACACTTCCTTAATTTTCTTTTCCATTCTTCTGTGTATTATTGTCAGCAACTCTCATGCATGAGCTGTTACGCTGACGGTGCGATAATTCTCTTGTCAGCTCTTGCAAGCTGTTGAGGCACTGTTGCCCAACACCGAAGGCAGGATGCTGGGAAAATTCCGCTGCAGAGCGGCAGAAATTAGGCAATCCAGCAATAGGTGGACGACCGTCATTTGTGAGCCACAGCCACACCGAGGTGGGTCCTCGCGACGGAGGAGGTAACGATGTGTTAGGCCGGTATTACACTATCAAATTTCTTTGTCAAATATTTGATCAAAGATGCGATCCAATATTCCGTCCAATATATTTGACAAAGATCTTTGACGTAGCGCTACAAGGGGTATTACACTGTCATCAAATTTTTCGTCAAAGTTCAAGATGGCTGACAACAACTTGTTACTAACCGCAGCAGTTCTACGTACTCCAATTGCATTGTGCGCACATGCGAAAAAGGAGTGGGGGGAAAAAATGGAACCACACATACGAGGTTGACAATCTTAAAAGTCCTGGGATTACAACTTGATAATAAATTCAGTTGGGAGGAGCACACCACAGAACTGCAGAAACGCCTTAACAAATCTGTATTTGCAATTCGAGTGTTAGCAGACATAGGCAACATAAAAATGAAAAAGCTTGCATACTTTCATTCCATAATGTCATATGGGATAATATTTTGGGGTAAATCTTGAAGTCAAACAAAAGTTTTCAAGGTCCAAAAGCGTGTAATACGTATTATTTGTGGAGTAAATTCACGGACCTCCTGCAGAAACCTCTTCAAAGAACTGGGTATACTAACTACTGCCTCTCAGTATATTTACTTCTTAATAAAATTTGTCGTAAATAATATATCTCTTTTTCCAACAAACAACTCAGTTCATACACACAATACCAGGAACAAAAATGATCTGCACAAGGACTTAAAAGCACTTACTTTAGTTCAAAAAGGGGTCCACTATTCAGGAACATTCATCTTCAATAATTTGCCAGGAAACATAAAAAATTTAGTTAGAAATAAAGATCAGTTTATCAGTTTAAAAGGAGCCTGAAAGACTTACTACTGGCCAACTCCTTCTACTCCATTGGCGAAATTTTTAATAGAAACAAATGATGTATTGTATTTATTCATACTATTAGTATTTTTATTTCAGCTTAAAAAAATCGACATGTTCCACATCCACGAGGATCTCCTCAGCACGGATCTATGGAACGAAAAACTAATCTAATCTGGGTGAAGCCGTGGGTTTTACGACACGATAAAAGCATTCAACAAAACTTGTTACGTGAGCTTACAGTGGAAGACGTCAAGTCGTACATCAATTACCTAAGAATGGATGAGCATACATTTCTGTATGTGCTCAATGAGGTGTATCCTCATATCACAAAGCACAATTTTCACTTAAGAACTGCTACATCTTCAGAAGACAGGCTCACTATAACACTCCGATTCCTTGCTACAGGAGAGGGTTATGTTGGGTTAGTTTAGGTTAGGTCAGGTTAGGTCTCCAATCTTCTTAATCTATTTTTGTATTCAGGGTGCCTCACGTTGTAAAGCGCCTCATCAGCTTCAGACATCTCTATTAATTCTGTAGTTGTCGGCACACACCAATTGTATTTACCGGCAATGGTTATAAAAACACTACAGACGACAGAACGCTGCAGCGATGCTAGCGCTCCGCGTGGTAACATATCGCATTGCAGTGAACAGAAGACAAGCGATTTCTTTGATCAAATATACAGCCTCGGCCTAGATTTGATCAAATATTGGACGACATTTGTCAAAGATCCCTATTACACTATCAAATATCTTTGACAAAGATGTTGGACAAAGATATTGGACAAAGAAATTTGATAGTGTAATACCGGCCTTAGCCACGTATGGCCAATGCGGAGTCGGCAGAGGACAACTGATTCCCTGTGAGAGAACCGCATGGAAGAATTTCACACATTCGTAGTCTCCTTAATGACACAGTTTGTTGTGTGTATTGTTATGCCATTCCGTCTCTCAAAGTGATATTTGTGACAGAAATTGACTAAAAGAAGGGATCGGTTGGCAGGACATGTTCTGAGACTTGGAGGGATCACCAATTTCGTATTGGAGGGCATAGTGGAGGGTAAAAATCGTAGAGAGAGACCCAGAGATGAATACACTAAGCAGATTCAGAAGGATGTAGGTTGCAGTAGGTACTGGGAGATGAAGAAGCTTGCACAGGATAGAGTAACATGGAGAGCTGCTCAAACCAGTCTCAGGACTGAAGACCACAACAACAACAACAGTTTAACAGCTCATGCATCCAAAAATAATACACAGAAGTATGGAAAAGAAAACTGAGGATGTAGTAGATAACTATCAGTTTGGGTTTAATAAAGGTAAAGCTGGATGCACTCAGCCTTGTGAGGCAAACTGAGCAGCTACTTGATTGAGATGTAGCGGCTCCGGTCACATACGGCCGGGAGTGCGGTGTGTTGACCACACGCCCTTCCATATCCGCATCCAGTGACTCCTGTGGGCTGAGGATGACACGGGGGCCGGTTGGTAACGTTGAGCCTGCAAAGGTCTGTTCGGATGGAGTTTAATTCAGTTTAAAGGCACCAGAGTGCCACTCTCACGTTGCGGGTGATTATGGAAGGAAGACTAAAGAAAATTTAAAATAACTTCATAGGTTTTCTCGGTCTGGAAAAAGCTTTCAACGACGTACAATGGTGCAAGATCTTCGAAATTCTGAGAAAAAATAGGGATAAGCTGTAGAGAGAGAGATACGGGTATTACAGATCATGTACAAGAGCAAAGATGGAATAATAAGAGCGGACGACCGAGAACGAAGGCCTCGGATTAAGAAAGGTAAGCTTGGTACGTAGTCTTTCATCCTACTGTTCAATCTGTACACCGATAAAGCAATGATGAATATAAAAGAATGGTTCAGGGGTAGAATTAAAATTCAAGGTGTAGTATTAATGACAAGAGTCTCTGATGACATGATATTTTTTGGTTTTTCACATCATAAGCAGATGTGGTGGGATGTGGTCAGATGTAATGGGAGGGAGCAGGTGACTGGATGTCAGGCAAGGGCTTCTTGTTTTGTGGAGGCCTTACAGGTAGATTGGTCAGGGCAGAGACTTCTTACTCCAACTCCACATCCAGTGGCGAAATACATGAAACATTACTTATCATGAGCAAAACATCCTCCTGCTGAACAACAAACTGGATTATAGAATAAGAATGGTTATTCCGTAACTTTCCTTAATGAAACAAACTAAGTTCTGGCGTCATTTGAACTGAAGTATGTGGTTTCTTATGAAGTTAAGTAGTTTAATTTACTTTAACCGTATTATCTCTCATTGAGTTCATACGTAGATTTTTACACGTTCCATCACTCTTGCCGCTATGCAGACTTTTTTAAGTTTCTTTGTAATTTTGCACTACTGGGTGCTATATGTAGCACAGTCTGAAGACAGCTGATCCATTTTATTTGCATGACCACGTAATTCATAAGCTGCGTGATTGTTGCTTACAGCACAGTGTACTGAAGAAACATAGTTGCTCCCTGATGGACGCTGTTCTTGGTGTTTTTATCTGGGGTTTTGAGTTCACATGCACATCACTCCACGACTGTTTAGTTATTTTAATATCTGACATCACAGCCAATGGTCCGTATTCATTTATCCCATTCACCTTTGCCATCTGTGTTCTACCTTCCTTTACCTCTGCATTCATGTCACACTTACGTGGCTGTACAATTACTTTTCTTATTTGCATATATATTAAGCATATCTCAGTCACTATCATACAAAACTTTCAAACGATGACCGTCTGAAAATGCTACTAAATCCAGATTTACCTCCCGTTAATCACGTTCGTAACAATCCTATTTAATACAATATTTTATGCTACAGATATAAATAGAAGTCCTTAGCATTTCCATTGTATTTAAGGGAGGTACTGTTGTCCGAAAACTTATCACGTTATTTAAAGGCATGGATAGCTCGGGAAGTGCTGTCTCTTGAGATTACACCCTTTGAGAAAGTGCTGTGTGCATGAAGATTTATGCTCAAGGTAGGCTAATAATTTATTCACAACTGAAAGATAAACATAGAATGTAGAGAGCAACCTCTTTCTACTGGATCAGTTGTCACAGTCTGTACTTACTAGGTCACATGCCTGTAGCAGTTAAACTGCTTAACAATACCTTACTTTAATGTCGATTCAAATGAATCAGTCTTTAGTGAACTTTGTTGGCTAATGTCCTTATGGGCTTATAGATCCTTTATCCTTAATGTACCTGTATAAGAGAGTGTACCTGTATAAGAGAGCAGGTACGCATCATAATGCAGTGTGTCACAGTGTATGGGCCTAGGTACACCATTTGATTTTTCTTGTTGTACTCACCCAGTTTGGATGAATTAAGACGGTGTCGAATGAGTATTTTCATTTTCACCTTTACAGTTGTCATATTCTAGCATGTTAATATTATTTTCTTTGGCGTGCTTTCTGTGTCAGAGTGACCAAAGTTTCCCTAATTTTTTCCTCAATGGATCGCAGATTCCCTGTACGTTAATGGTCCTCCCTATCATTACTTACCTTCTTTCTTAATATGAGAGTTGGAGTTTAACAGTGGCAACTAATTATTTGCAACTCGTACAAAATAGATACGTGTTTGAAAGTTTCTCTGACCTTCAAAGTAGTAACCAGCATAGTGTATGACCCCTTGCAAGCAATGTGGAAGTCGTAGGATACTCTTGGCAGTACCAGTTGTGTTGACAGTTCGAGCGACGCGGCCTATTGCCCGACGAATTTGTAGCACATCTGAAGTGAATGCCTTGAAGTGTTTCTTTCAGTTTAGAAATCGAGTTGAGGTCAGGAGGGCTTAAGTCAGGGGAGTGCAGTAGGTGGTATAGAACTTAGCAGCCCCATCACTCAATCAAATCAGTAACAGCTATCACTGTACGTGCTTGTGCATTGTCCCGCAAAATGATGGTCAGGTCCTGCAGAAAGTGTCATCACTTCTGTCTCTAGGCTGGTCGTAGGTTGTGTTCAAAGAATGAACAGCATATCTATAATTTGTGAATGACAAGCTCTCAACCCAATAAATAAAGCAATGGTTGACAAGCAAAAAATTATGAGACATATCTGTATTGTGCAACACTTGGGCATTTGCTACTGCATCTTTCATCTTACTAAAAGAAAGCTGATATTGGATGACCAAATTAACGGTACTTGTTTCCTTGATAAGTTTAGTGATTTTTTTTTCCATTTAGTGAATGATCTGGGATGAAATGACTATAGAAGGTGGCTAAACCTAGAAACGCTTTTAATTGCGTTTTGGTCTGGTGTACTGGAAAGTTCGTAGCTGCGTGTACTTAGGTTTCATCATGTAGGGTACCTTGAGGTGCGATAATGTGGCCTACGAATTTTTAATTTTGTCTGTACTGATCTTTAACCTTTTTTCTCAAATTGGCCGTAGCACTATACTGTTGGAATTTTTCTAAAACTTTTTTATGAACTGATGTTCTTCCAAAATTTGGCAGGCTATCAACAAATCATTCATATATAGAGTGATTTTCTTTAGTAAGTCAGTGCCTAATGTGTGCAAAATAAACACACCACCATTCACGTTTGGACTAAATGGCATTAGTGGGAAATGGTTGATATGACTCGCGAGAATACAAGCAGCGTACTTCCACGAGGATTCATCTAACTTTAGCTACAGAAAACAAGGGTTGCAGTATTAGCTTTCTGATGGCTCAGTCACTTTCCTATCTACGTCTTTTGGATCTCCTTTGCTACAGCTACGCGTTTCGACCAAGTAATGGGGCAGGAGGGTGGACGAAGTGGTTTCTTGAAGCAGGATGTTCATATGAGGAGAATAACCTTTTATGATACCAGGTTCTCTTTCTGATACTGTAGTGTGGCGCAATAAACTGTGACCACATCTGTTCTTTGAATTTTGGTCAGCTGGTGAGAATATGAGAACTTCAATTCAAGTTGCTGTTCAGTATTTAATTCAATGCTATTTCTGAATATTGCTATAAAGAACGTTGCTATAAAGATTTTGTATTCTCCTTCCCCATAAACATTATTTTGATACCATGTCAATGTTTTCCATTGGTCCTGACGAGATCAGTCACCACTTTGCATTGATTAATGTAAAATTCGCACTTCTCCTTGGAGAGCTCTACTATACCGTTCTTCCTATGTAGGAAATCAATTTCTGCTATACAGTCCACGATTGACGCTTTTCCTACGAGGAACGTTCCTAACTTTGCTAGATTTACTGCTATTAGCGGAATGTGGTCTGCTATTTAACAACCTGAGCTGATTTGCCTGTAGCTTCTACCATACTACAAACTCTGATTGTCAAAACTGGCCTATTAATCATCTGACACGATGTTTCAAACAAGCCTCGGGTGCTTACATCAGCTGCAGCACCTATGCCTACCGTTACTACGTTAGCTACGTTCCCCACTGTGGCACGTATAGTCAATCATGACACAATCTGCGATAGAGTAAGACAGTTTGCGTTGTCAGTAATCAAGTTTTCCCACATATCAAACCACTGATGTATCTTATAAATTAAAATTTTCCTATCCACCCCTTCCCAGTCTTTGAGTGATCATTCAGGGCTAAGCAGGATAGAATTTAACTTTCCAAATGTGGCACTTGTACCTGGTTATTGTCTGCAGCACCATTTCTACTCAAATTAAGATTGTTATTATTAGTATTATTCATTTAACTAGCGTTTCTGGGGTAATTCATTGGCTGATGCTGTAAATGTGGAACACCATTACTATTTGCATATCCAGGACGGAAACTACGAGCCTTGTTCCGTTTATTTTCTATGATAAAATTGCTTTTTGCTATTGCTTGAATTTGTTATTTGTGTCAGGATGGCAGTAATACTCTGTTGATGGTTATAGTTTTCTGTAAGGTTTTTGGGCCCCTAATGATTATTATGCGAATTAGTAACTTCGCTTTTTCCCATTTCGATAATAAGCGCTTCCATCATATCAATGGAATCAATTACCGGCATGAATTCAGCAGCATTAGATTTGGATAAGTTAATTCACTTTCCCCTCACGTGAATGGTAAGTTTATCTTTTAAAATTCTAATCAGACCTCGTTGTGAAATGTGATTATGCCAATATCTTATTTTATTCAAGTATTTTTCGAAATATTTCCTCAAATTTCTGGGACCTGATTGGAAAGGGTCAGGTTAACAAACCTCCTTGCACAATCATTCATGCATGAATGCTGACAGGTATTTGGATACAAATGCACACTCGAAATCATTATAGGTTGTAGAGTATTCAGCAATACCTGTTTTCCATAAGACTCCATCACCTTGTATGAAAATTTTAACGAATACGATTTTCTGTGCGTCTGTCCACGAACGTGGCATAGCTCCTCAAAATGCTTTTATGAGTATAATCAGGTACAAATTTATTTCTTCTGGATTAGAGACTGGGAACTGGAGACGCCTGATTAGATTGTCTTCCTGCATCACGTTAGGAAAATACTGCGCAGCCCGCACACTGCATGCTACACTCGGCTATGTGTTAGCCAACATATATGCCGGCATACAAAGCAATTATCCCTGCAAAAGTTCTGTGTAAAAATTTCTTTCGAAATCTGTCCCCAATACATCATCTTAGATAATCTCTCCTACCTCAACTAACTCCTTTTTCATATCCACGAGCTGTCCGTTGACTACATCTCAACAATGTGAATAATCCTGGTAAAATTTTTCGTTATCTTTCATTAATTTACTTTCCATTGAAGTATCTGTATTATTCTTTCTGCCGTGACCTACAGCAGAGATTCGTTCTATTAAGTCATTTTGCTTTGTTTCCGCTAGTTGCGTAAATTTTCGTCTTTTTCCGCAACCAAGTACTAAATCCGTCTGTCAGCATCTTAACGCTGCGAATCCGTTTGCTCATCAGTAGCATTGTTTTGCCGGACAGTGTGTTTTCCCGTTTCCCCTCTCAGATGCCGAACGATGCTCGGCAGTTCGCTCTGTTTTTCTCAGATATCCCCTTCTCCTAGAAAAAATAATTGGTAGTGGTAATAGTATTGGCAACAATAACGTATCAAGCAATAACGACATCACACGATATCCAATTTAGAAAAAAACAATCTCGCACAGTTTGTCTAAATATTGCTTTATGACACGAACTAAAACTCAATTCATTAAGAAATGTCTGAGCACAGCTTTGCAAAGTTATTTACACTACGCTGAATTGTGAGACACACTGTTGCTTGACACAGAAAACTCCACTGAAAAGATGTAAATGTACTTCCATGAAGTGTATGCTCCATCATTGGTTGTGGGTTTAGAAAATTTATCGTCAGTATTTCCCCACCATAAATAGTTACATCCGTTGCATGAAACAAATCGAATTCATGTTAGTATAGCAATAATCATTGACACATTCAGTTTTAAGGAACGTCCTCGAATGGGTGGCAATTTTATAGTCTCAACCATCCCATTTGGTAGTAATAATGTCGTCACGTAACGGCGTTGATAAGCTTAGCTATGGGACTTCATAAGTCAATTGCAATTTTCAACTTGTGTAGTTAAAACCATCATTTAATTCTATTTTGTTATTAATGAAGCACGTCAGATAAGAGCACCGTGATGGACACTAATCTAATTGCAAAATGAGCTGAAGGCTCATAATTAACTCTGCAGTTGTAGTTGTGAAGGTCGTTTAATTAATTTTTCTTATCACATAAAGTGATATGAAGTTCAGTTTTTAATTACAGATTAAGGTTCAGTTCCGTAAACTCAAGAACATAGATTTAAGATAAACCTTTTAATTAGATCTTTAAGTCCATTGTATCTCAAAAAAACGAATAATCATTAATAGTTAAAAACGTGAGAGGCGAACAACGAATGTGCCTGGCAGTAAGTGGGCTCTTATGCCATATTACAATTCGTTTTATAATAAGCAACGAATCAGCGAGTCGATGCCATAAGCAGCACGGAGTCGCTACATTCGTAACTAATATTGCTCCTCTGGATGGTAAGTACACAAAGGAAATATATCGTTGCCAAGTGCACACACTTACGTATTTGGAATACGTTTTAAATCATACAATTACACGAGACATTATACCGGGAACGAGCACGTTTTCATTACTAGGTAAAGACTAGACACACACGCTACCTCTGGCCCACGGCCTAGATAGAGCCATATGCTCCATCAAATCCAACTCAACAATGCACATTCAGAGGCGAAACTTGAATATATTCATTAAACAATCGTCCAAATGTACTCGAATGTGAGTCAGATTACTGAACTTTCTTCAAGGTCTGAATCTGTGTGTCGGACGGCACTCACACCTACTACCTCGCTTCCGCTGCTAATACTGACTGATCTATTGAAGCACTGCTCACGACCTTGCGACACGTCTTCACCTCTAATACATTCTAAACTTCACGTAACCTCTCTTTCATTGCTTGATAAGCTAACACTCCTGTATTTAGGGATATTGTGGAGACATGGGCCACCCACATCAAGGGAGGATGTATGGGAAATAATTCCGCAGCACGTAACATAAGTTTGAAATTGAGATTATTTCAGGTGGCAAATTATTTCGTTTTTATAAATACAGCAATTCTGTCTCAGAACGATTATAGCTTTGTACTATTATCGGATATTTTGTGATATACCTTCTATGTTCGGTTCTGGAGCTGTTGTCCATCTACAGAACTTAATAAAAGGCTGTTTGATAACATACGCGTTTCGCTTCCCTTTATTTACGAAGCACCTTCAACGGCGTTTAATAGATTTTTGCTTTACTTGTATAATAACGGGGTTATGCAATGATTTCAGATAAGTTACTAATTTAAATATTTTTGTGGTTTTGTTTCTCGTACGGAAGAAAAAACTCTTTGGAGTTTGTAAGGTAAGGTTACTACTACCTCCTGCTTACAATTTTATGATCTTATCAGTCTACACGAATCGTTCTGGAGCTGGCGTTCTTGAATCCCGATCCCCGATTTTCGATGTTATTCAACATATTCCAACTGGGCACATCGCTGTCATTGTAAGTTGGTTGTGTGTATCTACTATATACAGGATGAACTAGATCTCCACCGTCCTAGTATAGAGCAAAACAAGAAACAGTTGTCCAGTAATCATGGGCTCGAAAATGCATACCTTAATAAATGTGAGCACTCATCAATTACAAGAGATATGCTTCACAGTAGCGAAGATGAACAAGTTTTCATAGCTCTGAACGTATGCACTTTAGAGCCGAAGTTTGCTGCATTTGAAATCTTGTTTCCGTCCGTATTAATTCCTTCCAAAATATGAAATTCAAGGATCTTGTAGTGGCAGAAATGAGGTTTACTGTATTGTATATCATAAAATGCTTATATCTCTTGTGTTTGCGTTTTACAGGACATGATTAGTAGATATTTCATATTTGTTTTGGTGCCTAGTACCACCCATGAAAGTGCGTCCGTGGAGGTCTAGTTCACCCTGTATAATGTTGCTAAGTGTCTTGTGTTTTTTATTCGTATTTTGTTTGTGTTATTGTGTATATTTGTTTGGTATGTACGTGCGTGTTTTCTGTGTATAGTGGGGCCAGCTGTGGGAAAAAGGGGGAATTATGTGTAGAGAGGATCACAAATATCGTATTTTATGTGTATGTTGTGGGAGAGGCGGTGGTCGCTGAAATCTCAAAATAACCAGTTTCTCAAATAACAGATTTTCCGGTTTTCTTACTATTGTTATTTCCAACAACTTACATAAACATAGTACAAAGGTAGGTTGATGCTACGTCTTTCTCAGACCTTTACATTATGCTTTTCAGTATGTTGTTGTTGTGGTCTTCAGTCATGAGACTGGTTTGATGCAGCTCTCCATGCTACTCTACCCTGTGCAAGCTTCTTCATCTCCCAATACCTACTGCAGCCTACATCCTTCTGAATCTGCTTAGTGTATTCATCTCTTGGCCTCCCTCTACGATTTTTACCCTCCGCGCTGCCCTCCAACACTAAATTGATGATCCCTCGATGTCTCAGAACATGTCCTACCAACCGATCCCTTCTTCTAGTCATGTTGTGCCACAAGCTCCTCTTTTCCCCAATTCTATTTAATACCTCCTCATTAGTTATGTGATCTACCCATCTAATCTTCAGCATTCTTCTGTAGCACCACATTTCGAAAGCTTCTATTCTCTTCTTGTCTAAACTATTTACCGTCCATGGTTCACTTCCATACATGGCTACACTCCATACAAATACTTTCAGAAAGGGCTTCCTGACATTTAAATCTATACTCGATGTTAACAAATGGCTCTTCTTCAGAAACGCTTTCCTTGCCATTGCCAGTCTACATTTTATATCCTCTCTACTTCGACCATCATCAGTTATTTTGCTCCCCAAATAGCAAAACTCCTTTACTACTTTAAGTGTCTCATTTCCTTATCTAATTCTCTCAGCATCACCCGAAATAATACTAGTACATTCAATTATCCTCGTTTAGCTTTTGTTGATGTTCATCTTATATCCTTCCTTTCAAGACACTGCCCATCCCGTTCAACTGCCCTTCCAAGTCCTTTGCTGTCTCTGACAGCATTACAATGTCATCGGCGAACCTCGAAGTTTTTATTTCTGCTCCATGGATTTTAATACCTACTCCGAACGTTTCTTTTGTTTTCTTTATTGCTTGCTCAATATACAGATTGAATAACATCGGCGATAGGCTACAACACTGTCTCACTCCCTTCCCAACCACTGCTTCCCTTTCATGTCCCTCGACTCTTATAACTGCCATCTACTCTCTGTACAAATTGTAAATAGCCTTTCGCTCCCAGTATTTTACCCCTGCCACATTCAGAATTTGAAAGAGAGTATTCCAATCAATATTGTCTAAAGCTTTCTCTAAGTTTACAAATGATAGAAACGTAGGTTTGCCTTTCCTTAATCCTTCTTCTAAGATAAGACGTAGGATCAGTATTACCTCACGTGTTCCAACATTTATACGGAATCCAAACTGATCTTCCCCGAGGTCGGCTTGTATCAGTTTTTCCATTCGTTTTTAAAGAATCCGCGTTAGTATTTTGCAGCTGTGACTTATTAACCTGATAGTTCGGTAATTTTCACATCTGTCAACACCTGCTTCTTTGGGACTGGAATTATTATATTCTTCTTGAAGTGTGAGGGTATTTCGCCTGTCTCATACATCTTGCTCACCAGATGGTAGAGTTTTGTCAGGACTGGCTCTCCCAAGGCTGTCAGTAGTTCTAATGGAATGTCGTCTACTCCGAGGGCCTTGTTTCGACTCAGGTATTTCAGTGCTCTGTCAAACTCTTCACGCAGTATTATATCTCCCATTTCATCTCCATCTACAACTTCTTCCATTTCGATAATATTGTCCTCAAGTACATCGCCCTTGTATAGACCTTCTATATCTTCCTCTTTAATTTTCCTGTAGGCAGTATCTATCTTACCCCTAGTGAGATTAGCCTCTACATCCTTACATTTGTCCTCTAGCCGTCCCTGCTTAGCCATTTTGCACTTACTGTCGATTCATTTTTGAGACGTTTGTATTCCTTTTTGCCTGCTTCATTTACTGCATTTTTATATTTTCTCCTTTCATAAATAAAATTCAATATTACCTTCTGTTACCCAAGGGTTTCTACTAGCCATCGTCTTGTTACCTATTTGATCCTCTGCTGCCTTCACTATTTCATCCCTCAAAGTTACCCATTCTTCTTCTACTGTATTTCTTTCCCCCATTCCTGTCAATTGTTCCCTTATGCTCTCCCTGAAAATCTGTACAACATCTGGTTCTTTCAGTTTGTCCAGGTCCCATCTCCTTAAATTCCCACCTTTTTGCAGTTTCTTCAGTTTTCATCTACAGTTCATAACCAATAGATTGTGGTCAGAGTCGTCATCTGCCCCTGGAAATGCCTTACAATTTAAAACCTGGTTCCTTAATCTCTGTCTTACCATTATATAATCCATCTGATATATTTTAGTATCTCCCGGGTTCTTCCATGTATACAACGTTCTTTCATGATTCTTAAACCAAGTGTTAGCTATGATTAAGTTATGCTCTGCGCAAAATTCTACCAGGCGGCTTCCTTTTTCATTGCTTAGCCCCAATCCATATTCACCTACTATGTTTCCTTCTCTCCCTTTTCCTAGTCTTGAATTCCAGTCACCCACGACTATTAAAATTTCGTCTCCCTTTACTACCTGAATAATTTTTTTTATCTCATCATACATTTCATCAATTACTTCGTCATCTGCAGAGCTAGTTGGCATATATACTTTTACTACTGTAGTGGGCGTGGGCTTCGTGTCTATCTTGGCCACAATAATGCGTTCACTATGCTGTTTGTAGTAGCTTACCCATACTCCTATTTTTTTATTCATTATTCATTATTGAACCTACTCCTGCATTACCCGTATTTGATTTTGTATTTATAACCCTGCATTCACCTGACCAAAAGTCTTGTTGCTCCTGCCACCGAACTTTGCTAATTCCCACTATATCCAACTTTAACCTATCCATTTCCCTTTTTAAATTTTCTAACCTACCTGCCCAATTAAGGGATCTGACATTCCACACTCCGATCTGTAGAACGCCAGTTTTCTTTCTCCTGATAACGACGTCCTCCAGAGTAGTCCCCGCCCGGAGATCCGAATGGGGGACTATTTTACCTCCGGAATATTTTACCCAAGAGGACGCCATCATCATTTATCCATACAGTAAAGCTGCATGTCCTCGGGAAAAATTACGGCTGTAGTTTCCCCTTGCTTTCAGCTGTTCGGAATACCAGCACAGCAAGGCCGTTTTGGTTAGTGTTACAAGGCCAGATCAGTCAATCATCCAGACTGTTGCCCCTGCAACTACTGAAAAGGCTGCTGCCCCTCTTCAGGAACCATACGTCTGTCTGGCCTCTCAACAGATACCCCTCCGTTGTGGTTGCAACTACGGTATGGCTATCTGTATTGCTGAGGCACGCAAGCCTCCCCACCAACGGCAAGGTCCATGGTTCATGGGGGATGCTTTTCAGTATACATAGAATCAAAATATGAAATGAAATACGTACATAAAACATAAAAGAAAACTTAGTCCATTCACCGTTCGCTACCTTTCTCGGAAAGTAATGTGGGCTTTAACACTAAAAAATTCAATATTCTCCTGCTGATTCTAATTTTGTAATATCGTTAATCACTTTTTTCTCGAGGATTGTACCACTATTTGGACACTGCTAAATGTCATTGCTAGAGGATGAAAATTGAAGTTAGAGACTTCTATCCTTCGTGTGAAGTTGTCCATTTCTAAAGCCTGCAAGCAGATAGCGGCACAGTATATTGAGACAGGGAGGAGATCAGCTAATTTTTTTACTATAAACTATGAATAAACCGTTAAGTTTTTATTGTCATGGCTCCGTTTCTCTTTCAATAATTCATAGACATGACAAATTATTGTTTGTTACTGATTTGTATTGTGAGCCTATGTATTGTGGCATTTATCTGTGAACACTCTGTGGTGCACGTATTGCCAATTTTTAACAGTTGTCATCAATGTCGGCGCCTTCATTGTATCCTCTGTACATTGGGACTGAGGATGAACTAGTTAGCTTGAAAC
The DNA here is from genome assembly GCF_023898315.1 of Schistocerca nitens. Taxonomy (NCBI): domain Eukaryota; kingdom Metazoa; phylum Arthropoda; class Insecta; order Orthoptera; family Acrididae; genus Schistocerca; species Schistocerca nitens. Next base: position 443,264,459 of record NC_064620.1, read on the forward strand.
AAGATGCCAAACTATATGTATTGCAACTGTGACAGATGTGTAACAAACACTTAACGAAGTGAATATTTAGTTCTTTATTTTCCTTTCACTCATATGCGTATTCCATATTCACCGACTTAATAAAGCATTGTTCACCACTACCTATGGTACACCAATAACAGAGTTCCCCTTGCGGTCACGGACATACAGAGGCGAATATTTTTTATCCAGTTGAAAAACCGGAGTTTCCTGGCTACGTGTTTATTCCAGTTATTTTAATCCATCTCCTCTCTCTTCTCTCTCTCTGTCCAGCCCTCCACCTACCACTGTTTGTTCATCTCCGTCTCCCCTCTCTGCGTATGTCTGCTACTCCTCCCCTCTCCATTCATCTGCTACTCTTCCCTATCTGTCCACTTGTTCCTCCCCACTCTCTGTACTCCTCCTCGTCTGTCCTCTGAGTCTACATCCTTCTGTTTCTTTTGTCACCTCCTCACTCCGTCTACCTACACCTGCCCATCTCTCTGTCCATCTCCTCTTCCCTTTATCTGCGCATCTGCTACTCCTCATCTCTTTGTCAATGTCCTCCTTCCCCTCACACATTACATCACCTACTGCCCCCGTATCTCTGTCCATCTCTTTCAATTCCCTGTCTCTGTCAATTTCCCCCTCCCCTCTCTGTCAATCACCTCCTCCGCCATATCGGTATGTCCTCCTTCCCCATCTCTGTCTTTATATCTCTTCCTTCCCTATCCCTCTCTGCATTATCATCCCCAGCTCAATAGGAGGTAGCTGGTTCTTACCCTACAGTATTTCTTTCCAGATAGTAAGGAGAATTTGTCACAAGTTCGGTTGAAGTCTATCCAGAGGTTTTGGAGGAAATATCTACCTTCGTCTTTGTCTGCATACGCACTTGTCATATATGCTTCACACATTTCACATACGTTTTGTGTGTATCTTAAGACACATTTCGTTTGTATCTCTAGCGAATTTTGTCCTGAACTTTCGTCCTCACGCACCTCACTGTTTATGAAGTTATATATCATGAACTATGTGTAGAACAATGATATAATTTCGTATGTGTATTCAGTGGTATGTGAGAATAGTATCTGAGAAATGTGTCACTAATACTGGTAGTAGCAAAGAAGTAATAATTTAAAACGTCATGTCTGATGCGGCTGTTTTCTGCAGGAACAGTGAAAATGCAGTAAGTGATACATTTCTCACCTTTCATCATTTTGTGGGCTTTGTCGGCGACAAAATTTTTCTTCAAGGTTTTAAATTATGAGAAACGTTATTTGAAGTACTAAGCGGTCTCATCCTCAAATACTGGATGAATAAACTCTGGGTATTCGCGCGTAGTAGGCTAAACCTCACCCCTTCGCTAGGTACGTAGTTCTTACCCCCACAGTGATACTTCCGTTACAATAACTCATGTGCGTACTAAGTTTCATTGATATACATCCAGTGGCCAAAGAGGAGATGTGAATCACACATACGAACACTAGGTGAAGAAACTCCGGTCTGGATCACAAAACAGACGAATATGCTGCTCTTTAAAAGAATCTAACAGAAAAATAAGCACCAGCTGCTTCAATCCTCATTCTGCAATCCTTGCCAATAACTTTGAAATGGGAATATATTAGCGCTCTTTTAACACATAACATTCTATATCCTTTCACCAATTCGCTCTTTGTAGTTAAACCTTCATACTTAGCATCTCCGCCGGCCGTTGTGGTCGAGCGGTTCTAGGCGCTTCAGTTCTGAACCACGCTGCTGCTACGGTTGCAGGTTCGAATCCTGCATCGGGCATGGAAGTGTGTGATGTCCTTAGGTTAGTTAGGTTTAAGTAGCTCTAATCTAGGGGACTGATGACCTCAGATGTTAAGTCCCATAGTGCTTAGAGCCAGACCAGACGTAGCATGTCCCTCTTGTTACCACCGTCTCCTTTTCGTCCCGTTGGCGCTTTCTTGTGTCTGTCTCTCTCACACTTTCTGTCATCCATTTCTCTGGCTTTGCCTTACCACCGCCTTTTCCTCTGCCATCTGTACACTGTCTCTGTCCCTCTGCAGTGTCTTTGTGCCATTACTTTTTTCTCCCACTGTCACTGTCTGTCTCTTTCACTGCTATTTTCTCTGTCTCACCATCACTGTCTTCTTACTCTCTCTCTCCCACTGGCACTGTCACCTCTCTGTTCCAGCATCTCTGCTACTGTGTCAGCACAAAAAAGGGTGAATATGTTTTCATGCCAAAATGTTTAGTGAGGCCCAGAGAATGAGGATTGAGGGGGCTGGTTCTGCACTTTTTTCATGTAGTGAGATTGAAGTAGATAGTTCCAGCGAAATATTATGGATAAATACTTGACAATCGGACTAAACTACACTCCTGGAAATTGAAATAAGAACACCGTGAATTCATTGTCCCAGGAAGGGGAAACTTTATTGACACATTCCTGGGGTCAGATACATCACATGATCACACTGACAGAACCACAGGCACATAGACACAGGCAACAGAGCATGCACAATGTCGGCACTAGTACAGTGTATATCCACCTTTCGCAGCAATGCAGGCTGCTATTCTCCCATGGAGACGATCGTAGAGATGCTGGATGTAGTCCTGTGGAACGGCTTGCCATGCCATTTCCACCTGGCGCCTCAGTTGGACCAGCGTTCGTGCTGGACGTGCAGACCGCGTGAGACGACGCTTCATCCAGTCCCAAACATGCTCCATGGGGGACAGATCCGGAGATCTTGCTGGCCAGGGTAGTTGACTTACACCTTCTAGAGCACGTTGGGTGGCACGGGACACATGCGGACGTGCATTGTCCTGTTGGAACAGCAAGTTCCCTTGCCGGTCTAGGAATGGTAGAACGATGGGTTCGATGACGGTTTGGATGTACCGTGCATTATTCAGTGTCCCCTCGACGATCACCAGTGGTGTACGCCAGTGTAGGAGATCGCTCCCCACACCATGATGCCGGGTGTTGGCCCTGTGTGCCTCGGTCGTATGCAGTCCTGATTGTGGCGCTCACCTGCACGGCGCCAAACACGCATACGACCATCATTGGCACCAAGGCAGAAGCGACTCTCATCGCTGAAGACGACACGTCTCCATTCGTCCCTCCATTCACGCCTGTCGCGACACCACTGGAGGCGGGCTGCACGATGTTGGGGCGTGAGCGGAAGACGGCCTAACGGTGTGCGGGACCGTAGCCCAGCTTCATGGAGACGGTTGCGAATGGTCCTCGCCGATACCCCAGGAGCAACAGTGTCCCTAATTTGCTGGGAAGTGGCGGTGCGGTCCCCTACGGCACTGCGTAGGATCCTACGGTCTTGGCGTGCATCCGTGCGTCGCTGCGGTCCGGTCCCAGGTCGACGGGCACGTGCACCTTCCGCCGACCACTGGCGACAACATCGATGTACTGTGGAGACCTCACGCCCCACGTGTTGAGCAATTCGGCGGTACGTCCACCCGGCCTCCCGCATGCCCACTATACGCCCTCGCTCAAAGTCCGTCACCTGCACATACGGTTCACGTCCACGCTGTCGCGGCATGCTACCAGTGTTAAAGACTGCGATGGAGCTCCGTATGCCACGGCAAACTGGCTGACACTGACGGCGGCGGTGCACAAATGCTGCGCAGCTAGCGCCATTCGACGGCCAACACCGCGGTTCCTGGTGTGTCCGCTGTGCCGTGCGTGTGATCATTGCATGTACAGCCCTCTCGCAGTGTCCGGAGCAAGTATGGTGGGTCTGACACACCGGTGTCAATGTGTTCTTTTTTCCATTTCCAGGAGTGTATTAACTGGTTCGTTTTATCGATACCCCGACTCAGAAGATATATTTGCTGAACATAAAAAAAAAAAAATTTCAGTCTCATTTCAAATAGGTACCCCAGTCATACAATTTTAGTCGGTTGTGACTCCAATCTCTCCTCGATATGCTGGAAAAATTATACGCTTAAAGCCGCCGGCAGGCGTAAAACGTCATCAAATTGTACTGAGTGTTTTCTTGAAAAATTATTTTTAACAATTAGTTCATGAGCCCAATGGAAACTTAAATGGTTGCTAAAGCATACCTGACCTCTTAGCAACGAATAATACTGGACAAATAGGGAGAATCATGACGGATACACGAATTAGCGACCACAAGGCAGTTGCTGCTACCACACACAACCATCAAAAAGAAAAGCAAAGTGCATCTATTAACAAAAAAAACTGATAAAAATGCTCATAACGTCTTTTCGTCTTTTTAAGAGACAGTCTCCACTCCTTCCGTTCTCACCATGTAAGCCTAGAAAACATGTGGAATGATTTCAAATAGTATCGACAGCAATTGAGAGATATAAACCACTTAATTTAATAGGTGATGGTACTGATCCCCAATGGTGCACAGGACGGGTCATATCGCTGTTGCAGAAGCAACGAAAAAAACATGCCAAATTTAAAGAACGCAAAATCCCAAGATTGGAAAAATTTTCCAGAAGTTCGAAATACAGTGCGTACTTGAATACGAGATGCTTGTAATAATTTCCACAACAAAATTCTGTCTCGGAATCTGGCAGAAAACCCAAGGAGATTCTAGTCATACATAAAGCACACCAGTGGCAAGACGCAGTAATTACCTTCACTGCGCGATAACAACGGTGAAGTCACTGATGACAGTGCCACTAAAGCACAGTTATTAAACACGGTTTTCCGAAAGCAAAGAAGACGAAGTAAATATTCCTGACTTCCAATCAAGAACAACTGCTAAGATGAGAAGGAGATTTCCTCGGTGTAGCAAAGCAAAAATCAACAAAGGCAAGGCCTCTGGTACAGATTGTATACCACTCAGGTTCCTTTGAGAGTATGCTGATACAATAGCTCCATATTTAGCAGTTGTATACAACCGTTCGCTCACAAAAAGATCCGAATCTAAAGACTGGAAAATTGTTTTAAGTCACGGCAATACCCAGAAAGGGAAGAAGGAGTAATCCGCTGAATTACAGGCCCATGACACTAACCGATTTGAAGTAGAATATCGGAACATGAATTACCTAAAAGAAATCGATTTATTGTCACAGTCAGCACGGATTCTGAAACTGTAGTTCTTGCGAAACACAAGTAGCTCTTTATACACATGAAGTTTGTGTGCTATGGACAGCGGATGTCAAAGTGATAGGTTTTCGACACCGATCCCCACAAGCGTCTTCTAACCAAAGTGCGTGCATATGGAATATCGCCTCGGTTTTGCAACTGCACTCGTGATTCCCTGTCAAAAAGGTCACAGTTCGTAGTAATAGACGGAAAGTCATCGAGTAAAACAAAAGTAATATCCGGCGTTCCCCTAGGAAGTGTTACAGGCCCTCTACTCTTCCTAATCTATATCAACGACATAGGAGACAATTTGAATAGCCCTCTCAGATTGCAGATAATGCTCTCATTTACCGTCTTGTAAAGACATCAGTTGGCCAAAACGAATTGCAAAGTGGTTTAGATAAGATATCTGTATAGTGCGAAAAGTGGGAATTGACCTTGAATAAAGAAAAGTGTGAAGTTATTCAAATGAATACTAAACGAAATCTACTAAATTTCGATTACGCGGTAAGTCACAGAAATCTAAAGGCTGTAAATTCAACTAAATACTTAGGGATTACAATTACAAATGACCTAAATTGGAACGATCACATAGATAATGGTGTGGGTAGAGCCAACCAAGGACTGCTATTCATTGGCAGAACACTTAGATGGTGTAACATGTTTACTAAAGAGACTGCTTACACCACGCTTGTCCGCATTGTTCTGGAGTATTGCAGTGCGGTGTGAGATCCGCATCAGGTGGGACTGTCGGATGACAACGAAGAAGTACAAATAAGGGAAGCTCTTTTTGTATTATCGCGAAATAGGGAAGATAGTGCCACAGACATGATGCTTGTGACCACATTGCCCGCCGTGTGGTGGTTTCATGTCAAGCGGCTTTGATTGTTTCTGTTTCTTTTTATTGAACTCTTTTTAGGTAAATCTGAATTATTTGTTGCATTTTAGTCAAATTCGTTCTATATATGTTTGTGGCCTACCTATTTGCAGATCGTTTTCTTAGACTCGCAAAATATTGTCTCGCTTCTCATTTCAGCGGTTGTAACCAGTGAAACAAAAGACTCTCTTTTGAAAGAAAATAATATTTTAGCATGTTTAAATTTTCATACTTCATGTTTCCGTAAATGACTTTTGGAGAGTTGAGGGTAAGTATTTGAATTGAAACTATGACTTTTGTTATTTGATCTCACTGCAATATTTGATAATCTTGTTGATCGATTACCAGAAATTGTTAAAAATAATTTTATCTAATTAAACAGTTTTATCTTAATATGGCAAGGTGCTATTGATCCAATTGATAGTTATTTTGCTGACAAATTTTAATAAAACTGTTGATACAAATTATGTTCAAACCTTGTTTCGCCCGGTTCTTCCACTCACAGACAACCTTACGTCAGTAGTATGTACCAACCTCCGGTACACCGAATTATACGATGTTTGATTTGTAAGTAGAAAAAGTTTCATCTGGACAAACAACGTTTTTTGACTTGCTTATGCCCTCAGATGGCATCACAAATAATTTCCACGTCAAGACAGCATATTCAGTGTGAAGTTCCCATTGTAGAGAGACAATTGGGCATAACGTTTTATTGGTGAAAAAGTGGAAACTAAAACCTTGTTTATTGACCTTAGAAGCCTTGGGGTGACACCAGAACCGTTGCCGTGTATTCACTACGAGAATTAAAACTTAACTTACGTTTCAGACTGAATATGACGTGCATGGTTACCGTAACTTTGAGGCCATGGATCTCGATGACACTATTGTATAATTGAAAGTTTCAATATTTCCCGAGAACATCGTAGTAAGAAAACACAGTAGAAATTTCAAGGGTTTGGTAGGAATAAAAATCATAGAAGTAGCCTAAGCACAATTGGTACTTTTGATCTCGAAAAATCAAGCTTTTTCAGGGTCTTCTCAGGAACCACCCACGAACAAACGGTTGTTTCAAAAGCTCAAAATCTGCCTAAGGGGAACCATAGAACGCACATATTGCAAAGGAACCAACCGATTTGCTCAGTTTGCATAGGTTGGAGGAACTGTGTATTGTGTAAATATTTGCCATATACTGTAGCATAGATACAGTGTGCCCGGTCTTCCGACAGGTTATGAATGGACGCTAGGGCAAGGGCTATCTAAAACATTGGACTCCTTACCTCTTATCAACAGAACCCAGGATACGTCCTCCTGAAACTCGTATTATAGGATGCGGCTTTTCAAATCTTATTGGTACCGTGACATGTCATATACGGACCGAGGTAAATGCATACGTACGTATATGTATTTTTATAACAAGTGTGGTTTTGTTCATAAACAGTCTTTCTACAATGTGTTGAGGCGTAAGTTGGCTCCAATAATCAGAAACAATAACCATTAAAGACGAATCAATCTTTCAGAAGAGACAGAAAGCCTTACCAAACTCGTTTCTGTCTTTGAAAAATAGGTTTGATCCAGAACTAAAAATTGAAGCAACACTGCTACGCTGAAAGTATACTTCGGTTCTATATCCGATTGGCAGTAAAAAAGATAAAATCCTGTTTTAGCCCTAACCAAACAAATTCCGAAAACTACCCGTTATTTTGAACTAAAATACTGATACCGGTTTTAACTCATCAGTTTTTCCCATTACCGGGGAGATTGACTTATTAGCTTTTTTGGTTGTGTTCTATATTCTCAAACTGTTACTGATTTAGTGGTTAACTTGCGCTCCAAAAAGTTATTTCTTGTGTAACAATAAAACAGAAATGAAGGATGCTTGGAGTCCAACGTACCGTCGATTACGCGGTCATCAAAGACGGAGCGCAAGGTCTGATTACGAAAGGATGTGGAAGGAAGCCTTTTTCAAAGGAACCATCCTGGATTTTTTTTTTGAACGATATAGCGAAATCACGGAAAAATCTAAATCGGGAATGCCAGATGTGGATTATAAGCGTCTTACTCCCAAATCCGAGTCCATTAACAATTAAAAATAAGATTATAGTACTTAATCTTATCTGGAATCATTATGCAAAGTAGTTATTATACACACATCAAAAACATTTTTGCATCACCCCGATTCCCAGATCGACCGACGATAGTCGTTGACTGTGAATATTGTACAACAGAGACAGTCCCTTTGACTGTTCAGAGATGTCAGTAAACCTGCCCAAAGATATAAACAACTATTCATGAGCAGTGCCTATTAGACGGAGGGGATAGGACAGCCGATCAGTTCCAGTCATTCCACCAGGAATGAGGATCACGGCTCGTCTGTAGTTTAACCAAGCCTATACTGTCAATACCGGGGTTCGATAGCGTCCGCATTCCAGGGAGGGCTCTCAAGAGAAGTGTCCAGGCGTCTCAGAGTAAACCAAAGCGATGTTGTTCGCACATGGTGCAGATACAGGGAGACAGGAACTGTCGATGACATGCCTTGCTCAGGCCGCCCAAGGGCTTCTGCTGCAGTGGATGACCGCTACCTACGGATTATGGCTCGGAGGAATCCTGACAGCAGTGCCACCATGTTGATAATGCTTTTCTTGCAGCCACAGGACGTCCTGTTAAGCCTCAAACTGTGCGCAATAGGCCGCATGATGCGCAACTTCACTCCCGACTTCCATGGGGAGGTGTGTCTTTGCAACCACGACACCATAAACATGGGCCCAACAACATGCCGAATGGACCGCTCAGGATTGGCACCACGCTCTCTTCAGCGATGACTGTCGCATATGCCTTCAACCAGAAAATCGTCGGAGACGTGTTTGGAGGAAACCCGGTCAGGCTGAACGCCTTACACACACAGTCCAGAGAGTGCAGCAAGGTGGAGGTTCCCTGCGGTTTTGGGGTGGCATTATGTGGGGTCGACGTACGTCGCTGCTGATCATGGAAGGCGCCATAACGGCTGTATGATACGTGAATGAACCCTATCGAACATGCCTGGGATAGATTGAAAAGGGCCGTTAATGGACGACATTACTCACCAAACACTCTGAGTGATCTACGCCGAATCGCCGTTTAGGAGTGGGACGATCTTGACCCACAATGCCTTGATGAACTGGTGGATAGTATGCCACGACGAATACAGGCATGCATCAATGCAAGAGGACGTGCTACTGTGTATTAAAGGTACCGGCGTGTACAGCAATCTGGTCCACCACCTCTGAACGTCTCGCTGTATGGTGGTACCACAGGCCATGTGTCGTTTTCATGAGCAATAAAAAGGGGAAAATGATGTTTAGGTTGATCTCTATTCCAATTTTCTCTACAGGTTCTGGAACTCTCGTAACGTAGGTGATGCAAAACTTTTAATGTGTGTGTGTATACAAGAAAGATACTGAAGATGCTTCCTTAAGAAGAAGGGAAACGTGACTGGGACAAAACAAACAGCTTTTCGTTTGTGTGGGCCGACCACATCCCCAAGAATGAAGAAGCAACCGTTACGACGCCACCAATCCACGACGAATCTGTACAAGCGGGTTAACGTCAGCTCACCCCCTGCGTTCCGGCGGGTTTTAATGGTAGCCGGCTCGGCCCCCAGAGGGCGGCGCCGGTAACCAGGCACAGGGCGCTGCAGCTAACAACAGGGGTCGCTCCAGACAGGCACCTCCTGCTGCATCAGTCGCAACTTCGATCGCAACTTCGATAGCCAATAGGACATGTATATTGTCTACATCTACATGCATACTATGCAAATTACGCTTAAGTTCCTGACAGAGGGTTCATCGAACCTTCACAACAATTCTGTATTGCTCCACTCTGAAACAGCGCGCAGAAAACACGAACACCTGTATCTTTCCGCGTGAGCTCTTATTTCCGTTATTTTATTATTATGATCGTCTCTCCCCATGTAGGTCAGTGTCATGAAAATATTTTTGCATATGGAGGAGAAAGCTCATGACTGCAATTTCGTGAGAAGGACCCGCCGCAACGAGAAGCGGCTTTGTTTTAATGATAATCACCCCGTATCCTGTATCATGTCCGTAACACTATCGCCTATTTTGCAAAGAAAGAAAACGTGTTGCTGTTCTTTTAATTTTCTCGCTGTAACCCGTTAATTCTGTCTGGCAAGAGTCCCACATCGCAATGCAGTACCAGAAAAAGAGGACGGACAAGCGTAGTATAGGCAGTCTCTTTAGTAAATCGGTTGCGTCCTCTAATACCACGGCCTTTGATTCGCCTTCCACACAACATTTTCTTTGCGTTCTTTCCAATTTATGTTATTTGTAATTGTAATTCCTAGACATTTAGTTTAATTTACGGCCTTAAGATTGGATTGATTTATAGTAAAATCGAAGTTTAACGGATTCCATTTCTCACTCACGTAGATGACCTCATTTTTCATTTAGTGTCAACTGCCGATCTTCGCACCATATAGATATCTTTTCTAAATCTTTTTGCGATTTATTTTGATCTTCTGACGACATTACTAGACAGTAAAAGACATCATCGTCTGCAAAAATCCAACGATGGCTACTTAGATTGTCTCCTACATCATTTATATAGATAAGGAACAGCAGAGAGCCTATAGATATACCTTGGGGAACGCCAGAAGTCACTTCTGTTTTACGCAATGACTTCCCATCAGTTACTAAGAACTGTGACACTTCCCCCCCCCCCCCCCCCCCCTTGACAGTAAATCAGGAATCCAGTCGCACAAGTGAGAAAATAGTCCATAGCACGCAATATCATTACAAGTCGCTTATAAAGTACCGTGTCAAAAGCCTTCAGGATATCTAGAAATGCGGAATCAATTTGAAATCCCTTGTTAATAACACTCAACACTTCGTTGAGTGAAGAGCTAGTATTTGCGTTACACAAGAACGACGTTTTCTATATGTGTGTTGACTGTGTTAATAGACCGTTTTCTAGGTGGTAATTCATAATGTTCGAACCCAATGTATGTTCTAGAATCCTGCTGCATATCGACGTTAACGATACGGATTTGTAATTTATTGCATTACCCCTATCGTCTTTCTTGAATATTAGTGTGACCCGTGCAACGTTCCAGTCTTTTGGGTACGACTCTTTCGTTGAGCGAGCTCTCGTATTTCATTGTTCAGAATGTGGCCACTGCATCAGTATACTCTGAAAGGAATCTAATTGGTATACAGTCTGAACCGGAGGACTTGCTTTTATTAAGTGATTTACGTTGCTTCACTGCTCCGAGGATATCTTCATCTAAGTTATTCATGTTAGCAGCTGTTCGTGATTTGAATTCTGGAATGTTACTTCGTCTTCTTTGACGAAGGAATATCGTAAGGCTGTGTTCAGTAACTCTCCTTTAACAGCACAGTTCAAAAATGGCTCTGAGCACTATGGGACTTAACTTCTGAGATCATCAGTCCCCTAGAACTTAGAACTACTTAAACCTAACTAACCTAAGGACATCACACACATCCATGCCCTAGGCAGGATTCGAACCTGCGACCGTAGCAGTCCCGCGGTTCCGGAATAGCACAGTCATCGATAATATTTCCATTGCTATCGCGCGGAGAAGGCATCGATTGAGTGTTGCCACTAGCATACAGGGTGTTTCAAAAATGACCGGTATATTTGAAACGGCAATAAAAACTAAACGAGCAGCGATAGAAATACACCGTTTGTTGCAATATGCTTGGGACAACAGTACATTTTCAGGCGGACAAACTTTCGAAATTACAGTAGTTACAATTTTCAACAACACATGGCGCTGCGGTCTGGGAAACTCTATAGTACGATATTTTCACATATCCACCATGCGTAGCAATAATATGGCGTAGTCTCTGAATGAAATTACCCGAAACCTTTGACAACGTGTCTGGCGGAATGGCTTCACATGCAGATGAGATGTACTGCTTCAGCTGTTCAATTGTTTCTGGATTCTGGCGGTACACCTGGTCTTTCAAGTGTCCCCACAGAAAGAAGTCACAGGGGTTCATGTCTGGCGAATAGGGAGGCCAATCCACGCCGCCTCCTGTATGTTTCGGATAGCCCAAAGCAATCACACGATCATCGAAATATTCATTCAGGAAATTAAAGACGTCGGCCGTGCGATGTGGCCGGGCACCATCTTGCATAAACCACGAGGTGTTCGCAGTGTCGTCTAAGGCAGTTCGTACCGCCACAAATTCACGAAGAATGTCCAGATAGCGTGATGCAGTAATCGTTTCGGATCTGAAAAATGGGCCAATGTTTCCTTTGGAAGAAATGGCGGCCCAGACCAGTACTTTTTGAGGATGCAGGGACGATGGGACTGCAACATGGGGCTTTTCGGTTCCCCATATGCGCCAGTTCTGTTTATTGACGAAGCCGTCCAGCTAAAAATAAGCTTCGTCAGTAAACCAAATGCTGCCCACATGCATATCGCCGTCATCAATCCTGTGCACTATATTGTTAGCGAATGTCTCTCGTGCAGCAATGGTAGCGGCGCTGAGGGGTTGCCGCGTTTGAATTTTGTATGGATAGAGGTGTAAACTCTGGCGCATGAGACGATACGTGGACGTTGGCGTCATTTGGACCGCAGCTGCAACACGGCGAATGGAAACCCGAGGCCGCTGTTGGATCACCTGCTGCACTAGCTGCGCGTTGCCCTCTGTGGTTGCCGTACGCGGTCGCCCTACCTTTCCAGCACGTTCATCCGTCACGTTCCCAGTCCGTTGAAATTTTTCAAACAGATCCTTTATTGTATCGCTTTTCGGTCCTTTGGTTACATTAAACCTCCGTTGAAAACTTCGTCTTGTTGCAACAACACTGTGTTCTAGGCGGTGGAATTCCAACACCAGAAAAATCCTCTGTTCTAAGGAATAAACCATGTTGTCTACAGCACAGTTGCACGTTGTGAACAGCACACGCTTACAGCAGAAAGACGACGTACAGAATGGCGCACCCACAGACTGCGTTGTCTTCTATATCTTTCACATCACTTGCAGCGCCATCTGTTGTTGAAAATTGTAACTACTGTAATTTCGAAAGCTTGTCCGCCTGAAAATGTACTGTTGTCCCAAGCATATTGCAACAAACGGTGTATTTCTATCGCTGCTCGTTTAGTTTTTATTGCCGTTTCAAATATACCGGTCATTTTTTGAAACACCCTGTAGCTCATACACCTGAATGTCTTCGGATATCCTGTCAGGTTTCGAGCCAAAGTTTCGTTGTGAAGGTTATTACAAGCGTTTTACACTGATGTCAGTGCTAAATTTCGAGCTTCTGTAAAAGATCGCCAATCTGAGGGATTTTGCTTCCGTTTAAATTTGGCATGCTTTTTTTCATTGTTTCTGCAACAGTGTTCTGACCTGGTTTTTCTACCAAGGGAGATCAGCTATGTCGTCAAATTTACTTGGTATAGATCTCTCAATTTCTGTCGATGCACAATAAAATTGTAACCTTACGCTGTAAACTGTTTTCGCCCGTGCGCAGCGGGCTAGAGCGAGTTCTGTCCTCGCCAGGCAACGAATGGTTGTAACATCATCGTTTGGCACTGCCTCGCATCGCCTGTTGTCTTCGCCAGCCATACGGCTGCGCGTTCGCTATCTGTGCTCCGAGCCTCAATGTCCTGTGCCGTGGACAAGTCGTGCTCCTCGTAAGATGTAACTTTAAAAACATACTTTCTTTTGAGGATGCTTCTCATTGGGCAAGAGAACGTAATCAATGCTCCCAGGAACCCATTTTTGTTTGATTGAGAAACAGTTGTTTGTGACGAACTTCTTCACATTCCTTAGAAGAATTTCTGGAGGATTTTTTTTTCTCCATCAGAATCAGCAGATTGCTTCTGTTCGATGTTTACTTGTTCAAATAGACAAAGTTTTATCACATTTACTTGTGATCTTGTGGAATTATTCCTGGTGGGGAATAATTCCCTAGGAACGATGACACAAAAATTTACGGTTTCATGATCGTGTTTCTAAATATAGGACATTTCATATTCTTACCCTTTGCGTTCCTTTGCCACCGATATTTAAGGTAATGGGACTCCCGTTATGAAATTGTAGGAGCGACCGGAGATGAGATTATTATCTCATTTGGCCCGAGCCTACGATGGGAGCCAGCACGCTCTGGAATTCAAGGGAAGGTGTGCAGACAACAGCGCCCACAAAAACTTCCCTGCAATTCCCTTTAGCATGCAAGGAAACATACGTATTTTGTACGACGAATCCGGTATCTGTGCTTAAAGAAGGCGCGTATAACTTGTACTGTCAGTATCTGGAAGATACACAATTTCTTAAGTTGTACGTGACAGGCGTATTTCCCCGTTTCGTAATAACTGAACTGGAGAAAAGTTAGATTTTATAATGTGACTGCAGTTACGCCATAATGTGTTGTGATGTCACAAGAGGAACAACAAATTCATGTTACTATACATTAAATCTTCTTACCGTATATTCGTAATACACCTGCCTGCAAATTTAAGGAGGAACTAGATACACCTACATTAGCATCCACATATGTTCTCCGCAAGCCACCGTACCACTACAAGTAGTTTCTTTTCTTGTTCCACACGCAGATAGAGTGAAGGGAAAACTACTGTCCTTACGCCTCCGTATGAGCCCTAATTTCTCATGTTATATTCATGGTCCTTATGAGGAATGTATATTGGCAGCAGTAGGATCGTTCTGCAGTCAGCTTTGACGCCGGTTGTCTAGAATTTTTGAATATTTTTTGAAAAGAAAATCGGCTTCCCTCCACGGAATCCCATTTATGTTTCCGAAGCATCTCCGTAATACTTGCATGTTGATCGAACTTACCAGTAACAAATGCAACAGCATGCCCCTGAAATGCTTATATGTCTTCCCTCAATCCGACCTGTTGCGGATTTCGAACACTTGATCAGTACTCAAAAATAAGTCACATTTGCGTCCTGTATGTGGTTTTCTTTATAGATTAATCACACTTTCCTAAAATTCTACCTATAAACCGAAGTCGACCATTCACCTTCCGAATTACAATCCTAACATGTTCGTTCCGTTTCATGTCGCTTTGCAACATTACGCCCAGATACTAAACGATGTGAATGTTTCTAGCAGGACACTACTAACGCTGTATCCCATCACGACGGGTTGTTTTTCTTTCTCATCCACGTTAACTTACATTTTTCTGAAGGTGTCATTCATCACACAAACCACAAATTTTGCCTAAGTCATGTACTTTCATGCTGCTCGTCAGGCCCTCCAGGTCATTTATGTATGTAGAAAACAACAGCGGCCGTATCACTCTTTCCTAGGGCGTTCCTGACGATTTCTTGTCCCAAACGAGCACTCGCCACAGAGTACAACAAACTGGGTTCTTCTATTTAAGAAGCCTTCAAGCTACTCCCATATAAGGGAAATTATTTTGTATGCTCTTATCTTAGTTAACAGTATGCAGTGGGGTACTGTATCGAATGCTTTCCGGGAATCTAGGAATATGAAAACTGTCAATTACCTTTCACCTTTTGTTCGCAGTATATCATATGCGAAAAGGGCTAGTTCAGTTTAACACGAGCATTACTTTCTATAACACTGCTTATTCGTGGTCATAAGCTTTCCGATCTCTAGGAAATGTGTTATAATCGTACTCAGGCTATGTTCCACAATTCTGCAGAAAACCTATGTTAAGGATATTTTCTCTAATGTATCAAATATTCGGTAGAAATGAATGAAAGTATGGGAGCATATTGGGGCAAATCTCGTAGTCGTGCAGGGAAAGCTGGACGTCACATGGAGTGAAGTTAACATGACTATAACGCCTGAGGCGACTGGCCTCGCAACACGAGATAGTTGAAGGAACGGAAAATACAGTCTGTGTCGATCATGGAGCAGTTACGGTACACTGTAGTGGTACCGTCCTTCACAACCTGGTCCGGAGGCCACTTTTGGATGACTATCATTGGAAGACTGGAAGAAGGCTGAGTATGACGCATGCAGCCAAAGAGCGTAGTATTGCTCACAGCATTATTTCACTTGTTTGGGGAACGTTCGCAACTAGAAGCACTGTTTCAAGAAGGAGAAGAAGTTGTCGACCACAGTCAACTACGCAGCAGATGACCGTTACAGTTTTTAACAGGCAGGAACGGACCCACGCCGAACAGCGGGTGCAATTTCAACTGCCTTAAATAGAGCTCCAAGGCACGCAACCTCACGCTGCACTGTGGCACCGAAGCTGCAGAGGAGTGGCCTGTTTGCTCGAAGTTCTTTCAGTACCTTGGGTTTCGCTGATACCAGCACATGGGCGGCACAGTGTGCGATGCTTAGGTTCGCATGGTTTTCTAGGGTCAGAACAGATTCAGTGTGAGTAGTGTTTTTGACGTAACCTCGTATGGCGAGAGAACTCATAATGCAGCAAGAAACATTTGCGATCACTGCACTTTTACGTGCTATGATGTGGTGAACCACAATGTTGCATGGAGTTACAGACCGTCAAATATTTGAACACGATATACTAACCCGTCAACGTTATTCTAACATATTACTCCTCACCAAAGTCGTCATTTCAGGAATGCTTTCGGCCTTGGCTTACTTTTATGGATGACAATGGGCGACCACATCAAAGAGCGCAAGTGGAGGAGTTCTTGGAACGAGCAGATATTCTGAGAATGGGCTTCAATCCCATCTAGCATGTGAAGGATGCATTAAGGGAAGTGCTGTATACATCTCAAATGCACCAATTATCTCCCAGTGGCTGTCAACCTCGCTGGTGGAGGGATGGGAAGCCCTACCACAAGAACTGCTTACCGACCTTATGGCCAATACTGGAGCACGATGGAGAGCATACATTACTGTCCATGGTGGTCACGCAAGAACCATGTTCCGCCTTTTTTTTTTTAATGCCTCTGGGACCATCATAAATGGTGGTGTGACTACTGTCTTCATACAAATGTGTCATTTCTATTCCTCTCATTTTGCTCTCACTGTGGATATCTTTCGATTATCTTCTGGAATATGCTGCACATTTTCTGTGCATCGGCCAAGTTTCATGTAGCTATGTTACTTGGCAGTGCCTTATTATGCAATGAGCGTCCCGTCTGCCGACCGCTGTTGGCAAGCGGGGTGCACTCAGCACTTGTGAGGCAAGCTGAGGAGATACTTATTAGTAGCGGCTCCGGTCTCGTAGAATGACATACTGTCGGGAGAGCGGTGCGCTGACCACATGCCCCTCCACATCCGCATCCAGTGACGCCTGTGGGCTGAGGATGACACGGCGTCCGGTCGGTGCCGTTGGGCCTTCATGGCCTGTTCTGGTGGAGTTTACTTACGAAAGTTATTTTCGTCCATAGCTTCATGAGACACTACTGGTAACAAGCGTAGGTGAGCCACTAAGTCAAATGCTTCACAGAAATAGAAAAATACTGAATTTACCTAACAGTCTTCATCCATGGCGTACAGGACGTCATATGAGAACAATCAAAATTGGGTATCTCATGTCTTTGGAATCCATACTCGTTTGCATGGAGGAGGTAATTCTGTTCGACATACCTTGTTACTTTTACGCTCAAAATTCTAATATTCTGCGACAAATGAATGTCGAGAACAGTGGAAGGTTTTGTGCATTCTTCCTACCACTGGGCATGGTGTTTCTTATTAGAGAACTACAGATTACTCAGGAAATTTTTCAGATGAAAGGCAGTTCAGTTTCGTAACTTCTCTGGCCCATCTCTCTTCATCACACTCATGGAATTTTCTTCTACAAAGTGAAACTAAGCCGGCCGTGGTGACCGAGCGGTTCTAGGCGCTACAGTCTGGAACCGCGCATCCGATACGGTCGCAGGTTCGAATCCTGCCTCGGGCATGGATGTGTGTGATGTCCTTAGGTTAGTTAGTTTTAAGTAGTCCTCAGATGTTAAGTCCCATAGTGCTCAGAGCCATTTGAACCTTTTGAACCATAATCAGGGGACATAATTTTACTGGGGGAGAAATCACGTATGGCCTTCCTCAAGGCTCAATCACAGCTCCACTGATGTTCATTGTATATACTGGGTGATCCCATAGTGCTCAGAGCCATTTGAACCTTTTCTTTTTTTATAAAGTGAAACTACCTATACATGTCTCCAAACTTTTTCACTGCTAAATTATTAGAGCTGCTAGGATTAAAATTGATCAGATATGGATTAAAAGAAATGACCCTTCTGATACTTTGTCATTACGAAGTCGTCTTCCAAATTTTACTTTGGTAATAATATACTCATAAATGTTGAAGTAATGCAGCTACTTGTCGAAGAACTTTTTTCACAGCTGCGACAATGTTGGTCCCTTTGCTACGACGCTATTGGTTTTCCTTCCCTTAATGTATTAGGAACTCAGAACTATCACCAGTACAACGAATTGAATTGAGCAACGTACGTGAAGTGAATTTTAGCCCGGCAGAGCACAAGTAATAACCAGCAGCACTGCCTGCCGGGCTCCTTCTTTAACGCTCTTACTTAAGTATCGTTGATAAGCATATTACACCATACTATGGCACATGTATAGCAAAGTATGTTGCAGCGGCAGCGAGAGTCACAGAAATGCCCAGAGGTACAGGTGAAGAAAACTAATTTCTGCTAATTTATTTACAAAATCCTTTGCCTGCATTTAGTTAGCATATGTATTATGACCCGAATCACTTCTCTAAAATAGTGGGGCATTCTTAATATTAGCGTTGTATCTTGTTTTAATCTGATAAGTTCGTTGTGGTCTGTTTACGACTGAGATTATGTTTCATGTACATTACGTAAGTACTACGTACATCGTGTCATTCAAGTAGATGTGAAAAGTTATTATTCTCACCAATACCACATCACACCTTCGATACAGCTACACAGATATTCATTATGATACTATGAAATTATCTGTTAGTTGGTGCAGATGTCGACACTATAGGCAGATCCAGAGTCTAAGAAGTACTAGTGCAGCATAACGTTCCGACGTCATTACTCAGCCGGCCGCGGTGGTCTCGCGGTTCTAGGCGCGCAGTCCGGAACCGTGCGACTGCTACGGTCGCAGGTTCGAATCCTGCCTCGGGCATGGATGTGTGTGATGTCCTTAGGTTAGTTAGGTTTAATTAGTTCTAAGTTCTAGGGGACTAATGACCACAGCAGTTGAGTCCCATAGTGCTCAGAGCCATTTCATTACTCACTGAGCATCCGATCCAAAATCATGCTTATTCGCCCCTGCAAGGTGCATCGCATTTTTATGGATACCAGTTTGGAAACAAAATAACAAAATGCATACCCAATTACCTAATCAGGCTGTGTTAATCTAGAGCTTTTTCTGTCAAAGCGGTTAAAAGTAATTATAGATAGTCAGTGAGAAGCTTCATGAAGTTAACGTATCATGAAACTCCTAGTGTTTGGCTAGTCCAAAAGCAACAAGGCATACAAGGAATAAGATTAATAATCATTTACTTCGCGGAGCAACATTTACATAAACATATTTAAATAAATAAATCTAGTAATTACTTAATTGGCAAATTAAATGGTTAACACTTCAACAATTTACATGAACTAGAAATTAAAAAAAAGAAATATGAAAGTAAATACATCGACATACTATGTGACCCTGTATTGGCAAGGCGTAGTGGGCTGGGAAAGATTAAGTGGTGCAGGATGGCTCTCCGTTTAGTACAGCCTGCACTTGGCTCCGCTTGCGGGCGCTGTGCCTGCTGTATTAGCCAGGCAGATTTCACCCAAGTCCCACCAAATGAAACACAAATGGCAGCTAATTAGCAGAGAAATGCAGACATTAGTACAGCAATTGGTCCAGGCGTCTACTATAGTCCGAACGCCGCCAGCCGACAGGCAAAATTACAGCAACCAGAAAAACAAGTAAATAATTTTTCAAAGAGTTAACGGAAACGGACAAATGAAACTTGTAAGGCGGCCAAAAGCTAAATAGAATTCCTAATACAGGTACCGAGCAGGAAGTTCGGCTACAACAACCTTTTATACCAAACTCGCGCCAAGTAAACAAGTAACCGTTACGTTGACAGGAGCACGAAACCCCAGTACAAAGCGTTCGGTTGGCTAGAACATAGCCCTTTGAATAACTCTACAGCGACGTATAAGATAATCGTAACAAACGCAAAATAAAGTCCTCGATGAGAGACTTAAGAATGAACATTAAAGGCTGCAGTTACAGAATGATACAGGAAATGGCAATTATAGCCAAGGTTACTGTCGGTGCTCCACTCACTCGCATCCGATAAATCAAGTAGGAAGCTCACCAAACATATCCAGGAAGGCCAGCGTGGCGCCGACACACAACTCCACACCGGCAGTCCGCAATCCGCATCCAGGTGCTGTCGCTCACTGTAGCAAACAACACGGTCTTTCCATCGGCTCACACCCCACTTGTCCAAAGGTTTGCAGCCGGCCACAACCGAGGTAATAATGATTGTCAATCCAGCAACCCGCCAGGTTCCTGGTATCGCTTCTACGCTCAGAGCCGGTGACTGCTAAATGCCGAACTTGTGCCGAACTGCCAGCACAATACTCTCCTCGCCAACAAGTTCCAACTCGGCCGCCTCACCCCAAACGAACTGTTTCTGTTTGCTGGTCTCACTGACACCGCTCTCGTGCCTCCGTTCCCAGCGCGAACCAAACTCTCCTAAGGCAAAGATGTTCTACTAAGACCGTGGCGCGACCTATCCATCGTACACGGTTTTAGTACTAATCGCTTCTATCCTGGTTGCGTACCTTCGTTCATTGGTAATTTCCATCCTGTTAAAAATTCTTGTCCAGAGCGTTATTCATAAGTTCCTCTGAGTTACCATAAAGTACTGTATAGGTTCACGCTATTCCCGTAATTTATTGGCCTGTGGTTTGTGGGCGCAAAGCTAAATTTGCTAAAATGATGCGAAGACGCAACTGTAGTTGCCCGCTGAGGGTACCCTTTGGAGGTGCTTTTTGCATCCTAATAGCTCGATATCTTTAACAATGTTGAAATTCTGCCCCTTTCTTCAGTGGGCAGCTCGAACTGAGTCATAACAACATTTTAGCACACTTTGACTTGTTGTGTAGAATACCCTAAGACATATTACATTTTCATGTGCACTCACCAGATCTTACAAACACTAAATAATAAAATATGGCTGGCTGCTATTTTCTGGGTCCTGTGTAAGGCATTTGACTGTGTCAATCACAGTAATCTCCTTGATAAATTGAAGTTTTATGAGACTGATCGTTGTTGTTGTTGTGGTCTTCAGTCCAGAGACTGGTTTGATGCAGCTCTCCATGCTACTCTATCCTGTGCAAGCTGCTTCCTCTCCCAGTACCTACTGCAGCCTCCATCCTTCTCAATCTGTTTAGTGTATTCATCTATTAGTCTCCCTCTACGATTTTTACGCTCCACACTGCCTTCGATTACTAAATCTGTGATCCCTTGATGCCTCAGAATATGACCTACCAACCGATCCCTTCTTCTAATCAAGTTGTGCCACAAATTTCTGTTCTCTCCAATTCTATTCAGTACCTCCTTATTAGTTATGTGATCTACCCATCTAATCTTCAGCATTCCTCTGTAGCACCACATTTCTAAAGCTTCTATTCTCTTCTTGTCTAAACTGTTTATCATCCACGTTTTACTTCCATACTGGCTACACTCCATACAAATACTTTCAGAAACGACTTCCTGACACTTAAATCTATACTAGATGTTAACAAATTTCTCTTCTTCAGAAACGCTTTCCTTGCCATTGCCAGTCTACATTTTATATCTTCTCTACTTCGACCATCATTAGTTATTTTGCTCCCCAAATAGGAAAACTCATTTACTACTTTAAGCATCTCATTCTTCTGGATAAGATACCGGTATGGTATAGGCAACAAATTAATAACATCGTATGTAACTAAAAGAATGCTGGAAGTTGACTTAGTAGCTCAACCAATATTATCCGGGGACATAATTTTACCAGGGAGAAATCACGTTGGCCTTCCCCAAGGCTCAATCTTAGCTCCACTGATGTTCGTTGAATATATAAACGTCTTCCATCTCTTATAGAACAAGGAGTCCTTTTTGCAGATGGCAATAGTATATAATCAGTGCAAGATGCATACAGAAAGAGAAGAACTGGTCAACATATTCTTAAAATTATCATCGACTGGTTTTCTGCAAATACACTCCTGGAAATTGAAATAAGAACACCGTGAATTCATTGTCCCAGGAAGGGGAAACTTTATTGACACATTCCTGGGGTCAGATACACCACATGATCACACTGACAGAACCACAGGCACATAGACACAGGCAACAGAGCATGCACAATGTCGGCACTAGTACAGTGTATATCCACCTTTCGCAGCAATGCAGGCTGCTATTCTCCCATGGAGACGATCGTAGAGATGCTGGATGTAGTCCTGTGGAACGGCTTGCCATGCCATTTCCACCTGGCGCCTCAGTTGGACCAGCGTTCGTGCTGGACGTGCAGACCGCGTGAGACGACGCTTCATCCAGTCCCAAACATGCTCAATGGGGGACAGATCCGGAGATCTTGCTGGCCAGGGTAGTTGACTTACATCTTCTAGAGCACGTTGGGTGGCACGGGATACATGCGGACGTGCATTGTCCTGTTGGAACAGCAAGTTCCCTTGCCGGTCTAGGAATGGTAGAACGATGGGTTCGATGACGGTTTGGATGTACCGTGCACTATTCAGTGTCCCCTCGACGATCACCAGTGGTGTACGGCCAGTGTAGGAGATCGCTCCCCACACCATGATGCCGGGTGTTGGCCCTGTGTGCCTCGCTCGTATGCAGTCCTGATTGTGGCGCGTCACCTGCACGGCGCCAAACACGCATACGACCATCATTGGCACCAAGGCAGAAGCGACTCTCATCGCTGAAGACGACACGTCTCCATTCGTCCCTCCATTCACGCCTGTCGCGACACCACTGGAGGCGGGCTGCACGATGTTGGGGCGTGAGCGGAAGACGGCCTAACGGTGTGCGGGACCGTAGCCCAGCTTCATGGAGACGGTTGCGAATGGTCCTCGCCGATACCCCAGGAGCAACAGTGTCCCTAATTTGCTGGGAAGTGGCGGTGCGGTCCCCTACGGCACTGCGTAGGATCCTACGGTCTTGGCGTGCATCCGTGCGTCGCTGCGGTCCGGTCCCAGGTCGAGGGGCACGTGCACCTTCCGCCGACCACTGGCGACAACATCGATGTACTGTGGAGACCTCCCGCCCCACGTGTTGAGCAATTCGGCGGTACGTCCACCCGGCCTCCCGCATGCCCACTATACGCCCTCGCTCAAAGTCCGTCAACTGCACATACGGTTTACGTCCACGCTGTCGCGGCATGCTACCAGTGTTAAAGACTGCGATGGAGCTCCGTATGCCACGGCAAACTGGCTGACACTGACGGCGGCGGTGCACAAATGCTGCGCAGCTAGCGCCATTCGACGGCCAACACCGCGGTTCCTGGTGTGTCCACTGTGCCGTGCGTGTGATCATTGCTTGTACAGCCCTCTCGCAGTGTCCGGAGCAAGTATGGTGGGTCTGACACACCGGTGTCAATGTGTTCTTTTTTCCATTTCCAGGAGTGTAGTCTCAACCTCAGTTTCAAAAAGCCTCAACATATTCAGTACTGCACATTTATGGGCCGTTTTGGAGTTCAACTTAGTTCAGCCACAGTTGCAATTAGAATCATCGCAACTCTTGGGGAGAGACTAACCGCGCAGTTGAAATACTTTGCATTTTTCAAAAAAAAAAAAAAAATGCTCAAATGTGTGTGAAATGTTATGAGACTTAACTGCTAAGGTCATCAGTCTCTAAGCTTACACACTACTTAGCCTAAATTATCCTAAGAACGAACACACACACCCATGCCCGAGGGCTCGAACCTCCTCCGGGACCAGCCGCACAGTCCATGACTGCAGCGCCCTAAGACCGCTCGGCTGATCCCGCGCGGCTGCATTTTTCAATTCAGTAATGTTGTATGGAATAATGCTATGCGGTAGCACATCTTGAATTTTTACTTATTTTAAACCACGTTCTGTATGTACAGTATGATGCGTTCTTTTCTGTTTTGGATTAATGTAAACACACAAAGTTTTAAGGGTCAATGCAGACAAATGTTCCTTACCGATTAATAGATGTTTCGTTAGTTCCCTTTAAAACTTCACTGCGTCATGCCCAATTCAGTTCCTCAAGTAAAAATGGATGAGTTAAACATCTGAAGTGATACCGTCGTACAATGGTAACGATGTTTCCGAACGTGGGTTCCTATTCAAAATATTATTTATTCGCTCCCCTCTACAAGTCCTAGAAGTTTGTAACTGAAATTTCCTTACAACTTGTACAACACTTTAATTTTCCTTTCCTCAGTCCATCTTTTATCTAGATAACGATCTGTTCTTGTAAGCAGCGTTTTTTCTTGACTTGACATTCGTTGGCAATCGTAAAATCATCCAGATTTTACCTCACCAAACGAAGGTTTCATCACCTAAAAATGTCACTGTTTCATACTTCCACATCCATCTAGTTTACCGCTTATCCTTATTTTAGATTTCCCGTATCGTGATGACGTTCCCCGCTTTCGCCGTATTTTAATTTGGACTACCGACGCCTTGAATTTTGCACATTTTTATCACAACTGACAGAGAATGTTGGGTCATCTACCGTTTGCCACTTGATTTATGTCATAAAACAAAACTGAGTCCATAATTCTCCTATATAGTTTCGCGTATAATTTAAGTACATTTTAACCGAAAAACGCTCTTTACTCGTTTTGTCATTTATATACGCCATGAAATTAGTTGGGTCATAACTAAACATTGATCAAACAGCTCAAGTGGTATTTTTCATAATAAAATTCTACATTTGTGGATGCCCAAAATACAGAATTGGTGCTACTTCGTACAGATAGATCATTCAGTAACGTTTATGCGACCACCTGTCAGAAGCTCGAAGAACTACATTTCACAGCGGCGACCAATGAGAGACGTACAGGAAGAGAGTAAGTGAGATTCTGGAAGGTACCAACAGGATGTGCAGCCATGCCGACTCCGGTGCTGTGTTCAGCTGCGCTTTGCGGTTGAGGATCCATGACGCAGACAGCATGATCTTCGTGGTCTGACAGATTCTCTGCTGGGTTTAAATCCGGAGAGTTTGGTGGCCAGTGGAGTATGGTAAACTCCTCCTGGTGAACCAAACACTTACACAGCGAGCTGCGTGACATACGTGCAGATACATTCCGTCGTACCGAGGTAAACAAACTGCATAGAATACAGGGATGGACAGGGTACACAAGGTGAGCTGAGTGTTTGTGTTGATCCATGTGTCTACCAGAATGACGAGATCACTCAGAGAATGCCACGAAGACGTTCACCAGACATAAGGCTCCCTCCTCCACGCTGAACTGTTCCAACGATTGTTGCAGACTTCTTGTCTTCAAACTTGTCACGCCACACACGCCATCGGCCGTCTTTCTGATGAGGCATAAACGTGATTCATCTGAAAAGATCGCCCTTCGCCACCCCGTGGACGTCCAGTTGCATTCGTCGTCGATAAACAACAGTCAGAATGGGTGCACGAACCAGGTGCTTGCTGCGAAGGCCAACAAGCAACAAAATTCACTGAACGGTAGTTCAAGAGGCGGTGTTGGTTGCCCCTTGGTTCATCTGGGCTCGCAGTTGCTCAACGGGTCGTCTGTTTGCCCGTCAGTTTCCTCGTTCAGTCATTTCATCTATGACCTGTGGTGCACCACAATTACTACGGCGTGGTTTTGGATAGGACCATTGTGCCATGTATGGTATTCTTGACCTCGGCGATCCATGAACAGTTTATAAAATTGGCCATTTCGGAAATGCTTCCACCCTTGGCCGAGAGCCAATGATCAAGCTCTTTTCAACGTCAGATAAATCGCCTCATGTCCGCTCTAAGACAACGACTGCACCTCTTTCTGCCTCCTTCCCCCCCCTCCCCCCTGCCCCCGTCACCGTCCAGCCCACTCGTTATACTTTAATACCATTCATTGCTAGTGATGCTACCTGCCTTTTGAGAGTGGTTATTGCACGGTGTTGATGAACACAGGCGTTGGTCACATCAGTGTGACTGGACATTGTGTAAACAATACCCTTCCTCACACGTTGGGCTTTAACCTTTTAGTGTACGCTGTATTGTCCCTAATTAAATCTAATTCGCAAACCACGGTCCCGGCCAAAGTTTTCAGGTGGATTACCTCGTTTCTAAGGCAAATGCCTGAACAGGAAATCCCCTCTCCATTAGTCCCAATGTTGGCTTCCTCTGCCCCTGCTCACTTGGGATTTGCCTGAAAAGTCCGTGAGTACCCCACAGTCCGCTCTAAATTTACGGGCTGGAAATGAAAAATATACAAATGATAATAAATACGTATTATTATTTATTCCCCATTTGCACACCCCAGCAACTTTCGCTTGTACAGTGTGTTGCAGATGGCTGCCCCTGCGCCAAAGCTTCGAGGAATCACCTTGAATTCAGGATCAGAGTGTCAATGATCCTTGTGATGTAGCTTTCAGAGATAAGTTATTAGGTTTTGGGGTAACTCAGTTCACTAATTTTTTGAGGGGTTGCAATGTCTAAGAAAAGAGGTAAATCAGGGATGAATATAATTTATAGTAGTGTATCAATCTGTATTTTATTGCAGATGTAGATATATTGTATCTCAGCTACGCCATAGCCATTTTCAGTGCAAGTGGTTGCGAGTCATATAAACTAGAAAGCTTATACATATACATACCTCTTGTTAAAACGAACATCAAATGTCCGTCTTCAATTCAATGTAATGGTGTTAATGTGTAAGAAATTAATAAGAGTCTTCTTACATGACTGTCTACGAATGTAGAATATTTTCGAAACTGTGTTTTTGCACCGTCAGCTGTATGAGGTGTGATAAAAAAATACGGCGACTAATTTTACTTGGAACGAAATAATACGTTTAACAGAAAATGATTTAATCTCCTTCCGAGTACTGCCTTTCGTTAGTTCAAAAAGGTTCAAATGGCTCTGAGCACTATGGGACTTAACATCTGAGGTCATCAGTCCCATAGACCTTAGAACTACTGAAACCTAACTAACCTAAGGACATCACACACATCTATGCCCGAGGCAGAATTCGAACCTGCGACCGAAGCGGTCGCGCGGTTCCATACTGAAGTGCCTAGAACCCCTCGGCCCTTTCGTTAGTAATACACTTATTCCAATGTTGAATTGATGTCTGGAAGCATTTCTGGAAGGCTTGTTTCGGAAGGGCGTGCAGCTTCTTTGTCGTGTCTCTCTCAAAGTCAGGAAAGGTGCCAAAACGTATTCCTTGAAGGAGAGTTTTAATTTTCAGGAGGAGCCTAGAAATCGCAAGGTGCTAAATCTGCTGGGTATAAGGCGGATCTTTGCACAGAGGAATACATTTGAGGGCAAAAACTTCGGGAATCAGAACCGAGGTGTGGCTCTGCGTGTTGTTGCGACGAAAAAAGAAGCCAATAGCAAATTTTTCTCGTCTCTTTCTTCGTACAACATTCTGCAACCATTGCATTACACCCCTATAAAATTCGCCGTTAACAGTTATTTCCCTTGGAGCGAACTGTGATCGCAATATACTGTCAGTATCGGGAAAAAAACAGCATGACTCTGATAAAAGATTTTAAGTGAAGTGCCTTTTTAGGATGAGGAGCTTCACTGCTTTTCCATTGGGAATTCTGAATTTTCTTCTCAGGGTCGTAACTATAGAACTATTTTGAATGTAAGTTCCGGATCTGAATGAAGACAATTCTTCAACTCCGTGCAAACTGAAACACGATTTTCCTTTACGTCCACTCAAAAGTCTGGAAACAAATTTTGCAGTCACTCGTCTCATTTGCAAATAATGGGTTAATGCTTTTCACGGACCCGTACGAGATGCTAGAGTCTTCGGTAAGCCCGTTTGAACGAACAGTTTTTTATTCTTTTTGTACTTTTACTTCTGTTTCTGAGGTTAATGGATGTCCCGAACGTTACTCGTATTCTACCGATTTATTTCCGTTTTTAAATCGCTCGTACCACTTGTTAACAGTCTTCAGAGTTACAGCATTGTCGCCACACACTGCTTCAATATTCTATGAGATTCTTTGACACTTTTTTAAAAACTTTAAACAGAATTTGATTTTCCCGCGTTGTTATAGATCTGTGATGTGTGACAGAATACGTAAACACGTCCTGACTTCAGCGTCTTTGAGCGCTGAGTGACAAGTCAGTCCGTGTTCCAGTTGGACGCTGCCATTCTCAACGGATCAGGCTATAGGAAAAATTACATGATAAATGGCTCTGAGCACTATGGGACTCAACTGCTGTGGTCATAAGTCCCCTAGAACTTAGAACTACTTAAACCTAACTAACCTAAGGACAGCACACAACACCCAGCCATCACGAGGCAGAGAAAATCCCTGACCCCGCCGGGAATCGAACCCGGGAACCCTGGCGTGGGAAGCGAGAACGCTACCGCACGACCACGATATGCGGGCAAAATTACATGATATGTTTGTAGTACCAGCAGTTACTGGTAAAAAATTTCATTAACCGTATATTTTGGTCACGCCTAATAGAATTGTACAGTATATTTATTCATTACTCGCTTCAGATATATCAAGCATCTCCACAGCAGAAAAGAAACAGTGTACATCAATGTACCAAAAAATGCATTTTCGTCAGATACGACACAACCAAATGTTTAACACACATGACTGTCATAAGATTCTGTCTGAACATAAACCTTATAAACGCGCTGTGAATTGGCACAATTACAGTAATGTATACTTCACACTTAATAACTTCTTTCAATACACGAAATTACTCAACGTTGAACGATGTCTTTTTAGTGCTTTACTTTTTTCGTCAGACAGTGTATTTTCGAAGTTGGGTACCAGTTATCGTAAAGGCAGCTGGTGAGAAGAAGTTTCAGCATTTTGCCATTGAGGTGCGAACATAAAGCAGAATGTACACATTCACTAGTCGGTACAGGACGGAAGCTTATGGAAGTGTCTGACCTTGTTTACACGTACGCAGGATAGTTATGCATAACAGTGATGTTTTCAGCTTGTTACATGCTCACAGCACAGCGTGCTCTCTGCCTAAATTAAGAAAAGTTGGTGCTATCGGCATTTCCTTTTGGCAATTTCCGATTGTTGACAATATACGTTGTTGCTGGTGGCTGTGTTTTAGCCCCAGAAATATAGCTGGAATAAATCTCGCAGGTAAGTAAAGATGTAGCGGAGCCCTGTGAATGGGTTTGGGCAGAGAGCGCTCCAACACGATCTGTTGGTACAAATCACAGCACGTGAATTATTTTCGCGAGGACGCCGCAGTTTATCACGTAGAATGTGATTTCCCCGTTTAAAAGCTTTGCTAAACACTTACTTTATATTCCCTGCTTTTCCGCGGTGCGCGCTGTATACAGACATTTGGTCGGAGTCGCCAAAGCAATAACCGACGGCGGTAGCTGGGGTGAGCTCTCCCCCGGAGCAGGTGCCGCCGCCCGCGCAAGCGGCGGTAGCTGTGAGGGGCGGCGGGATTAAATTTGCATAGCACGCCCCCGGCGTCCCCCGCCGTCCGTCACCGCTATCTGGCCGCTCCGCCCCCACCGCCGCCTCCCCGGGGGCGGCGGCGCTCCCTGCGGGCCCCGGGGAAGGTCCCGTCTGTTTTCGCATCAACGTCGCCAGCCACCACGGGAAAACACGGACGCACTCCAGCGAATTGCTCATCACGGCGACAAAACTTGGGGCGGACGGCGCAGCCTCGCAAAGAAACAAAGTATCCGGCGATTAATTCAGTTAAGTGTGTCGAGGGAATGCCGACAAAGCGCAGCTTCGTCCTCCAGGGTTTGTTATTACGGTGGGACCACCGGGCAGGGTTAAACCCGAAGCACTTACAGTAATGCACCGTCGGCCGTCCGGACATAAGACCGGATTACAAACCCGTCCGTAATAAACCGAAGTTAGTCACCCGATATTTTTCTGCAGTATGAGATTAAATAATTTTTTGGGGGACAGTCATGCGCTACTACTTTGTAATTTCAGTCTGTATGGCAACACTTGAATGGAGATGAAGTCTAGAAATTGGCAAGTAATCTGCAACGGCTCTGAGAAATGAGAGTAATAATGTTAGAAGAGCGAGAGGTAGGAGATTGTGCTAATAAGAGCGTAGATAAGGCTTCAGCTCATCGGAGGTTTCGTTAAACATAAGAAATCTACGTAAGAGTCAGCAACGAGTAAGTGAGATATCAATGCTAAGATTTGCATATAGTACAACGTCCCTTGGTGAAAAATAACTCAAGGAGGAATAAACAGCGTAATATTAATATAAAATTTGTGACAGTCACTAAAAAATTTCCAGCGATCCACGAAAATATTAGCTTTACTATAATTCCTATCTTGGAGCACAGTGAGTGTTTGCAATCAGTTTATTAATTTCTTCAGACCTGTGTAAAAACATGTTACCAAAAATGGCTCTGAGCACTATTGGATTTAACATCTGAAGTCATCAGTCCCCTAGAACTTAGAACTACTTAAACCTAACTAACCTAAGCACATCACACACATCCATGCCCGACGCAGGATTCGAACCTGTGACCGTAGCGGTCGCCGGTTCCAACTGAAGCGCTAGAACCGCTCGGTCACTGCAGCCGGCAGACATGTTACATTAAATATATCGTGCTATTACATGTCATATCAAAGTAACCTACGCAAATAACGTAATTTTATTTCTTTGAAGACCGCCAAAATAATTAATGATTTTGACTGCACCATGACCTGTTACAGCACTGTATGTGTAGTGTACCACGGTTTAACTCACGTCTGAAAATGGTCATTACCGATCGAAATTAATAATCTGATTAGTAATAAACATTGTGATACAAGACTGAAATTCCAATAAAGTTGATACTAATTTATGCATGTTAAGGGCGGTTGAACTTCGTAGGCGTGGCTCCAATTACATTTTCACCTGCGGCGTTTATAAATAAATGCGTTACGCCAGGCGAACGTTGATCAGAGCTAAAAACGCAGAGCACCTCTTTTTCATCAGCTTCTAGCCAGTAATAACAACAGTCCACTCTGTGATTTCTCGGTGTGTTCCAGTGATAAAATTTTCTCCGGTGATCAGCCGAGATACAACATCGTCTTGTCGAAACGTTTCAATGGGCTCCGTACTGATCATCTTCATGCTAAGGTGATCTGTATAAAACTCATTGAAACGTAGCAGCAAAACGCCACGACTCGGATAATCACTCGACAAGATTTTATCAAGACTCCTCTTGTTGTTACAACTTTATTCATTAACGTTTTTAGCACGTAGTCAGCCAACAGAAAGTCGGATAAATCAACTTAATGCGTAGCAGCATGTCAAATGACTGCAGTCTTAGCTCTGATGCCGAGTTATCCTTGGAACTGCAGCACGGTTTGCCTTACTGTAAATCTTAGTCAGGTTTACTAGCTTCCTTGTGCTTATTCTGTCCACGCTTATTGTGTTTGCTTTAAGCACGCAGTCAGAATGCATTAATTATTTTTCCAACACGAACATTTAGGGCTTAATTTCGGCCGGAACGCGCCGGAACGGCGTTACGTCACCTCCCAGGGGACCTCTTTCCAACTCACAGGAACAAGTCGGCACCCAAGATTTAAAGCAGAACAAGTGGCACTGCTACAGTAACAGACGGTCACATCTTGTGGTCTTATTGTTTTATCATAACAAATTATGTTTTAAAAACCTGAATATCAGAACAGTATACCGTAAGAAAACGTACCTAACTGTAATTTAAGAAAAAGATGGGGGGGGGGGGGGGCGCACTGTACGGTTGAACGGGTCCGTTCTGGCACCTAAAATTTTATAATCTGAGCTTTCAAATATTATTTAACGAAAGGAAGTAAAATAAAGTAGCTCCCCATGAGGTTCAGAGGTACTAATAATTAAGCTCGGTACCTTTCTTTGTACTTTCCGAGATAAGTGGCTTAGTGGTTCACAACATGTAAGCCGAAGTAACCAATGTAAGAAATACAAGGGACGATCAAAAAGTTTATGTTCAAATGCCGTACAATTCAGAATAGATCTGCCAATCAGACAAAATCGCCTTGAGCATTGACGTAACCATCCCAGAGACGCACTGGGTTGAAGATACCCGTTTGGTAAAGTTCTGTGCCGTATTGCGTGAAATAGTCCGAAACTGCCTGCTGCATATCTTCGCTCGATAACAATCGTGGACACTTCACAGCCTTTTTAAGGGTCTGAAAGCGTGGTACTCCCACGGGGAGAGATGAGGACTACTGGTGTCTCCCACCCTGCGTCACATTTGTTACATGAGGTTATTACGAAGCAGCAGCACCCCTTGGCGTATCATTCCGCAAAGGGAGTTTCCGACATACATGCTACCCCTAACAGGTTTTTCGTTCACCAGTGGATGTCTGCTGGTGTTTGTCCTTTGTCAGCCACGAAAAGAATAACAGCAGGCTAATCCCATTTGTACGCATTTGGTAAGAACGTCGCTATAGTTTCCGACTCTGTATCTAACGCACGCACGAAGGAAGGACATGAATGCCACACTAATAATTTGCCTGAATGTCGGTGTTTATATACCCATACTGGAGTTTCACTACGTTAAATGACAATTCTATCAACGCCCTCAAACGGAAAATTTTTGATCGCCCCTTATACAAAGCTGACATTAAGTTACATTTCATATTCACTGTAACAGAAATATTTTTTTATTCACAGAACTGTCTACAATGCTACTTTTTGGTAATCCATATTATGATGTGTTTCGGTATCATCGATCATCGGATATAAAGGGTGAACAGGAACAACTACAGATATTTTTGTATGTGATAGCTTAATATGTAGACACTGTAAGGTGCCTCTTACGTGAGGAGGACATTTTTACCAGTTTTAATAAATTATTGTGTCTCACTGATGTATTCACGATAGTTCGGAAGTGCTGAAGTCCGTAGCCGGCCATGAGTCAGAGAGCATTTCCCACGCTGGCTGGCTAGGTGACGAAGCGACCATATGTCGCACGAAGTGCGGTGGGGCTCGGCGCTGGACTTTAGCAACAAGCGTTAGCCTGGGAAATATACACGACGGGAAGTACCGCCATCTTGGCGCCAAAACCACCGATTTTGATAATTTATATTTAATAATAAAAAGTCATTTATGACAACATGAATACTAGGAGGAACCTCTGGATGTTTAAAACTATTTATCATAATTTTGCCTCGTTAAAATTCACACCCGTTCATTAACAAATGCATATCTTAGTAAGTACGAACT
Organism: Schistocerca nitens; assembly: GCF_023898315.1. NCBI lineage: Eukaryota > Metazoa > Arthropoda > Insecta > Orthoptera > Acrididae > Schistocerca > Schistocerca nitens. The sequence goes on from NC_064620.1 coordinate 443,297,676, forward strand.
GGATCGGAAATCCACGAACCATGACGAAACTAGTAAGAGATACGGACTGCGTGCCAAAGTCGGCAGTCGGCGTCAAGAGCTCTTCTTCTCTTGTTCGATGGTCGCCATGCTCTTGGTTACGAGTAGCTTGTGGCATGAGTGTTTCATTATTGATCTAATAGGAATAAAAGTCATATTACGGCATTCAGAATGTTAATTTCGAGTAAATAGATTCCCTAAAGTTGATCGACAGCAATTTCAGGTAATTAGCTTCCACCGACAGAAACATCCAATGCACCAATGAAGAATCTGCACGGGACGACACTTACGAGAGCTGCACCGCGCACAGGTAAGAGGAAACCTGACGACACGACCCACCAAGGCGGAACAAGGAAGGTCCGACTAACACTCTCAAATTCCGGGTGGAAATGCTGACCAGTCATACTGTACGTCACATATACCACCCGCTACGGACTCGCGGCTAAGCTGAGAAATAACAGTATCAGTTTAGAAGCGAGGCGATCTTGCAGCACGGTGTTAATGTATTGGTTGCTTATCCTCTATGTCCAACACTCTTCTCACAGACACGTCAAAAACATTACGACCTGACGATTCCTGTACTGTCGTACCGCACCAATGAGTGGTCTACGCCTATCAGTATAGACTAACCGATTTGCACTCACGCGTCCACATATTAGCACAAGACCGGGGAAAATTGCCTGGGGAAAAATAAACTTCAACTCTTCCCACATGAACCTGAAGGGGCTAACAAACTAAAAACAGACGACTTGTAATGGTTCTACTTAGTAGTCTGTAAATGACGTAAATACAGATGTAATGTTGTTCAGTATAACTTACTCGGCCACCAATAGAACTCTCGGCACTTCCACCCGTTACAACCTGAAATCTTGCGAATGAGTCGCGTGGGGTATCGGGAATAATTTGTTAAGCAGTTACAGCGCACACTTTGTAACTTTACATCGATCGGGACTCTAGGAAGTAGAAGAGAATGTGTTGTCTTCGTCTTGGTAGCGTTGCTACGAGATTGGTAATAGGGATGGTGGCATGGAAAGGGCTTGGGTCACAAGGGCGAAGCGTTATGCGTGCGTGTCGCGACACTTGGAGCCAATATAAGCTGGGCGACCGATGCTGCCGTGCATTCCGAACACAGCCAGTCTCAGGCGCCGAATGTTTCTTCTGGATGCGGCTCAATTTACCGCAGCACTTTGCTGCACGGGTTGGATACAGTGTGGTACAACATACGTAATGAGTGTGTTTGTGCCTAATGGGATTTGATAGCAGCTTCTTACTCTGATACGTAGCTGCTCCACCTCATTTATTTGCCAGAATTCTTCGTCCTATACAATCAACTGCCCTTGTTCGAAATTTTCTCACTTGGGTTCTCAGGCACCAGGACTATGCGCTGGATGAGCCTACTTCACAAAATGAAATTAGCGTCACTCAGCTCTAATCATAATACACTGGCAGGGCGGTACGGATCCGATAATGTAAGAAAAAATGGTAGTCTGTGAAGCAAATGTCAAAAAATATCCAGACTGAAGCGCCTAGAACCGCTTGGCCACTCCGGCCGGCTAACAGCGACCGTTAGGGATTAAAATTAAACAGCGGCCACAAGTCACATGTAATTTTCTTCCTTTATTTGTAAATGTTTCGCTCGACCAATGCGAGAATCTTCAAGAACTGTGGAAGTACAATGTGTTACCCACCACATAATAAGGTAAATTAACAGATTTAGTTTGCAATGTGGTAACTCACATTACGTAGCCGCAGGCACATGTTATTAATGTCGTACTATGTGTAGTACCGCCGTCATGCATAAAAACGAGAGTTGGTAGTGTACAGTTACCGTAAACTCGGTGGTCAGATACATCCTAAAATTCAACAGCAACACGTCTTCTCTTGTTTAGCGAGACAAAGCCCTATCGAAAATTCATTTTCGTTCCAACTACCTTATGAAGCCTAATGTAAAACAATGCAATACGAAAAACATAAGTAATATCATTGAAATATCCGCCACTTTTTCGGACATTCACACATACGAGCCTGACATATGAATACCTGGTTACTGAAATCATTTTGAAAAGATATAGAAACAAAAATTATGGTAACCACTTTTATGGACGTTAATATACATACGCCACGTGTGTTACATGTTATCAAGGCAACTAAAACCAATCTATATTAGCGTAGATTAAAAGTAGCAATCAGACACGATTCCTCTTACGTCTGCAAGTAGTACAGTGTAATGTATGGGCGGAAAGGTGTATATTTCATTACACTGTAGATGTTTTGTATGTATACGTGTTTGCTTGTACTCATGAAGGTAACAAATTTCAGACTGCATGTAACTTTCGTAATTATACTAGACGGTAGTTACGAAGGCCATTCACGTTGTCTGCGCTGATGTTAGAAAGATGGTAGAGGCGCCGCTTTTACCGGCATGAATACGTTTCTAAGATTCCCAACTGGTTATAATTTGTTTATAAGTTAACATAAACAGAAATTTAAAACTACAGTTTTTTTAAACTCTGAATGCTACTTTTACCTACGCGAGTGTTAGTTTCAATGTCAATGATAAACTTTCATACACAAGAATGTGTGTTGTGGCCCCTAAAATTGGCAGTTATAATCTTTATTCGTAATTTTACTATTGCTGTTCAAAATTATTTTAATAAACAGAAATGTTTTTTTCAGACTTGCACTTGTCAGCACCCGGAAACACGGCAGATATTTAGTAATGCTAGTGCTTTTTATATTAGGTCGTTTTATATTAGCTTCATAAGGTAGTTTCAGTCAAAGCACCTGTCAATGGGGCTTAGACTCGGCCAGCAAGATATTATTAGTCTTGCAGTTTCACCTTACAATTTACCTGACCAGAAAGCTTATGTTAACTGTACACAACAGATGTAATACGTTTTACAATCGAAGGCGCGTTATACACGGCCCGATGTTTGTAACGTGTGGCCCTCGGCTTCGTAATGTAAATTATCACATGATAAGTTGAATCTGTGAATTTGTCTTGTTTTATTGTTGTGTAACAGACACTGAAGCTCGAATCGAATGGGTGGAAAAATGAACCAAAAGGGCTGCTCCCCAATTTTATGGCTTAATAAATATATTCAGTCCATACAAGTCTGTGTTTAATAAATATATTCAGTGTAGATATTACTGAGTACGAAGAATGATGTCAGATCTCTTTAATGATTTTCTTGCCCTAGATAGTAAATATATTTATAGGATGAATGGGTCATATGTAGAACCAGTAAGATGTACCCGATGATGTCTTTCTCGTGGTAGCACATGTTTACATGTTTTCTTAAACTGCTGAAGCCAGCCGCTGTGGCCGAGCGGTTCTAGGCGCTTGAGTCCGGAACCGCGCTGCTGCTACGGTCGCAGGTTCGAATCCTGCCTCGGGCATGGATGTGTGTGATGTCCTTGGTTAATTAGGTTTAATTAGTTCTAAGTCTAGGGGACTGATGACCTCAGATGAAAGTCCCATAGTGCTTATAGCCATTTTTTTACTCTGCAGTGTCTATGGAGCGACTACTAATTCGCATTCTCCTCAGAGCAAAATTTGCAGTGCACTTGAAATTATGTAATTTCTCCACGTAATGACCACAGCGAAAATTTTGAGGCTTGTCTAGAGTGATTTCGGGAAGACACTGATGCTAAGGTTTCTACTCTTGATGCGAGCGAAGTGACGTGTTGGCACAGTTCCTGTGTTCGATCGCCAGAAGTTTGAGACAGCCGTCAACACGCCACTTCACCGGACGGAGGGCTTGTTTTTGCTGTTGGCCGAGGTCCTAAAAGTGTCAACATCGCTCGCTTGCCGCGATGCTCTTTTTCTGGAATCTTCAAAGCTGTAAGAAAGGGAGGGCTGTCGGCACAGAAGGACCATGTTATTGTGCTACGTTCCGTGTCCGACATCCTCGCCATGTTTCGATTGCAGCTTCCAAACTTTATTGCGTGCAACGCCACAAAGAGATCTTGTGTCGTAGCCACAAACTGAAAGACAACTGTAAACACTGACATAGTCTTATCGAATAATTACCACATCTTTATTTGGTTCTATAACGGAATTTTCAGACAAATGTTCTAAACTAAAAAGATAAATACGAATTTCTAAAACAAAACCGCTTAGTTTCTTTTATTTCAGTGAATAAGCGAATTAAGTAATACACTGAGGGCTCAAGAGCCGCAACAAATTTAGTAAATTCGTTTGAATTTCATCAGGTTTGTTGTAGGATAGATTGCATGGCGATGATATGCTGGACTCTTCTCTATGGAATGAGTGTTTCAGACAGTTTGAATGAAGATAAAACGGTGGTATATCAGAGAAAGTTATACGTTACCAGCACGTGAATCGTACCAATAAACGTTTCCAGTCTAGATCGGATGAACTGTTATTAATAATAAGATGTTTCGACACAGGAGATACTAATAGACTATATAAAGTTGGCTCTGTAGAAACATGTTATTAATAATAAACGTCCGAGTGATGCAGATAGAAAATATTTATTTATGTACAATAAGCACACAGATTCATATTAGGAATTTATTTCTTTTCTAATAGTTGGGTGTTGTTATCAGTGTCTGATCAACCAAGTCATAGTGGTTGGTTCAAATGGCTCTGAGCACTATGGGACTTAACTTCTAAGGTCATCAGTCCCCTAGAACTTAGAACTACTTAAACCTAACTAACCTAAGGACATCACACACATCCATGCCCGAGGCAGGATTCGAACCTGCGACCGTAGCGGTCTCGCGGTTCCAGACTGTAGCGCCTTTAACCGCTTGGCCACCCCGGCCGGCACCAAGTCATAGTGCACAGACAAATAAAATGTCCGTTAATTTCATTTATTTGGACACCAGTTTCATATATCTGCAAACACTGATATGGCATAACCGTTAATGAATACAGTGAAGCCGGCCAGTGTGGCCGAGCGGTTCTAGGCGCTACAGTCTGTAACCGCGCGACCGCTTCGGTTGCAGGTTCGAATCCTTCCCCGGGCATGGATGTGTGTGATGTCCTTAGGTTAGTTAGGTTTAAGTAGTTCTGTGTTCTAGGGGACTGATGACCACAGCAGTTAAGCCCCATAGTGCTCTGAGCCATTTGAACCATATGAATACAGTGAAGAGACTTTCACGAACAGTTAGTTAAATATGCCTGAAGTTCATTTTTTACAAAATGCAGATGAACATTATCGGTGGAAATACACACACACACACACACACACACACACACACACACATAGCGAGACTATGTGAAGCAGCGAGAACTTTGGAATTATACTGACGCTAGAGATTGTAGAGAAACCATCTCCCAAAGGAACGAACTGAGCATTTAAGCTATCATTATAATAGTAATTATTTTTCCCACCATAGATTACCGACTACTGTTTGTTCTGTCCATTTTCCCGCACCGGTCGTTGTAGAGATCCTTGAGACCTCAGATCAATGTTCGAAAAATTTGTTGATGCTCTCATTATCTATAATCTAATGTTTCATAGTCACGATGAAGATTTTTGGCTCTTCCTAATCTAGTCTTCCTCATGTTGTTTAGTTTCGTACACCTGTGGATTTCCTCCGAAAATCTTGCTGCAGTCACCAGTATTATAATTTGTTAGACGACCTACACGGCTTTCTTGAATACTATACGAAAATTCATATATAATCTTCTGTTCATAGAATTACCTTAGTGTGTGTCATTTAACGTGTACTTGGAAAGTCTTTCTAATTGTTCCACAAAACTTATCTAGTTTTAAATACTCCTACTGTGGACCACTTCTTATTCAAGAGATTTGAAGAGTGTTGATAGTTGCGGAACATAGTTAAATTTTTTTATTATTGAAGAAGCAGTTTGGCATAGAATATCAACACTTTGAAAATCATTTACAATAATTCACAAGTGTAGCCTTGGTTAGGATGTGAACATATCTTAGTAGGTCTTTTGCAGAGGTCCTTTTGCGGTGCAGACTTCCGTAATGTCTGGCTCTCTACTCTTCCGTCTCTTGACTTCATCTAAACGCAAGGAAGAGAGAATACAAGACCAGAATCAATGGTGTACAATACACTGGTTAAAAATTACTGTCTCCGTGACTTCATCACAGGCAACTACGAAAAAGAGGTATTCTTGTACAGATATGTGACTTCATTTATCCGGTTCTTTGGTATTCCTGTATCTTCTGTTGCAAAAAATGGTTCAAATGGCTCTGAGCACTATGGGATTTAACTTCTGAGGTCATCAGTCCCCTAGAACTTGGAACTACTTAAACCTAACTAACCCAAGGACCTCACACACATCCATGCCCGAGGCAGGATTCGAACCTGCGACCGTAGCAGTCACGTGGTTCCAGAATGTAGCGCCTAGAACCGTTCGGCCACTCCGGCAAGCGCTTCTATTGCATTCAATATTTATTTCGAGCTCACTGCCTAAAAACACACACTATTGCTATAAAAGCTATATTTAGTTTTGACATATTTCATATAATTTTGGCACGATTTCTTGTAGAATAACGCCTGTGTGGGACACAAAAATACCCCGAAAAGTGCAGTGAAGATAACGTGACGCATGTTCATTTAATTCTTAACTTACGATGAATAGTAATGTAATAAACACAAAATTTCATTTAAATAAAACACTAATTAAAGTAGGTAAATTTTTTAACATTTTTAGTGGCTGGGATCCAGCAACAATTCTTTATTTAATAATAGGATGTATATATATCCACGTCGGTTACACAACATTTTTGTCAAATAGACAATGGTTTCCACTGCACTAGCGAAATCTTCTGCAGAATAAAAAATTACATGAAATACAGAGTTTTTCACCCATGGTGTGATTACATGTAATCCACGTAATTTTTTATTCTGATGTAGATTGCCCTAGTGCAATCGAAACCATGGTCAATTTGACAGAAATTTTGTGCAGCCGAGGTGGCTGTATATACATCCTATACTTAAAGTAGCTAAATATGACGCCAACGTTTCTGTACTCCTTCAGAATTTATGATTTATCTTCGAGATCTAATGTATGTATCCTTTTATCCTTTGCTCCAATTATATTACGCTACACGGATATATGAATGTTACATTTGTGACTCTTTACAAACCCTTTTTACAAATTAATTCCTACATTGAAGGCTCGCTGGATAATCGATGGAAGTAATAAGAATAATGTTTGCCTCAACCATGTAATACTAGTGTTATGTTCACGTTAAGTCCTCGAAGTTCACTTTATGATGCTGACTCGAATACTGCAAAGTTCTCTTAACAGAGTTATTATCAACGGTATGTATAACTATTAATTAAGGTTGTTTTCCTACTATTTCACTGATTGTTTTCGCAATAAAGGCACTTCAGTTCGAAACAGTATATTCATGAGATTGTCACTATAGGAATAAAATTTATTCGTGTTCTGTCAGTCGGCATTTATTCAGCTGTATGTCGTCCACAGTAATAATATGAAAAACCACGTTTGTTTTAATAGGTAGTCTCAGTAGTAAAAAGCTGACAATTTCCTGGCGTTTTATTCTCCCCTTTGTCCTAATCCAGTCTAATAAAGTTCGCTCACAATTATGCCAAGGACAGGGATGGACATGGGGGAGGCTATGTGTTCTACGGCGAGAGGAGAAAATAATGCCTTTCGCTTCGTAAACTCTTTTCTGTTTATTTTGTTTTATTATTATTATTATTATTATTATTATTATTTGCGTAACAACGCATATACGAAAAGAGCCGCGAAATACCTTTTAGTAATGCTGTGCCATGAAGTTCTGTATAATCATTAATTCTCAACAAAACAGAATATATGGTATTCTTATTGTTCTGTATCTGGCTTTCTATTAAAGTAACATTTTTTATTACTGTAACTCACTATAAAACTCAACATCTCTTCCCTACTTTATAGTTATTGAAAATGTTAATGAAAATTACTTTGTTATGAATACTGATGTTACAGTTCGCAATGATTGTTCAACAACAAAATTTTGCAGTGGATTTTTGTTATCAGTAAAACACCAATAAGTACCACGACTAGCACAAGAACATGAGACTATAATCGGAGAAAAATACGTTTTTTTACTATAAGGCTAGCCAGACCAGAACTAAGCACAGCAAGATTCCTATTATATTACGAAGGTAAATTATCTTTTTTGTACTGTTAGTAATATATTATCAGCAGCCCGCGTCAACTTGCAAAACACATCATAAAATCTGCTGCTCTGCTCTGCAAGTCCGGAAGCTGAAAGAAATAATTTTATTTCACTATTACCTTCCCGCTTCTTTGCGGGATGATAGATTTCATTTAATGCAGTCTGAATACGCCGCGGCAGCGGCTCGTTCGTTCGTAGCGCAACTCTGCACCACGGATAATATTTAAATAACTGAAAATGTCTTAAAGGGATGGGATAATATGCCAAGCAAGCTACTACAAATAATAATGCAAGGTTTCATTAAATAACTCTATTCAAAACATTTAAATATGTTAATTATTACACACCTTTAAATGAGTACGTAATGGCGTACATCTCTCAGTCTCCACAAAAGAATGCAACGTTAGCATACAATACAACGTCACAGGCTATCCTACTCACGTGACTCCAAGAAGAACAAGACAGAGAAATTAATGTTCGTTCTGTATTATACATACTAGTTGCATATTCTCATCTTTGTTTGATATTTATCGTCTGTGGCGGTTTCAGTACTCGCCGACACAGATATTATCTAAAATAAATAATAAAAAAGTACATAATTCCATACAATAACAAAACATGATACACAATGTTTTCTCTTTATCACATAATATGTCTTTTGCTAAGAGACGTTACAATGCCCCCTGGCGGCAATTGACTAACGTTAAGAAGGTTCGGCAATATGCTGCCACTAACGTTCGTTTTGTCATTGTCTGTCACCTTATTTGGAATATTCACCTAGTCCCAGGGTCATTACAGTTTTCTGGCTCCCCCATTCGGGCTACGTGCGGTCAGAAAACCTGGGAAAACTGCGCCGGAGCCATGGTCATCTCGCCTGGTTTGTCTTAACACACAGTTTGATTGTTCATCAAAAAAGGTTGGACTTTATGCAATGTTCACAGGTAACAAAGGTTATTTATGACAAAATGTTAAATCTTTAGTCGCCTTGTTAAAAATGCACCTTCTACACTCTTTCACATTTGTGTTCTCTGTCACACTGAAAGTCAATCATTAAACAGTTTTACAGTAATGTAATGGATTGTCTCTACACTTACTCACGACAAAAGTTCCACCATGGTATGGCATTCGTGTCAGTTTGCTTCACTAATGTGACGAAAACATATAACATATATCACTGAACCAATGAATATTTTGAGTCTATACACAGTAACTAAAGAAAAAAAAATGTTTGTCACGTAATTTCGTGTCCAATAAATCATTTTCATATTAGTAGATTAACAACGTAGTTGGTAATGTTTGGTTGAATGTCAATAATGTACGGAGCGGGCGGCGCGAAGCAATTGTTGCGTAGCGTCGTCTGGAACGCGGCGTGCCAACGACCGCTGGGGTCGACGACCTGCTCGCAGTAACAGCGACGGCGTGCTGGGGTGGCGCCCGAGTAGTCGCGGACCGCGCCGAACCATTCACCAATGTCGCCGTGTTGCAGTGGTTTCCCGCGACCGGCTGGCTGGCGGCACGGCACCCGTCTCTGCTTCTCTGCATGGCTCCCCGTCACAATGCATGAAACAAATATTCCACAACGGTGTACTGTCTTTAAGGATACAGATTATTAGCTGTGGAAGAAAATTCGACTTGGTTAAAAGCGTTTATTGTTCAGTAAGCCGTCGTTTCGCTGGTATGCACAGGTTGTTTTGGCGTAATAACGGGTTTCTTGTGGCTTCACAAGTGAATCGCATTGTGACACTGGTATTCAGGGTTCGTCACACGCACGTTGTACTACACACTTTCACTTGTTCTCACGGTTGATACGCTGCCAGAGCGTCTCTCAACACGCGAAAATGTTTCGGTTCACACACACTAAATGTTTCCGTCGAGCGATGTTTGTTTGCATCGTCTCCGAACGGATCCCTAACTACCGTTTTTACACACAGTATATTGTTCGTTGAGCACTGCACTATGACAGTTAGTCACTCAACACTTGACTTATACCGACGTATATATTGGTGCAGATACAACAGTCATTTTCTGTCCCTACTACACACATTATTCCGTCCTTTCCGAGATTGTTTACGCACACAGTTTATTTTAAATGCATATCAAATGTTCTTAGCATAATCACTCTCATCTACATTGAGTCCATTATGTTTACCTTGTCATTACACACTTTTAATACTATTACTAGGCATATATGGCTTTTTTGTAATTATTTAAAGGTGTGTGATTTTTGGTACATAGCTTTCTTTTCCTTTTTCAGTGTAGCTTGCCAGGTTATCACCCATCTAGCAAACAGATTTTACCATGTGCATGACAGCTTGACTTGGGCATATTGCTCAATAAATACTTCATTTAGTACTAGTTTTATTTTTAATGATCTGTCCTACAGGACTATAGTGTAGTTTCCGCGTTGATTGACTTGATTCGCGTACCGCGTAATGAATCTTCAAGGACGTGTACCAAGTACACAGGCTTCAATTGAAGCATCGATACATACAAAGCGTAGGTTACACGGAACGGGTTTGTTTTTGATTGAATTCTGCTCCAGTGTCGTTCTCAGATCACTATTGGCAGTAACATTACATCACATAATTGTTTCGTACTACAAAGTCAATTTTTGGCCAGTAGAGACTCTCTCTCAGGATTCCTTAATTCTAACACAATTACATCTGTTACATTACTATATGAGATTTCATCATTAATTGCACTTACTTACTACAAATGAAAAAGGATTCAAGAAATTAATCCTTATTTTATCAACAAAAAGATTGTTCATTGCTTGATGAGCATATAGTATTTTAATGACACTAATTGTCTGTAAATAAAGTCTTCCATTTGCATGCTGTTACTCAGTTTACTGATTCTACTTCCTCAAGGTTTAATTACACACAAATTCTTTCTTACAACTAACATACTTATCCTCTAAAACACAATTGAAATCTTCTCATAACTACTACTATTTACATCCGACACGTCACTGAATAAATAATTTTACATCTTCCGAATATCTTTAGCCACTACTTCCCTCATCGACCAAGGGATGGAGTAAGATGCGCGACAGTATGTTTTGTGGGGCATCACCTCTATGTGATAGTGGTACCCTTTGACTATTCCTGGTCGGTCGGTAAATACCATTGTATATTCCGATAGCAGCTGCGTCAACTGTTGCTTTTGTATGTTGCTTAAACTTTCAGATTCCTGTACTTTGGTCTGAAATGCATGAACATTTGTTTCAAAATTTCTATCTTCTATACTCGGATAATAGAGATCTGTCACAGGTGAATAATCATTGATGTGTAGTACCCAGGGGTTCCTACATTTGATATTAATTCGGTTGCAACATGGCACAAGTACCTCCTTCGATTTCATCATAGACAACTCAATCCTCCTACCTTTATTAAATATGCTTAGTTTTCCCGAGGAGAGGTCGATCACTGCGTCCCTCTCACGGAGAAAATCTACTCCCAGAATGCAGGCCACCTTTAACCCTTTAACAATGAGGAACGAGCTCACTATGGCTTCGCCCTCCTTACGAATCTCCACCTGCACCTGGTACTTAACTAATTGGCTCTGTGCACTTATAGCTCCAGACACCTTGCAATTATTAACCGGGAAAGTCGGTATGCTACGTCCCTTCCCCAGCGCTTTAAACAATTCTGTACTCATTACACTCACTGAGGCACCTGTGTCGATGATTATATTCGCGGCAACATCATTGATTTTTGCTTCTATTATGGCTTGCACATTTTCGTTGCTATCTTCCTTACATTCATGCGGTTCGGTCAGTAGATCTCTATCCATACTGATACCGTCGTTGTATCGCAGCATATGTATTCTAGGGATATTATTGTCATTCGTGTTGCTCTCACTCCACCCCTCGGCCAGCGATGGAGAGCATATCGAGGCCGATTCTAGTTTGTTGGATTGCTTGCTTGCGAGGTACTTGGACGGCTATTGTCCGCGACCTCTACTATGTGTACGTTTTGATTTGTAGGCCGCCACGACTGCGCAATAGGCGCGTTTTGCAGTGGTGGTCTGTTGTTGTCGTACCGGTCATTACCCTGCCGCTCTGGGCTTGGTCGCTGATTCTGATTCCAATTGCGATTACTGTCACTGTAATTGCTATGCCACTGACCTCGCGCATTTTTCCAGCGGTTGGTCCCTGGCAGTCCGGAATCGTACCGGTCGTCAAATCGACGCTTTTTATTATGGGACGGTTGACCATACCCGTTCTGACTTCTCCCATTATTACAATTTTGCGAATGCTCTTGCCGCTTATTACCACCCCCACCATTTCCATGGTTGTGGTTTTGTGCACTATTATTTCTGTCATGTTTACACCCTGATCCATTATTCCGCGAGTGATCACACGCTGCTTTCGCGTCTTCCTGGATTAAGTCTATTGAATCTAGAACAGACAGGAAATGTTCCATGTCGCTTTCTGTTACGTGTATTAATTTCTCTTTGATATGAATGGGTAAATGTGATTTTAGGAGTCTTATTATGTCTCTTGGTGAGATAGGCTCGTCCCAGTAGCGCGTTTTGTTTATATATTTCTGGAAATACCGTCTCAGATTCCCAAGACGGGGTGAGTACGGTTCGGGATTGTATACTTCTTTTCTTAGCCGCTCTTGTATACAAGGCGACCAGTATTTCGACAAAAACGCTCTTTCAAACTGTTCATACGTCTTGCAGTTGTCTGCTACTTCCGTAGCCCACAACGCTGCATCGCCCTGAATGTATGACATTACGTATTGAATTTTCTGTGCTTCGTTCCACACACTAGGCAAGATATTTTTAAAGCTTTTTAAGAATACTACTGGGTGTACTGACTTTCGTTCAGTAGTAAACGTTTGAAACTGCCTATTTTTGATCAAACTTTCTTCAACTAATATTTTTGGACTATACTGGTTTGCTCCTGGGACATAGGCTGTGTGCTCCGAACCGAATCTACAGCTCTTCGCATTATCGCCTAAAGATTCACCATTGTTGCGTCGCGTATAAGTTTGTGCGTTGCCAAAAACATTGGCTGTCGGCGACATAGTTTCATGTTCAAGAGGTTTGCTGCTCTGTGCTAAACCCTTTTCCAAGTCGGATATCCATTTGTTCATATTCACTTGCCACTGCGGAATATCCTCACTGAGTATTTGTTTGATGGTTTGCACGTCGTTCTGTACCTGACTATTTACTGCGGTACTGAACGATTCGGCATCTCTATCTGCCATGGCTGCTTGTACCTTAGAATTAATATTTTTGTCGATCTCACTCTCCTTCGCTTCTAGCCATGAGTTGAATTCGGTTTCAATTTTAGTCGCTTGTTCGTTCCACTTCTGCTCTACAAGCTGGGTGGAATCTATTTCTAGCTTTTCTAATCGGTTGGCTAAGACACCTATCTCGTCTACCCTGTTAGTGTTTGCTACTTGCAGGTTGTTGACCTGTACAGTCAACTCCTGCACGGCCTTAGGTATCGACTCATAATTCTGTTTCATACAGGCAATCTCTTTTTTCATATTTTCTAACGATTGCACAAGTTGCTGGTCCCGCTCAGCTTGCTGGCGATCCCGCTCAGCCTGCTGGGCAAGAAACTTTTCCTCTAACCGGCGATCTCGCTCAGCTTGCTGGGCAAGGAAATTTTCTGTTAACTGGCGATCTCGCTCAGCTTGCTGTGCGAGAAAGATCTCAATTTTTTTTTCCTTTTCAGCTTATTGTTGCGCAAATTTTGCCTGGTAATCCAGCACGCGCTCTAATATCGCCTGAAGTGAATATCCACCAGGCAGATTACCACTCTCTGGTTCCTGCTTTTCTGTAGGTGGTGCAATTTCTTTATCTACCTCTCCTTGAGCACTGGTGGGCGGTGGCATCACTTCCTGTGTTCCTGCCCCCACATTTTCGCATGGTATATCCTCAAAGAGAGTACTTGTACTGCTTAATGCACCCGTTTCTACATTTCCTGCACTAACTAATGGCTGTTCCTCAGTATCCATATTGCTCGGACGTTGACTACGCAATTTAACCATATTCATAAATTACCTACTCGAACACAAGCTCTGACAGTTTTTCCACTTGCACACAAAATATGTTAATTTATCTACAATACACTGCACACTAAATATTACTATCTACAATCAACTTTGCCCTGTCATAAACACTAACGCCAAACTACGCACACCACTAGCGATATGAGATCACTCCACTGGAGTTAAGCTTCTACAAACAGGACAGCTACACTGTAGTCTTACCTTTAGTTTATCTGATTTCGGGGTTCGGCTGCCCCCGGATTAGGTAGTCGTTACTGTTTCTCAGTACTCTCGGGATCGTTTCCTCTGACTCGCTTGCAGTAGTGCGTTTTTTCATGAAAGAATGTTTGTACATTCATTAATACATGGAATTAATCATGATACACATACATACATTTATCACTATATATATATAACAATAGACACTGAAAGAAAATACATAAAACAATTATTTTCGTGGCCACTGCAAATTCGGGCCCCACGTTGGGCGCCAGTTTCGCTTCGTAAACTCTTTTCTGTTTCCAGAATGAGATTTTCACTCTGCAGCGGAGTGTGCGCTGATATGAAAATTCCTGGCAGATTAAAACTGTGTGCCCGACCGAGACTCGAACTCGGGACCTTTGCCTTTCGCGGGCAAGTGCTCTACCACTGAGCTACCGAAGCACGACTCACGACCGGTACTCACAGCTTTACTTCTGCCAGTACCTCGTCTCCTACCTTCCAAACTTTACAGAAGCTCTCCTGCGAACCTTGCAGAACTAGCACTCCTGAAAGAAAGGATATTGCGGAGACATGGCTTAGCCACAGCCTGGGGGATGTTTCCAGAATGAGATTTTCACTCTGCAGCGGAGTGTGCGCTGATATGAAACTTCCTGGCAGATTAAAACTGTGTGCCCGACCGAGACTCGAACTCGGGACCTTTGCCTTTCGCAGGCAAGTGCTCTACCACTGAGCTACCGAAGCACGACTCACGACCGGTACTCACAGCTTTACTTCTGCCAGTACCTCGTCTCCTACCTTCCAAACTTTACAGAAGCTCTCCTGCGAACCTTGCAGAACTAGCACTCCTGAAAGAAAGGATATTGCGGAGACATGGCTTAGCCACAGCCTGGGGGATGTTTCCAGAATGAGATTTTCACTCTGCAGCGGAGTGTGCGCTGATATGAAACTTCCTGGCAGATTAAAACTGTGTGCCCGACCGAGACTCGAACTCGGGACCTTTGCCTTTCGCGGGCAAGTGCTCTACCACTGAGCTACCGAAGCACGTCTCACGACCGGTACTCACAGCTTTACTTCTGCCAGTACCTCGTCTCCTACCTTCCAAACTTTACAGAAGCTCTCCTGCGAACCTTGCAGAACTAGCACTCCTGAAAGAAAGGATATTGCGGAGACATGGCTTAGCCACAGCCTGGGGGATGTTTCCAGAATGAGATTTTCACTCTGCAGCGGAGTGTGCGCTGATATGAAACTTCCTGGCAGATTAAAACTGTGTGCCCGACCGAGACTCGAACTCGGGACCTTTGCCTTTCGCGGGCAAGTGCTCTACCACTGAGCTACCGAAGCACGACTCACGACCGGTACTCACAGCTTTACTTCTGCCAGTACCTCGTCTCCTACCTTCCAAACTTTACAGAAGCTCTCCTGCGAACCTTGCAGAACTAGCACTCCTGAAAGAAAGGATATTGCGGAGACATGGCTTAGCCACAGCCTGGGGGATGTTTCCAGAATGAGATTTTCACTCTGCAGCGGAGTGTGCGCTGATATGAAACTTCCTGGCAGATTAAAACTGTGAGTACCGGTCCTGAGTCGTGCTTCGGTAGCTCAGTGGTAGAGCACTTGCCCGCGAAAGGCAAAGGTCCCGAGTTCGAGTCTCGGTCGGGCACACAGTTTTAATCTGCCAGGAAGTTTCATATCAGCGCACACTCCGCTGCAGAGTGAAAATCTCATTCTGGAAACATCCCCCAGGCTGTGGTTAAGCCATGTCTCCGCAATATCCTTTCTTTCAGGAGTGCTAGTTCTGCAAGGTTCGCAGGAGAGCTTCTGTAAAGTTTGGAAGGTAGGAGACGAGGTACTGGCAGAAGTAAAGCTGTGAGTACCGTTCGTGAGTCGTGCTTCGGTAGCTCAGTGGTAGAGCACTTGCCCGCGAAAGGCAAAGGTCCCGAGTTCGAGTCTCGGTCGGGCACACAGTTTTAATCTTCCAGGAAGTTTGTTTTCTGTTTATTTTGTTTTATTATTATTATTATTATTATTATTTGCGTAACAACGCATATACGAAAAGAGCCGCGAAATACCTTTTAGTAATGCTGTGCCATGAAGTTCTGTATAATCATTAATTCTCAACAAAACAGAATATATGGTATTCTTATTGTTCTGTATCTGGCTTTCTATTAAAGGAACATTTTTTATTACTGTAACTCACTATAAAACTCAACATCTCTTCCCTACTTTATAGTTATTGAAAATGTTAATGAAAATTACTTTGTTATGAATACTGATGTTACAGTTCGCAATGATTGTTCAACAACAAAATTTTGCAGTGGATTTTTGTTATCAGTAAAACACCAATAAGTACCACGACTAGCACAAGAACATGAGACTATAATCGGAGAAAAATACGTTTTCTTACTATAAGGTTAGCCACACCAGAACTAAGCACAGCAAGTTTCCTATTATATTACGAAGGTAAATTATCTTTTTTGTACTGTTAGTAATATATTATCAGCAGCCCGCGTCAACCTGCAAAACACATCATAAAATCTGCTGCTCTGCTCTGCAAGTCCGGAAGCTGAAAGAAATAATTTTATTTCACTATTACCTTCCCGCTTCTTTGCGGGATGATAGATTTCATTTAATGCAGTTTGAATACGCCGCGGCAGCGGCTCGTTCGTTCGTAGCGCAACTCTGCACCACGGATAATATTTAAATAACTGAAAATGTCTTAAAGGGATGGGATAATATGCCAAGCAAGCTACTACAAATAATAATGCAAGGTTTCATTAAATAACTCTATTCAAAACATTTAAATATGTTAATTATTACACACCTTTAAATGAGTACGTAATGGCGTACATCTCTCAGTCTCCACAAAAGAATGCAACGTTAGCATACAATACAACGTCACAGGCTATCCTACTCACGTGACTCCAAGAAGAAGAAGACAGAGAAATTAATTTTCATTCTGCATTATTTATACTAGTTGCATATTCTCATCTTTGTTTGATATTTATCGTCTGTGGCGGTTTCAGTACTCGCCGACACAGATATTATCTAAAATAAATAATAAAAAAAGTACATAATTCCATACAATAACAAAACATGATACACAATGTTCTCTCTTTATCACATAATATGTCTTTTGCTAAGAGACGTTACATGCCCTTAATCGCATACATACAGCTAGTTGTCGTCTCTAGCATACGCTCAGTTCAATTCATGTGCGATTAAAACTTCGTGTTGTGTTTTGTTGTGCAGTAAGGTGACATACACTTAATGTTAAGTGGTGTTCAGATTTTCGGAGAAACAGGAAGAATATCTACGCTCATGTTCAGAAAAAAAAAACAGAACACCTTGAACGAACTTTCGTATCCACTGACATGTACATTATAATGTTACGCACAAATGGTTAACATTTGAACCATGTCGACCCGCGGTTTCAAGGTGAACATTGACCGCGGTGTAACATCACTTATCAGTAATATGTCCCTGCGGCTCTATTTGTCGCTATCACCAGAGAGTAATGGACCATTGTCACTTGAGCAGATGCTCTGGACGCCTCGCAGACGTATGAGCGAATAGTACTGTCACGTCAATGACTTTGAAACAGGGCGTATTATTGGCATGAGAGAAAGTGGTGCATCCATCCGGGAAATTGCTGCTCATGTGGGACGAAGTGTTTTGGCAGTGCAATGGTTGTGTACAGAGTGGTTCAAGGAAAGCCGTAGAACACGATGACATGGGTCGCACCAGCCATACAGTTCCCCGAGAAGACTGACGCCTTATCCGAGTGGCACTGCAGGACAAATCTGCGCCCTCCTCGGTTCTGGCGCATCAGTGAAACAGTTTAACATATCGTACACAATCAGAGGTGACAGTCCATCGCCGTTTATTACAGTATGGGTAACGTGCGCGTCGTCCACTTCTCTGCCTACCTTTGACGAATGTGCTAAATCGAGCGAGGTTGCGCAGTGGTTAGCACACTGGACTCGCAGTCGCGAGGACGGCGGTTGAAACCGGCGTCCGGCCATCTTGATTTAGGTTTCCCGTGATTTCACAAAATCGCTTGAGGCAAATGCCGGGATGGTTCCCTTCAAAGGGCGCGGCTGGCTTCCTCCTTCCTTAATCCGATGGGACCGATGACCTCGCTATTTGATCCCCTCTCCTGAATAAATTAACCAACCAATGTTAAAAAACGTACTAGAAGGCTATAGTGTTTGGAACGACGTCAGCGGGGACAGGAATGGCATCAGACGGAGTTTTCGGACGACCCCATGTTCTGTTTGAAACTGGTGGCTGCTGTTTGGTCCACTACAGAGAAGGGGGCAGCTTCACAGCGACTGCATTCGAACAAGACATACAGTGCCAAGTCAAGGCCTTATGGTTGTGATTGCTGTTGTGTACATCCACAGACCATAGTTGGTTCGTGTCCAGTGCACTGAGACCAATGTGACCTACGTGAATGACATACTGCGACCCGTAGCCATACCCCAGACGCCACTTTCCATTAAATTAATGCACGGCCACATGTTGCTGCACGAACACTTGCTTTCTTTGTGTCACACGAGGTCAGCCTTTTGCCCTGGCCCGCCTCATCACCAGACCTGTCGCCCATCGAAGATATGTGGGATATGGCGAAACAGCGGATGCAGCACTCTGACCCAATGCCAACCACCACAGATGAGCTTCGGAGCCAGGCAATGCAGTATGGACGACTATACAACAGGACGCCATTCGCACCTTATAAGTGTCAATGCCATCACGCATTGAACACCTTATCAGGGCCTATGGCGGACCCTGTGCCTACCAGGAAATAGGGCACATGCTGAACCGAGGTGACTGAAATTTCCGCAGAACATACTAATGCACATGTCATTTAGCTACGAACGTTCTATCTCTAGGCGTTCAAGGTCTTCTGTTTTTTTCTGAACATGAATGTAATTGTTAGCACTGAGAAGCGAAACACACCAGGATGCAATCAATTATGCCAATAATCGAGATACTGTACCCATAATCGAGAAGAGACCTGAAAATCCACAAACAGGTATTTTCATAAAGTTCACTCCAAATCACATTTGGAGTAAGTCCTGACTGTTGTTCACTCACACTTAAATAGCGCCTCAGCGCTGCTTTAGAAGCACATTGCTACCTATAAGACATTACGACATTACGAAAGAAAGGGGTTCTTCAAAACATACGTAGTATTTATCCTCATAACCAACGACCAAGAGCTAGAAAGAAAGTGTCTGACGGTTTCAATGCCGTACGTGGCACTTAAAATCATAAATTCTGTATAAACGTGGCAGTCTTTCCTGCGTTCACGACGACCGAATATAGTCTATTTGTTCATTTGCTATCTGTTTGGTTCCCTACTGCCCTATAGTAGCGCTGTTCGTTATTCATGAATCTGATTTTTAAGTTATTGCACCATTTCAGCCTAAAACCTCTTGTATTTACCATTGTTGCCTTACAGAGGGTGTATCATCAATGGCAGAAAAGCAAACAGCTGAAATTACCCGATACCAGAGGCAAAAATCTGTGCCTTAAGAAATATGAGAGCTTTTTGATCTTAGACACTGTGGAAGAAATCACTTCTGCTGCAAGCTCTTTGCTTTCCATGTTTTGAGAGGTGGCGGTGTGACAGTATTGATGAGAAGTTGAAAACAAGAAATAAACGATCAGTATCCACTATTCAAAAAACGAAAAGGGTTTCAGTATCAGTAGCAAATCCAATCTGGTTATTTTTCTCAGGATTGGATTTGCGACTGATTGCTTAATTCCTCATCCATTCTTGAAACATGGTCTACAATCGCTGTGCACAACGGTCCCATTCGTTCAAAGCGCATACCTTAAGAGTTATGGACAGATGTTCATCATCGTTACTCCGAAACACGTCTTTTTTATTGAACAAAGGTCATAGCTCTCAAGGAATGCATTTTAGAGCTCACGTTTACCTGATATTTTTGTTTTTGGTGTCGTGCACTTTCAACTGTATGCTCTGACGCCATGTATTATGATACATCCTGTACACTCCGACATTACCGCCGACGCGTCGCGTAGACAGAGCCACGTGCAGCCTTACCTGACACCGCAACTCTATACCAGGGGTCGTGATTGTTAGCACGTGTCAAGCGAAACGTCGCCGGGAGCACGTGGTGCGCACATGTAACGCCGCTGTATGGCAGGGGAGGGGTTGGCGGCCACCCTAACATGCATCCGGCTTTCCAGGAAATCCAATTCCAGAGCGCCATCTGCCCCTCGCTACAGCCGCGGCGGATAGCAGGGCTCTCCACCACGTGTAGCGTTGTGCTGCATGCAGCTAATTCGGACCAGCTCGAGCGCCTTGTGTTGGCGCTGATATGTGTGCATACTACGGTCACACAGTTCATGAACAGCACCGCGCGAAGGAAAACATGCAGGTAGTTACTCATAGGAGCGCAAAATTTGTCGTTGTTGACGTTTAGTTCTCAATTTAAAGCCTATAGCGATATAAAGGTGTGACTTTCCCCTCCCACACGGCTCTCAGAGATGGAAACCTCTCAGTACGTCAGTGGCCAGAGTGAATGAACTGGAAGGGTTAGTTGCTTGCTTCTGTTTACGTAAAGCACATGAGATGTAATGTGTGACATTGGACAAAATCTATCAGTGAAAATCCTGACCAAGTGTTTTCCTGGCAACTGCAAGACTTTTCTGATATAATCTCCAAATTATTCCTAAATGCCTGCAGTGTCTTTTCAGGAACTGTTAATTATTATTAGAGCTGCGCTCTACCAAAACTACGGTTCGGTAGTTTTGGTACACTATGTAAACGACGTAGTAAATGTTAGGATTACCGGCAGCATTGGTAGAAAAGAAATTCAAGTGATTGTATAAGAAGAAAAATGGGAGCCGACGACTTTTTCTTGTTTTATTTTTTTAATTTTTTGTTTGCTTTGCAGGTAATTAGAACCGTATATATCATTTAATGTTAGTCCACTGCGTATTTTATATTCTTACAAAATATAAATTGCTTTTCGTAAGTAATAAAGTTATCTGATCGCTTAACTTCAGCGCATCTATGCAAACGAAGCGCTTGATTTTGACGCAAGGACAGTTTACATGCAAACTTAACAGAACGTTCTTCATCTCGATCAAAAACATGAATTTCTTGTTATTATTGATAAATGCAAAAGTTGTTCAGGAACATCAGGAATATGTTTTACACAAGCACACGAACAGATGACGTCTCTCACAGTAACAAACTCACGATCAGCAGGCTACTGAATGTGGTAGGATAGAATCACTCATTGTCAATTGCGTTATTGCAGACTACTTAAGAGCGATAAAGCGAGAGAAAGAGGTTTTGTCGAACACAATCCTTTTCCACCGTTGCAGGTGTGCTTTCAATTCCCACGCAGCATTTACAGAAAGAGGTAGGCTTACTATTCGCACGTACACAGCAAGCTGAAGAGACGTTAATTGAAAGTTGATTGTCCTATATTGATTACAAGTCTTATAGAATAAATTGGAATGAAATTTAAAAGAAAAAAAGGGGGTAAGGTGGGATTATGGGAATGCTTGTGGGAGAGAGGAGTAAAGGAACTAAAAGAGAGAAAGAGCTGCGCAAAGAAAATGACTCTTTTTGCAACCAGAAACTAAATTTCACACTGTGATATCGTTCTGAACAGCTTTAATTTGCTCTAATAATGGTTCAAATGGCTCTGAGCACTATGGGACTTAACTTCTGAGGTAATCAGTACCCTAAAACTTAGAACTAGTTAAACCTAACAAACCTAAGGACATCACACACATCCATGCCCGAGGCATGATTCGAACCTGCGACCGTAGCGGTCGCGTGGTTCCAGACTGTAGCGCCTAGAACCGCTGGGCCAGCCCGGCCGGCAATTTGCCCTAAAAATGGTGCTCACCTAAGTCCTAAACATGGTTTTTTTGCTACCGTACACTTCTTTAAATGGAACAGTGCCTATCCACATTAGCGAACTAGAGTAAACTAGGAAGTCAGCGGTGTTTTTGCGGGAGTCTAGTGCAGGTCGTTTAGGAGACATCGTATTTTGAATAGTTCCCATACCGACACTTGTATAATAACATGGTAAGACAGAGTGAAGAATAACGTAAGTGCTTACACTAGGTACGTGGATTGTGACCATCAACGAGACAGTTGACCATCACAGGTTGCGGTCAGAATGACCACCGGAAGTGGCAATATACGTTTCCAGTCCGGTATGGAACGACTGCTGCACACATCGTAGCACTGCAGTGGAGATGTCCGAGCAGGCTGCAGTAATACGTCGTAGCACGTCATCAGGTGTAGTTGATACGCCCTTGTTGATAGCATCTTTCAGTTTTCCCCACAGAAAAAGGTCTAAGGGCGTCAAATTCGTGGAATAGGATGACAAGATACACGTTCTCTGTGCCCAAGCTAACGATTTGGACAAACTGCCTGTTGGCTTAAGTGTAGGGTTCTTCGGCCAACGTTCGTCTGATGATTTTTGTGACGTTTCGCCAGCACTAGTGGCCGGCATTGTCAAAGTTTCACCCTCCATTGCTGATGGACAGCAGCCGAGCTCGCGGCCTCAGACTCTATGTACCTCGCGCACCAACTTCCAAGGCTTCTCCGCGGTCATTTCCGGTGCGGTTCTCTTGCTACCTGCGACGGTAGTTCGCTGCAGTACGGGAAGGCAGGATCCGTTTAATTGGACGCTTTCTTCTTTCTTGTTGAAACAATTATCGTGTTTGCGTATCTTTATAGCTTTTCTGAACAGTCTGTAGAGATACACAAACAAGAGCGTAGATTCAAAAAGAAAGAAGAAAGCCTCAGATTAAACGGATCCTGGCTTTCCGTGCTGCAGCGAACTACCGTCGCAGGTAGCCAGAGAACCGCACCGGAAATGACCGCGGAGAAGCCTTGGAAGTTGGTGCGCCAGGTACATATAATCTGTGCCCACGAGCTCGGCTCCAGTCCACCACCACCAATGGAGGGTGAAACTTTGACAATGCCAGCCACTCGTGCTGGCGAAACGTCACAAAAATCATCAGACGAACGTCGGCCGAAGAACGCGAGACACAAGCCAACTATCAGTTTGTCAACAAGTGGCCACGAAAGGCTTAACAATATTGTAAACGATTTGGAATCAATTCGTGAAGACATGCTATAAAAATTCGTTTACTATGGGCTGAATAGGCATCCGTTTTCTTCTAGACTGTATAGGAACGTCTTCTAGCATCGGTGGAAGGAGGTCTGTTAGGAGATGCGTTCACTGTTCCGTCTATGAAAGACAGGCCTTTGGCGTGGTGGTTCACTACCGCACACCACATGTTTACACACCACGGACGACCGCCACACACCATGAGCATATCGGCTTTTTCTGTATTGGTAAATCCCATCGTCCATACCGAGTGAGGTGGCCCAGTGGTTAGCACAACGCTCTCGCATTCGGGAGGACGTTTGTTGAAACCCGCTTCTGGCGATCCTGATTCAGCTTTCCCGTGATTTCCCTAAATCTCTTCAGGCAAATACCACGATGGTTACTTTGAAATGGCGTAGCTGAGTTCCTTCCCCATCCGATGGGACCGATGACCTTGCTGTTTGGTCCCCTCCAAACTATTCAACCAACCAATTAGCAAGTCGCTATACACTCAAGCAACACAGAAGTACACTGTAAGGAAGCATAACAACTTCGTGCCTATCAATTTTACAGGCTGAATGACATAAACAAGTGTATGGCATAAACAAGTGTCGGTGTAGACACTTTTTAAAATACATTGTCTAGTAAACAACTTGCACTATAATCCTGCAACAAACATCATTCACATTCTAATGTACCCTAATTTGGGTTTGTTAATGTGAACAGGCGTTTTTTTCATTTAAAAAAGTGTGTATACGCACGAAAATAGGTTTTCTACACATTATTACAACCTGTTGATTGGTTAAATACGAACTCCTGACTACTAATCCATTCTGTAAAAACGTCACATCAATAGCACTTCCCATTTCCGCCATAACTGCCGTGGAATTTTACGTGATTCACCCTGCATAATATCCGTGTCACCTTCGTCTCGAGGTTAGAAAAATTTGGAGGCAAAGGTTTTTGTTTTAACTTACAACTTAATTCACAATTTTTAAAAAATTTGGTATCATAAAATGCTAAGAAATGTGACGCAGTAATGTAGAATACTACATCGTATAAGATTGTAGTAAGGATTAGAATAGCATTTTCCACGCATAAAATGAGTGTCAGTAAGTAACTATAATTTTCTATTAATTTGGAAATACGAAAGGTAATGGGAACACTTACTTCATGTTAGGACAACGAGATAGAAACAGTCCTTGCTTCGTCATTGAACGCCACTGTGACTACGAGCCAACACACTTCCGTTGATCGCCCTGGAGTATAGGCTTATATTCCTACTGCGACACAGAGATTTGTTATTTATGGAGAGTCTATTAACATAGATAACCATAGGCACCATTCAGAAATATTTTGTAAATCTTTATTGAGTTTAAGACATTTTTAATAATTATGTATCATTTACGAAGGTCACCCAGAAAGTAGTATACCATACTTTTCCTTTCAACAATTATTTAGTCCGCGAAATTTCAATCACATGCAAGAAAGAACGTTACTTTTCATCGTAATCAGCATTCCAGTTCTATGGCCTTCATCCAGAGAGACACAACGCCGTGTATGCCCTGTCCGTACCAATCATTTTTCTGGTCACGAAGCGATTCCTGCAATGCGCAAATGATCTCCATATCGTTCTCAAAATGCTTCCATGAATGCTACCCATTAGTAAGAGTAAGTCCAAGGCAAATAGGTCCGGGCTTTCATGTGGATGGGTAGCACTGTCAAACCGTGTTCCATGGTGTATTCAGAAGTCCTCAAAACTCTGTGAAACCGAGCATTAGAGTTTCGAGTTAAAAACTCCTGGGTTGCTATGGACAACTGCTGAGTCGTAACACGTCGATTTTCGCGAATAAGAACATCAGCACTCTGCAACATCGGGTATCACAGTCATGGTGTTTTCGCCGCGTGCAGTAAATCATCCAGTTCCGCGGAACCGCCTTTGATGGTCTCACCCTCTGTGACAAATGACTAATTCTACTCCCGTTGACTGTTGATGCTCAGTAGACTTCACACGAACGTTTGCGGATACTCCCTACAGTTTAATTTTCCCTAGTGAAAAACTGAATGTCAGCGCACTGCTTGTAATGTGAATTATTTGCACATGTCATTTTGAACTATAGCTGCAGCCACATTATCTGTAGGAGAAAACAGACATTTAGCGTGATCACTTAGGAAATTCGAAGACGTTTGTACCTAAGGTTCCGAAATCGCAAACGTGTTGTGAGCTGACAAAAAAAGTGGGGCGTTACTTTCTGGGCGTACTTGTATTTAGCAACACTTACCGTATGTAAAAAGTGGATGTGATGGAAATGAAAACTGGCAAATGACAGTTCTTACAGAAGCGGTCATTCTTCTCATACGTCATCCATGGATGTAATGGCAGAGATCCTAATGTGTGATACAATAACAAGTACCGTCTGCTGCACACTTCACTGTATTTGGGTACAAGTAAGGAAGCGCCCAGTATTTGTATTGTAGCAAGTGAAATCTACGAATTACGTGCGAATTCCGAATTAATTTGGAAATGTCAATCTTGAAAAGAATGACGGAGAAATCAGGTCGTGGTAAAGCTCCAAGATGAAACAGTAACGTAAACCTAATTAGGTTTTTCCACTGAGTTGTTTACTAAAAATCGATAGAGAACCACTGCAGTCTGAAGACGTCATCCAAAAGAAAAATGGTGGACTTTGATTTTTGTGCGAAGACTGAAATAGTTACTAAAATACTAAATGTTATCGCAAGTTTTGCATTGTTGTAGCAGGTAATTGCACTCGAGCTAGTCGGCTCCATGCACTGCAGGCGACAAAACTTTGTTGACGGATCTGTCTCCTTCAGTCGTGTAATGTGCCTGACTGTCTTCATCGTCAAATATGGAATGCTGAAACATGGTGAAAGACGTTTCTCGGCTTATAAATAATCTTAGCAGGCTTACAGGAAACAAGCTTGAGTGATGCTATCTCTCAAAAACAGAAAAAAGGAAGCCATGTGGAGCTGCATAATAACAGATTACTTCATTCTGGAACTACTTGCACTGATGTTTCATCTTTTGCATTCTCTGATGCTTTGGAGTACATCTCACTACGAAATTCTGGGTCTGTTTTATTTGGCGTTGACAGAAGAATTTACCATGAGAAATAAAAGTTGTAGCTCCTATTGTCTAATTGCGTTGTAATAACTGTGTACATATCGTCAACATGATTGACAAGCTACAGTCTTGGCATCATACATTCAAGGGTCAGATCAATCAACATCTTATGTTCCATTTAAATTTCGAAGAACTGTCTAAAGTTACAAAATGTAAAGAATGATTTCTTCATCATCATGTATAGCACTTAAGTTTCCCTGATTCATCATTTTGTAGTTTTGCAGTTCTTCTTATGTCCGTGCAGCTCACATTCAACATTTGCAGATCAACTGATGGCACACAATCACCACCCAACAAACAATGAAACTGCCTTACAGACCCTTAAAACAAATAGCAGCTTATATCAAAAATTAACTATAGAAGAAAACTATCACATTCAGAAACCAATAGCCCAAAGAAAGAAAGTACTAAACGAATACACATCACTCAGCAATAAAACCCTCTTTGTCACAACAAAAGCTACAACAACACGTAACGGCGGTGAAAACTCTGCCCATTTTAGAAAATTCACAGAAATCAGCGTGTTCACCCCGCCAGAACATATAAGAAAACACTACAACATCAGCCGTAAGTTACACACAAAAAAACGTGATGTATACTCATTTCCATTCGTAAACGTATAATAAACAGAAAAATAAAAATTACGTTTTGCTGTTTGCAGAAGACAAGCTGTCGATTATGTATCAGACTAGATACAAACATATATACCCAATAGTTTCATGTAACGTATGTAAACTAATGCATACATCCACTCTTTGGCCAATTAAGCTATAACTAGAACTTCAGATATAATGTAATAAACAACATACAGTACATCGTGTCGTTAATATATATATGTCAACTGTGAACTGTAAACAAATGATGTATTACATTTTACAACAATTCTTCATTTACAATCGTCAATATTTTGTACCATAAGTTTCTCTAAATGTTAACATGTAACAACAATTTTACAGTAAGAATGTAAAATGACCCACAGAAGATAGCACAAAAAGTGCTGAAACATGTCTGGGTAAAACTAAACTGAAAAGACATCTTGAATAAGACGGAATTCCACGTTCTAGTTCCTACTTCAGTTTATTTGTATGGATCTTTTCATAAGAAGTATATGTTTATTTACTTGTCTGTCTCAAGGGACGCCATGTGTCCGATCAGTTCACCATTAGGCTTTGGTGACAGACCATTGGCGCATTGCAAAGATTATCGGTGCTATAGCGTTTGTTTTAAATGCCAATAATAGCTTTGTCTTTTTTCTGTTTTCTAACGCTGCCTTTCTGAATCCACAAAATGCACGAAACGTAATATTACAAAGAACGTTTTCTCTTCCTGCATATTCTGCAGCTACATGCCTGGTTTTCTCACAGTATAACTGCCTTACCTTTCTGCAATTTACAAAAGATGTTGTCTAGCCAAGCAGATGCAACATTTACGTGAATAAGACGCAGCTATCTTCAGTTAAGGAAAGCTTATTGTTGAAAGAGTTATAACAAATTAGGTTGGTTGGAAGGGGGTAGCCTGAATGAAAGGGGGGAGAGTACGAAATTGTATGCTGGTTTGCCAGACGACAGTGCTTACTGTTGTGTGTAAAAAATATCCTATGCACGGTCACCAGAATTAAAAACGGGATTGGTTTTACAATGACTTTATTCATGACCCTGGATTATGGTCGTTACTTCTTTCTTCCTCACGACAGCCTCACTCTGTTCACGTCACATCCACTAACTACCAGGCATGCATTATAACTTTTCTTTTCTAGTCATCAATCTTCTGCCTGATTTGATGCCGCCCGCAGCAAATTCCTCCCCTATGCCAGCCTTTTCATTACTGAGTAGCATTTTCAAAGTATGTTCCCAATTATTTGCTGGCTGTGTTTCTGTCTCCGTCTTCTTCTACAGTTTTTATGACGTACAGCTCCCTCGAGTACTATGGAAGCTATTCCATAATATCTTAACGGATATCCTATCATCATGTTCCTCCTTCTTGTCTCTGTTTTCCATTGTTCACACGTTCGCCGACTCTGTAAAGAACCTCGTCATTCCTTATCTTATCAGTCCACCTAATTCTTAACATTCGCGTGTTGCACCCCATCTCAAATGCTTCGATTCCCCTCTTTTCCGATTTCTCCACACTCAATGATTCACTACCTCACAATGCTGTGCTCAAAAAGTACCTTCTTACACATTTCTTCCTCAGATTATGGTCTATGTTCGATACTAGAAAATTTCTCTTGGCCAGGAATGCCTTTTTTTGCCTGTACCAGTTTGCTTTTTATGTCCTTCTTGCACATCCATTATTGGTTGTTTTGCTGCCCAGGTAGCATAATCCTTGAATTTCATCTAGCTCTTACGTTAATTCTCTCGCTGTTCCCATTTCTGTTACTTCTCATTATTTTCGTCTTTCTTCGATTTGCACTCAATGAATATTTTGTACTCATCAGACTGTTCAATCTATTCAACAGATCCTGTAACTCATCACTTTCTCTTTGTATAGCAATGTCATCAGCTAATCTTATCATTCACATCCTTTCACCTTGAGTTTTAATCCGACACTTGAATCTTCCTTTTATTTCTGTAAATGATTCTTTTATGCGTGGACTGAACAGTGAGGCGAAAGACTGCATCCCTGGCTTACACCTTTTAAATTCCGAACTCTTCGTTCATGGTCTTACAGTCTTATTTTCTATATTAAGTGGTTTTCACAACTGCTTACTCCTTTTCTCTCAGAATTTTGAACGTCTTGCACCATTTGACACTGTCTAACGCTTCATTCTGGTCGACAACTCCTATAAACGCCTGTATATTTTACTTTAGTCTCGCTTTCATTATCACCCACAAAGTGAGAACTGCGCCTCCGGCGCTTTTAACCTTCCTCAAGTAAATCTGATCGCCATCGAACAGAAATTCAATTTTCTTTTCCACTCATCTGTGTATTATTCTTGGCAGCAGCTTGGATGCATAAGCTGTTAAGCTGATTGTGCGATAATCCTCGCACTTGTCGGCTATTACAATAGTCGGAAGTGTGAGGGTGATGTTTTTCCAGAAGTCTAGTGGTATCTCACCATGCTTGTACATTCTACTTACGTGAACAGTAGTTTTTTTGCCATTTCTCCCAATGATTTTAGAAATTTCGTTGGAATGTTATCTATACCTTCTGTCTTATTTAATCTTAAGTCTTCGAAAGCACATTCCAATTCTGATTTTAATACTGGACCCCCTTCTTTTCTCTGTCTTTTGTTTCTTCTTATATGACATAATCAGTCGTCCCCTTGTAGAGGCCTTCAGTGTACTCTCTCTATCTATCAGCTCTGTCCTCTGCAATGAACAGTGACATTTCCATTGCACTCATAATGTTACCGCCATTGCTTTTTATTTCACCAACGGGTCTTTTGCCATTCCTGCATGCTAGTCAGCCCTTTCGACGATGATTTATTTTTCGACTTCTTCACATTGGTGTATTAGTGTCACATTTTTATGATTAATACGATCACGATGATGAAGACAATGATGAAGGTGGAGGTGATGTTTTTGTCATAGTAAAACATTATGTAAGTTAATAAAGGCAGTACCTGAAAAATACCGTAATTCTGCTTTAGTCTGTCATAATAATTTCCTTTTGTGTGGAATTTTGCCCTATGACAAAAGGATGTTACTTCCAACCTTGCGGCAAAGATTAATTTTCTTCATTTGCAACTCTATGTTTAATGTATTACACAAGCAATCCTCAGCTACTGATAACGTGTAAAGTATGATCCTAGGTGTGCGATGTACAATTCTCATTGTCATGTAACATAAAAGCAGAAGGGAAAAATACAAAAGTGTTAAGTGCGCACATTTCCCTCCGCCTATCCTACAGTATCCACAATCCTCAAAGAACATGGTGAGAACAACGGACATTGTGGGTGCGAGCGCAGTTGCGTGCGTCGTTCCGGAAGATGTTATATTAACAACAGTTAATCACCGGGGACACTGAACTTGTCGATTTTTATTATGAAACGATCTCGTTCATTCGAATTCCCATCAGTATATTCATTGACGGTACCACTTCTGAATTCAGTTCAGGGTTATCTTCAGAATCTCACCACCGAGCGAGGTGGCGCAGTGGTTAGCACACTGGACTCGCATTCGGGAGGACGACGGTTCAATCCCGTCTCCGGCCATCCTGATTTAGGTTTTCCGTGATTTCCCTAAATCGTTTCAGGCACATGCCAGGATGGTTCCTTTGAAAGGGCACGGCCGATTTCCTTCCACATCCTTCCGTAAGCCGAGCTTGCGCTCCGTCTCTAATGACCTCGTTGTCAACGGGACGTTAAACACTAATCTCCTCCTCCTCCTCCTCAGAATCTCACCACATTTATCAGTCATGGCCAGGTAAACTGCCGAAACTTCCACTACTGTTCTGTTGAAAATCCTCGTTGTCTTCGTCAGGTGGAATGTGAGCTTCGATGCACTATAAACGTGTGGTGTGAGGTAGTGAACCATCAGCTCATAGGACTGTTTTTCGTAGATGGAACACTGAACGCGAGGAAGTTGGCAGCCTCCTAACGGATTATCATCCACAGATGCTGGAAGACGTTCCTCTGCAGACCAGGGGGAACCTGAGATACCTGTCGAGCCCATACTGCACGGAGTATTACGGCATGTCTTCACGAACTGCATGACTTCACGAACTATTTCCAGATAGTCGGAGTGGACGCAGAGGACCTCTACCTCGTCCGGCCTGTACCTCAGATTTGACATGTCTAGACTTTTTTCTCAGCTTAAAGCTAAAAGACGCTGTCTGCAAGGACATTGTAACTACACCCACCCGATAATAAGCAACGAAGTAGTACGTACTGAAACCTGTTCGGAGATCGCTTCTGGAATGGTACAAAGTGTGCAGCAGTCGTTCTGCACTGGAAAAATGTATTACTACTGCCTGTGGTCATTTTAAACCCAATCTGTGATGGTAAATTGCCTCGATGCTGTTCAGAATCCACATAACTACTGTATGCACTTGTGTTGTTCTTTAGTGTGTTCTACCACATGTATCGTAGAAGTGTCGGTACGGGAACTGTTCAAAATACAATACGTCTCTCGCTAGAAAACAGCAGCACAAAAAACATGCAATTTAAAAGTATTATTACAGTCTGACGATTGGCTAACAATAAGGGCATCTGGCTACCAGTCCGTTCTGTAAAATTCGCGCATCTATAGCACTTACTATTTCCACAATATTTGCGGTGCATATTTTAGATGATTCAGTGTTTTAACTGATGAGCGAAAAAATTATGACCACTGCCCATCACGAGGTTGAGTGCTCCTGGTGGTGTTGTGGGAAGGTGATGCAATAAGGATGGAAAGTAAGTTGAAGAGAGACTGATAGGCAGTCATTACAGAGAAGATACTGGCTGCAAATGCGGAAATACTCCAATATAGGCAGTACTGACAAAGGCCACCTTGTGGCGCTGCAGCTGGAAACGAGAACCACGGACATGGTTGACTGTCGTGAGCGCCTCTCAATAGAACAGAGTACAAATCAGAGAACAAGAAATCTAAGAAAGTCCAACCACATCATGGTGGTACAATCACACGTGATGGCCGGAGTGGCCGAGCGGCTCTAGGCGCTTCAGTCTGGAGCCGCGCGACCGCTACGGTCGCAGGTTCGAATCCTGCCTCGGGCATGGATGTATGTGATGTCCTTAGGTTAGTTAGGTTTAAGTAGTTCTAAGTTCTAGGGGACTGATGACCTCAGCTGTTAAGTCCCATAGTGCTCAGAGCCATTTGAGCCAATCACACATGGCGGCAAGTGAGAATAATGCCAGCTGTACTGTATCACCATCTATACGCAAATTAGACAAAAAAATATCGTAACAGGATCACAGTTCACTTTACCTAACATATCACAGAAAAAAAATAGATTCAACACCATTAAGAATTAAGGTCGCTCATTCCAACAACATAACTAGTACAAGCCGACCTTGAGGAAGATCAGTTTGAATTCCATAGAAATATTGGAACATGTGAGGCAATACTGACCCTACGAGTTTTATTAGAAGCCAGATTAAGGAAAGGCAAACCTACGTTCCTAGCATTTTTAGACTTAGAGAAAGCTTTGACAATGTTGACTGGAATACTCTCTTTCAAATTCTGAAGGTGGCAGGGGTAAAATACAGGGAGCGAAAGGCTATTAACAATTTGTACAGAAAAGAGATGGTAGTATAATAGTCCAGGGACATCAAAGGGAAGCAGTGGTTGGTAAGGGAGTGAGACAGGGTTGTAGCCTCTCCCTGATGTTATTCAATTTGTATATTAAGCAAGCTGTGAAGGAAACAAAAGAAAAATTCGGAGTAGGTATTCAAATCCATGGAGAAAAAATAAAAACTTTGAGGTTCGCCGATGACATTGTAAATCTGTCAGAGAGAGCAAAAGACTTGGAAGAGCAGTTGAACGGAATGGCTCGTGTCTTGAAAGGAGGATATATGATGAACATTAACAAAAGCGAACGAGGATAATGGAATGTAGTCGAATTAAGTTGGGTGGTGCTGAATTAGATTAGGAAATGAGCCACTTAAAGTAGAAAAGGAGTTTTGCTATTTGGGAAGCAAAATAACTGATGATGGTCGAAGTAGACAGGATATAAAATGTAGACTGGCAATGGCAAGGAAAGCGTTTCTGAAGAAGAGGAATTTGTTAACACCAAGTATAGATTTAAGTGTCAGGAAGTCGTTTCTGAAAGTATTTGTATGGAGTGTAGCCATGTATGGAAGTGAAACATGGACGATAAATAGCTTGGACAAGAAGAGACTAGGAGCTTTCGAAATGTGGTGCTACAGAGGAATGCTGAAGATTAGATGGGTAGATCACTTAACTAATGAGGAGGTATTGAATAAGATTGGGGAGAAGTGAAGTTTGTGGCACAACTTGACCAGAAGAAGGGATCGATTGGTAGGACATGTTCTGAGGCATCAAAGGATCACTAATTTAGTAATGATGGGCAGCGTGGAGGGTAGAAATCGTAGCGGGAGACCAAGAGATGAATACACTAAGCAGATTAAGAAGGATGTAGGTTGCAGTAGGTACTGGGAGATGAAGAAGCTTGCACAGGATAGAGTAGCATGGAGAGCTGCATCAAACCAGTCTCAGGACTGAAGACCACAACAACAACAACAACAACTCAACTAGGCCGCTCAAGAAAGCTTGACCAGCTTCTTAAGAAGTTTCATAAGATGACAAAACAACATTGTACCGCTTGACAGCTCGCTTTGTCACCTGGTTAACTATAGTGATGGAGAAAAGTAATAGTGAGCGCGGTTTTTCCGATGCTTTGTTGCAAAACGCTAAACGGCCGATTAGCTTCCATACTTGACGAAAATTCTCTGCTATATCTTCTTACCACGTTAAAACGCAGAGCTCATCCGCTGCACCACAAACTTCGCTACCCCGAGAACATTTTGCAGAAAATCACACATATATTCAGCGATTCGTGGTATTAATTCCAGCAAAAGTGCAACAGTTATATGTTATATGAACACTATAAATGAATATCCGGCTTCGTATTTTTCGCAGATCCTCGTTACTGACTAAGTTAACTAACGTGTGGTGCTACCTCTTAAGTTTTTTCACACTTGGGAATTAATTATTAACACATATTATGAAAATGGATGTACATATAAAATATGTATGTACGTGTGTTCCATCCCTCCTAAATCACAGGACAGATTTAAACCATACTTGGTATTCATATCACTTACTGTCTGGGAAGAATCACTGTGGTGTGTCTATGTGCGGGGGGTGGGGGGGGGGGGGGGTGGGGAATAAGAACCATTTACCTATCAAAATGGTGGGGGTGACAGTGTACCTGACGCCGTGCGAATACCGATACTTCAGTCGCCCAGTATTTGAGAATGAAAGCTCTTAGTGACTTTAAACAAACTTTACACATAATTTAAAACCTATAAGAAACTTTTTGTCACTGAAGCCCACACGAAATGATGAAAGGAAAAATCGCTTACTACATTTTCGCTTTTCATGCAGAAAAACTGCCGCTTGGACATGACTTCTAATTTATTACTTCTGTGCTAGTAACACTATTCGCAACACGTTTGGCAGACAGTATTTATACACACCACTGAACGTACCAGCAAAGTTTTGTTGTTGTACGACAGTTCAGAATATATGACATCAAATGCTGAGATGCATGGAAAATGCGGTATTATGTACGTCGTTTTCATTTATTACTTCTTTACTACTAACTCTGTTTACTTTGCAGACAGTATCCACATATCTCATTGAATGAACATAGAAAAATATATCACTGTACAACTCATAGTTCATCAGATATAATGTTATAAATACTGAGATGCGTGAAAAACTGTAGCATTACGTATGACGTTTTAATTCGCTACTTCTTAAGTACTATACTCAGAACACTTTTCGCATACAGTAGCCACATTTGTCGCTGGATGTCTCTGTAAAATTATATCAGTGTACATCACGTATTTTAGCAAATGCAACGTCATGAATTTTGAGCTGCGTGAAAAGGAAATTGCTGGGCGAAATTCTCTATAGGAACAGGTGAAGCCGCTACGGTCGCAGGTTAGAATCCTGCCTCGGGCATGGATGTGTGTGATGTCCTTAGGTTAGTTAGGTTTAATTAGTTGTAAGTTCTAGGCGACAGATGACCTCAGAAGTTAAGTCGCATAGTGCTC
The DNA here is from genome assembly GCF_023898315.1 of Schistocerca nitens. NCBI lineage: Eukaryota > Metazoa > Arthropoda > Insecta > Orthoptera > Acrididae > Schistocerca > Schistocerca nitens. The sequence goes on from NC_064620.1 coordinate 443,333,009, forward strand.
AGAGCCATTTGATTTTTGAACAGGTGAAATTTGTTTACGAACGTGTGTGAAATTTGTGAAAGCATGTATACATATGTGGCAGGTACATACACAGGCAAAAACACGGGAGATATGCTATTTCTGAACCACTGGAAAGTGTTCAACTCAGTTTGGCACACATATCAATTACGATCTAGAAAGAAGTACTGTAGAAGGAGAACCACCAGAAACCAGTTGTGGAGAGCTTGATAGCGTGGGGAGAAAGGGGGGCAGGAGGAACAGGAGTGAGAGAGGGCAAAGGGGAAATTAAGACAAAGGGAAAATGGGCAGAGAAAGGGAAGAGGAGGAGATGGACAGAGACAGGAAGTGGTGGAGGAGGAAGAGATGAAGACAAATGAGCAGACAGACTAAGAGAGGAGGAAGACGAGTTGGAAATATGTGGTGGAGGTTAAGACTGGCAGGGAAAGGGAAGAAGGGGAGATGGACAGGGACAGGGGTGGAGGAGGAGGAATGGATGGAGATAAGAGGAAGGGGGAGATGAAACAAGAGAGGGGGAGAAGGAGATGGAAGTAGATGACACAGGATGAGATGGACAGAAAAATCAGGTGGGGGAAGAGTAGTATATGCGGAGAAGAGGAAGGAGGAGATGGACAAGAGAAGTGGAGAAGGAGATGGGAGTAGATTGGAGAGAATGAGATGGATGGAGGGGGAGGAGCAGATTGACAGATTGACCGAGTGGAAAGATGGATAGAGAGAGGTGGAGAGAGAAAGGAATAGGAAGAGATGGACAGAAAGTTTGGGGTAATGTAAAAGATGCGGATGGAGAGAGTGTAGAAGAGGAAGACAGAGATGGTGTGGAGGACTGGGACAGAGAGAAGGTGGAAGAGAAGATGAACAGAGAGAGGGGGAAGGAGAAGATGGAAGATGGACTAAATCACAGGTACTCAGCTAGTTTAATATACTTATGGAACGAATCTCATTGACACATTTCATGGTTAATTACAGTGTATTTGCATTAATTAAAACTAGTTATGGTCAAAGAGAGTGAATCTTCAACTATAATGGATCATTTTTCGAAAGATCTGATGATAGCCATGTAGACTGAACTGAGCAATCTTTGGAATTACATGAACAGTTATGATCGTACGAAAAGTATGTTAACACCCACTGGCTGTTTGTATAAACTGGAGGACATTAACTAGCAGCTTATGGACTACTGCAAATACAGTTCGTTCAGAGTCTACAGACTGATCCTACTAACAGTTGTAAGATATACTGCTCCTCTCTTGGGTGCTGCATGTCTCTACAATAGACACCACTGCTTGATAGTGCAAACCACTGTCCGATGTGTTCTCATTTCACTTTAAAGAGTTTTACGGTATCAGGTTCGTGATTGCTTCCCAATGACATGTATCTGTTAATACGTTCATAAGGAAACTTTCATCTACACTTCATGGTCTTGTTAACTTCCAGCGTGGCACATATCACTTAAAGTTCTGCAATATTCTTGGAAAGAACGTTTAGACTGCCTACGTTCGATACAAAATTGCCTGAAGCGTCTCAGAACAGTAACCAATGTAAAAAAATTAATATTTGCAGCAAACGTTTCACCGTTATATGATTTCCAAATGTAGGATGTGAAGAAGATACAACCTACAGTAGCGCCGTGTGCTGTGTTGATGTCACAAGACAAAAAGTAATGGATTCTGAGAGCCCATTATTGAAGCACTTAACATTAATTTCCGGAGATGGATGGTACGTTTGAGTACAAAATACAATCTCGGTAATGAAAGGCGCACTGAGTAAGTGAAACGTCAAAGGTTACATACGAGCCAGTTACGATATAAATTTATGGCCCATTCAATTTTCTGTGAGTTGCGAATGTGAGCTTTATGACACTCTCGTAAATAAACAAAGCACAAAAGAGGATTAGCTTGCTGTTCAGGACATACCGATAAACTGAAGTACTTTTATTTGTGTTTTTCCAGGAGTCCAAAATCGGTCAGGCATCATCCTTGTAGCCCGCCGCTGTGGCCGAGCGGTTCTAGGTGCTTCAGTCTGGAACCGCGCGACCGCTACGTTCGCAGGTTCGAATCCTGCCTCGGGCATGGATGTGTGTGATGTCCTTAGGTTAGTTAGGTTTAAGTAGTTCTATGTTCTCGGGGACTAATGACCTCAGATGTTAAGTCCCATAGTGCTCAGAGCCATTTGAACCATCATCCTTGTAATTATTGCTGGACGAATATAATTCTTGCAACGAGTCAGAGACTTTTGGACAGCTCTGACTTTTGCTACTTCAAGGGCCTGTCTCAACAGGACACAATATTTTAATTTCTGGCTTTGGTAAACGAACTGTAATGACTATAAGTAAACCCTGCATTAGCACTAATTTCCGAAATATTCTCTCTTGGTTATTTTGCGAGTTGTGCATGATAGGAAGTAATATGTTCTTCAACTCTTCCTTGCAAGCCCTCTTCCAAAATTTGAATACAAAATCTCCCCATGAGGCATGAATCCTCTCTTGTAGACTATGCCAATAGTGTTTCTTGCGTATTTCCATAGCGCTATAGCTACGACTAAACGATAGTAGTGGAACAAATTGAGAATCAATACATTTTGTTAGTGTGGGTTGCATAAATTCAGGGACCAACTTAATTGATTTATGACTTCCTCCACTTCCCCTTTACCTGTTGTTCTGTTAATTGAATTTTAAACCACTGTGGATAATCCATGCTTCCAAGAGAGCCCTCACCACCCATTCCTCCTCCACAGTCTCTATCCCCTACTCCTTGCTGAAACAAGCACACTTTTGATATATATTAATTGACCAGTTTCTGCACTGACCTCAGGGCAGACGTGCTGGGAGCTGTGCCGGCTATGACGTTGAATGCCCATGCACAAGCTGCCTCACTTATTAACATGCACACAGGTTTGGAGACAGGTGTGCACACAATGCTGGCTCATATGGCATGCAGACCAGATGTCACGCTAATGCCCAAATAAAGGGTCAGGTGACAGCAACCATCTACAAGGCTGTGCCAACAGGTAAGAAGTAGTAGGAAACATTAGCTTTCTGCTGACAGAAACATCACATGTGATGCCCTACTCTGATTACAGTGCTGCAGTTTGGCGGTCGTATTAACATATCACTAGAGAACCACAGTCTGTCACATATCCCACAAACAGATTCAATGAAACAAGCACCAACTAACAGCTCTAAGTAAATACATAGGGCTGGAAAACAATAACTATCTTACCACACAGTGCTGGGACCATTTTCTCAATAAAAAAGAGACAACACTCTTCTGTGAGCTTTGTGTGCCTGTAAATGGACAGAGTGACATCTTCACACGTAGACTATATTTGCATCTATATCTGTATGTATACCTCACAAGCAATCATATGGTGCATGCCTGGGGGTGCCCTGCATCTCTATTAGTCAGTTCCTTTCCTTCTCCATTCACAAATATTGTGAGGGAGGGAGACTGGGTATATGTCTCTGTAAGAGTGCTAATATCTCATACCTTATCTTCGTGGTCCGTATGTGAAATCCTTCTGCAGTCAGCTTCAAATATTGGTTCTCAATAATGTTCTGTGAAAAATCTCTCCAGGGATTGCCATTTTAGTTCTCAAAGCATCTATCCACTAATTTGGTGGGAGCCAAAAGGACCGCTTTTATAGGGCTGGTATTCTGAGGGAAACCTAGGTCTGCAGATTCGTATACATTTGTGGTGTGGCGGTCAGTAGACAGGTATTTTATTATTGCTCACTGCATCAGCCTTTCTGGGATATTTCGAAAACACATCTCATATCATTTAGGTCTGCAGGGGGGATGAGGAGAAGCATATTGTTCAACATCCTGGTTTTAACACCAGCGACATTTGAGTGCTCATTTTTTCTGCGAATCATTAGCAGCCATCTATCGCAGTGAGCAGTGGGTTGTCAACTGGGAGTGGTACAGCCCTGAAGCATGGACAGGTGTTTGCAAAGCAAACGTTGTGGCGTCAGCTGTTAACATGCGACCCAGTGGCAGAGGTGTCATGGGGGTGGAGAAGAGACAGGTCTCAGTAGGATTAGTTTGGGAGCAGTATACTAGAATTCTGAGGGTCTTATTTCCACCAACATGACAGGCAAGCTGCGTTGGATGCCTTCAGATTGTTGATGACAGTTAATACCCATTTTGGTGTCAGAAGAAGTGAGTACCCTGTGGGAAGCCTCCAGAGATGACACAGAAATATCATTAGCCGTTACCTGGAGAGTGTAATCGGGCTGCAGGAAAAAAAGAAATTACTCACCATGCAAAGAGACTCTCATGGTCAATAATTTGTCAATCAATTTGATATTAAAGACGTGTCACCAGGAATTTCTATCTTCCACCTAAGCAGGGAGAGATCATCATTGTTAAAAATGAGCAATATTATCGATTTTATAAAGTGATTTGTAGTACAAACTTGATATTTACGACTTCTCTGTTCTGTGCCTTGAGAGAATTCATATGTGGTGAGACATTTGTTTATTTTAAGAGAGTTTGAAATTTAGGAGGTACCCTATGACAGAGATAGATCTAATCACCCTGTCATGAGCTAAAAATGAGTTTAATACTCTCTTCTTGTGTTGGAGGACGTGGCAGATACTAAGTTAATAAAAACACGTTTTTCTACCTGAGAAGGGAGTACTTTGAGGAAGTATAGGCAATACCATAGTGTTGTAGAGGATTTTCACAAGAAGTAACGATGCTTTAGGGACGTGAAAATGCTTGTATTGGCATTTCTTCTGTCTTCGAAAATAAATCATCTAGAAGGGAGTAATCTACATTTCGCATGAGAAATTCAAGGCGTATGGCCGACAACATCCCCGTTTCTAATTTTTTTAAATTGAAGAGTCTATGTAAGGGCTGGGGCTGCAGTTTGTCCAAGTCGTACTACATTGTGTCATGGTCAGTGGCAGGAGCAATCACGGGTGGTCAGGTGACCAGAAGTCGAGGCTTAAGATGGTTTTTCGGATGGCCAGCTCTTCTGGTATACAATACCCTCAGTAGATGATGTTGGTCTAGACTGGACGTGTATGGTTAATTTCATACTTTATTGAGATGCTGTGTTCATGCAAGATAATGAGTATTACATTCGTAAAAAAGTATTGTATGATATATTTCCTGATGTGTCGGCAGCTGGGCCAACACCTTGTAGATCGAAGTGGCTGAAAGTGCACGCTAAACTAACGCAGACGGGCGTGAAGTACTGGAACATGAGACTTATTAATGAATATGAAGAACAGTACGTAGCTGGAATAATATACTTAACTTTATTCTCTTGTTGGAATACATCTCTTGAATAGTAGTAAGCTATAAGCACTGATACACATGGCGCCTTGCTAGGTAGTAGCTATGGAATAAGCTGAAGGCTATTCTATCAGTCTCTCGGCAAATGAGAGGAAGACTTGGTAGGTCTGGTCGCAAGCTATGTCGTCCGTACAACTGGGGCGAGGTCTATTCCGTATCTTCTGACCTGCCATGTGGTGGCGCTAGGATTGCGATTACACAGTGGCGACACGCGGGTCCGACATGTACTACAGGACCGCGGCCGATTTAAGTTACCACCTAGCAAGTGTGGTGTCTAGCGGTGACACCACATTCCTCCCCCGCAAATCGGCGAACGGTCGTGAGATAAGGCTTCCGCCCGCCGTGGGGAGGACCCCATGTTGACGTATGCGATGAGGTGGGGAGCCTAACAACAGGCGAGGCTGTGCCACCCGCACCCGGCCATTCAGTCCGAGGGGAGCTAGGAAACGCCTGCAAACCTAGTCCAGGGTGCACGTCAACATGAGGTGTATGAGCACGTAATGAGACAGAAGGGTCGACCTCCATGTGGTCGGAGCACCCGACGGGCGAAGACGACATCTGGTCCGGAGCGGGCAAGAGGTCCATGGCGGAGGACAGCTGGTCACGGGAAGCGAGCGGCGGCGCGCGACCCAGGGAGGCGCGTGGCGGCTGCAGCGAAGCGTCCACTGCGGGCGGCGCCGGCGGCTGCTGCGGCGGCTGCTGCGGCGGCGGCGGCGCGACGCCATGGGGCAAAATGGAAGGCAGCGTCGGTAACACCTGGGGATGAGGCGAGCCAGTAGATGGGTCCTCAGGGCGCTGACCTGACGGCTCCGTCGCTGAAAGCAGACGGGGAGCGGCAGAACCCAGGCGACGACAGAGGCGCAGCTGATTGAGATGCCGACGCACCTCACCAGAGGCCCCCAAAACCAAATACATCGCGCGGCCGAGGCAGCGAAGAATGCGCCCTGCGAGCCAACGCTGTGAACCGCGATAGTTGCGATAATAGACAACGGCGCCAGGAGCAAAAACAGGAGTATGCCGCTGCACAGGAACCTGATGTGGCGGATGCAGCAAAGACATCAGGGTGCGATGAGATCGACCATGGAGCAATTCAGCCGGCGAGCGACCATCGCGGGGCTGAGAGCGATACGATGACAAAAAGAGTAACAAAGCGTCCTCCCGAGAATGCGATTCTTTCAATTTCAACATCTGTGACTTGAAAGTCCGGACCAATCGTTCCGCGGCACCGTTGGACTGAGGCGAAAACGGCGCGGATGTCAAATGTTGAATACCATTGGCCTTGCAGAATGACTGAAAGTCTGCGGACATGAATTGTGGGCCATTGTCGGAAACAATAGTCTGCGGAAGACCTTCAATGCAAAAGATAGCAGACAAGGCGTGGATTGTGGCAGAAGACGTCGTGGAAGACATCCGGACAACAAAAGGAAAATTACTGAAAGCATCGACCACAACCAACCATCGAGCATTCCAGAATGGACCAGCAAAAGCGATGTGCAAGCGTTGCCAAGGGGAAGTGGCGTTCGGCCATGCAAAGAATTTACGCGGCGGTGCGGATTGGTGTTCGGCACACGCCACGCAAGAGGAGCACATATTCGTAATCGCAGCATCGATTCCGAACCAAGTACAGTGCTGACGAGCAAGTTGTTTCGTACGCACTATACCCCAATGTCCGTGGTGAAGAAGCTTTAAGACAGAGGACTGCAACGAACGTGGGACCACGACTCGGGATTGATCATTATCAGAACGCAACAACAAAACACCACGTCGTACAAAAAGTCTCTCCTTGTGAGCAAAAAAACGGCGAACCAAAGGATCCTCGATCCGTGACTTTGACAAGGGCCATTGCGTAGCAACAAAACGCAAAACAGTAGCAAGGACAGGGTCAGCAGCTGTGGCTGTAGCTACACGACGAAAATCAATCGGAAACGATGCGACCACGTCATCGGCTTCCGAATCAATGAACATGCAAGCAAGTTCGGAAGAATCGAATGTTTTATCCTCAGCAACAGGCAAACGGGACAACGCATCAGCGTTTCCGTGCTTAGCAGTGGACCGATACAAAATATCGTAGCGGTACTGCGAGAGAAAAAGTGACCAGCGAATGAATTTCTGCGCTGTACGTGGAGGTACAGGCTTGTGCGGATGAAAAAGCGATGTCAACGGTTTGTGGTCTGTGATGATGGTAAAGTGACGACCATACAAGAAGTCATGGAACTTGGTAACACCAAACACGAGAGCTAAAGCTTCTTTCTCTATCTGTGAATAATTTCTTTGCGCAGATGAGAGCAATTTGGACGCAAAGGCAATAGGGCGATCATGCGAGCCATCTTTGTGCGCAAGCACAGCACCGATCCCGAAATCCGATGCATCTACCATCAAAAAAGGGGTTTTCGGGGATCGAATGGCGTAAGGCAAGTATTTGAAAGTAACGCCGATTTCAACTGGCGAAAGGCGCGTTCGCATTCCGTCGTCCAGACGAACGGAACACCTTTACGGCGTAAGCGATGAAGCGGAGCTGAAATGGAAGAAGCATTGCGCAAAAATTTATGATAATAATTTATTTTACCCAACACACTCTGTAGCTGTTTCAAATTCGGCGGAGCAGGTAAGTCCTGTATGGCACGGAGGTGCTCTGGACTCGGATGTATACCTTGGGCATTTAAGACATGCCCCAGGTAGGGTAAGTCCCGAGCAAAGAACACACATTTGTCCTTTCTCAAGCGAAGACCATTCTGACGCAATACCTGAAATAATGTTCGGAGATTTTGCAAATGTTCTGCTTCTGTCTTCCCTGAGATTACAATATCGTCCAGATAGTTCGCAGCAGTAGGGACCGACGCACAAATAGTTTGTAAATATTGCTGAAACAATGCAGGGGCGGAGGCACACCCGAATGGCAGTCTTTTGAAGCGATACAAGCCAAGATGCGTGTTTACCACCAAGACGCGCTGGGAGTCTTCGTCCACAGGTATCTGCAAGTACGCATCTGCTAGGTCCAATTTTGAAAAATATTTTCCCGGGCACAGTTTGTCAAAAAGGTCTTCCGGGCGGGGCAAAGGAAAAGTGGCAGTCACAAGTTGTGGATTCACTGTTGCCTTGAAGTCCACACAAAGTCTCAGTTTACCGGAAGGTTTTGGCAAAATTACTAAGGGTGAGGCCCAGAGAGAAGCCTGCACACGTTCAATTACACCTTGAGAGTCTAAATCGTGTAATGTTCTGGCGACCTCATCACGCAATGCGTGGGGAACATTGCGCGCTCTGAAAAATTTCGGTTGCGCGTTGTCTTTCAATTCCAAATGTGCTGCATAGTTCTTAGCGCAACCAAGGCCCGGTGCAAAAATGTCTGCAAATTCTTCACAAAGACTAGAAACACTGGCGGAAGGCACAGTCTGATTCACTGATAGGACCTGATTTACTATAGACAAATTAAACAATTGAAACAAATCTAAGCCAAACAAGTTCACTGCACTAGAAGAACGAAGAACGTAAAATGATACAAGTTTTGTTTGTCCCTTGTATGTTGCAATAAGGCTGCACTGTCCTAACACAGGGATCGGCTGTCCTGAGTAACTAGTTAACTTAACATTTGCGGCACGCAATGGCGGTTGGCCCAGTTGTTTGTACGTGTCGTGATTAATCAATGAAACTGCAGCTCCGGTATCGAGCTGGAATGGGATCACGTTGCCTTCAAAGTCTAAGTCCACAAAAAGTTTATTGTCCTGCTGACGACAAGAGCGACTGTCACGTGCAATTGGAACTGATACAGGTACAGAAGCACTTGCGACTTTACGGGATTTTCGGCGACGTCGACGCACACTTTGGGTGGGACGAACACAGTCACTGTTAGCTAAAGTGTCACTGGACGGGTGGGAATGAACTACATTAATGTCCATGGGCGAAGGTCCACGAGCCTGATTGTCCTGGGTTCGATTCCGGCGCGAAGCAAAAGGCCTGGAATTATTGCGATTGTCTGATCTAAGCTTTTTCTGGCAAACACTTTGAACATGTCCCTTCTTTTGACAGTAACAGCAAATAGCTTGGCGTGACGGGCAATTTTCACGCGAATGTCTAGTTGCACACCGCGGGCATGATTTCACTGCAGTTGCTTGCTTACGCGGTGCACGTGTTTGCGAGCGCGGCTGCGACGGGCGCGAGGGCCGCTTAGCGTCCCGTGCAGCGGGCCCGGCGGGCCGATGAATGTGACACACTGCTGGCGAAGTTTCAAATGAGTCCTGAGCGAAGTCAAGTGTGTCTTGCCTATCCAATATGTCTATCACTTGTTGAAGGGAGGGATTTACGAGTTTCAAAATCTGTTCCCGTATGCGAACATCAGAAACGTTCTGTGCTATTGCATCACGCACCATAGTATCTGAATATGGGAGGCCACATTCACATTCAAAGGCGCACTCCCTAGTAAGTCCTTGCAAAGTTGCAACCCACTCCCTATTAGTCTGACCGGCCGTACGTTTTGTACGAAAGAACGTATACCGTTTTGCAACTACATTGACTGTTTCTTTGAAATAGGCATCTAAAGCAGACAAAATTTCTTCGTAGGACAGAGTTGCTACGTCGCGTCGGGGAAACAATTTCACTATCACACGGTAGGTAGACACACCGACACAAGAAAGCAAAAACGGCTGCCGCTCTTTACCTTGAATTCTGTATGCGGCTAGGTGAAACTGGAACTGGCTGGCCCACTCAGTCCAGGTTTCGCACGTGGCCTCAAAGGGCCTAAATGGCGGTGCGACAGCGTTGTGTGGCTGCGGTAACGATGAAGCGGCGGCTGCCGCATCGGTTTGCAGCGCACGTTGACCCTGGACGAGCTGTCCAAGGGCTTCCAATAACGCCTGCGTCTGCTGATTCTGCAAGCGAAAAAATTCGGACAGTACATCTGGAGATTGTGGCGAAGCCATGACACAAGCAAATCAGAGCACAAAAAGGGAAAAAGAACAAATCAGTCCAAAGCAGAAAAAACACTATCCCATCCTCGTCGCCATGTGATGTGTCGGCAGCTGGGCCAACACCTTGTAGATCGAAGTGGCTGAAAGTGCACGCTAAACTAACGCAGACGGGCGTGAAGTACTGGAACATGAGACTTATTAATGAATATGAAGAACAGTACGTAGCTGGAATAATATACTTAACTTTATTCTCTTGTTGGAATACATCTCTTGAATAGTAGTAAGCTATAAGCACTGATACACATGGCGCCTTGCTAGGTAGTAGCTATGGAATAAGCTGAAGGCTATTCTATCAGTCTCTCGGCAAATGAGAGGAAGACTTGGTAGGTCTGGTCGCAAGCTATGTCGTCCGTACAACTGGGGCGAGGTCTATTCCGTATCTTCTGACCTGCCATGTGGTGGCGCTAGGATTGCGATTACACAGTGGCGACACGCGGGTCCGACATGTACTACAGGACCGCGGCCGATTTAAGTTACCACCTAGCAAGTGTGGTGTCTAGCGGTGACACCACATTTCCCATATTTATTTTGGTTAGGATATGAGATGCAACTCATAATTTTTGATAGGTTGGTGTATAAGACCCACAAATATTCTCATATAAAATCAAATAACACGCGAATATGTCGGTAAAATGACCATATACATATGGAAAACTGTAGAAAGTACATGAAAAATGACATAAAATCTGCAGAACTCCAGAAAAAGCTGGTATAATCACTAACAACTGATGTGAAATGCGTAAAATTAGGAGAAATGCGATGAAATATGTAACATCGCGGAAAACTAGAAAGATTAGGGAAACTGACTGAGAATACGAAAATGTAGAGAAAAGGTATTGTGAAATTAGTACTGACGGAGATCAATAATATTGCATATTCTGGTGGAGAGTGGACTGTTGTTTCATATACACACCTTAATAATGGAAAGAGGCGGCATTCTAGAGACGTTGTGTAAGGTTAAAAGGCTACGTCACCCCACACATGAGCAATAGAGCCTAACATTGGACCATTTCTGTAGGCAAAAGGAAGGTTACGAGGGTCGGTGGTAAATTGCAATAAGACTGTTATATTTTCTCTGGCTATTGACGATGGTGTTTGTTTCTTTGTAAGATGTCGCTGTTTGTTTGTATGCATTTCCAGCTGCTGACAAGAATTTTATAAGACTGTTGTGTCCATATAATTTCCAAATCATAATCAGGTTTCAACTTCTTAAGAGCAGGCGTCATCACCTCCCGAATACTATGTAGTGTTTATGTTAGAAAGAGCCAATGTTTTCCTTGGTATGCAAGGTAATTGTTTTATAACGTTACAGTTTGTCTTCATAGTTTATCAGATAAACGCTTTCATGCAGAATATATTCCATGCTCTGGAAATATATTACTTTCATTGGTATATTAACAGCGTTGCATTCCACATGACTAATAGGTCAGAAAGGTAGATTGTAAATCTGCTTATTAGGTATTTTCCCTCTTATCATTAATTGGTATTATATTCATAGCATCATTGCATGTTTAATTACATATGTATGTAGCCGTTGGAATGTATTTATGTTCCACGATCATTTCTCTCTTTCTGATACCTTCTAGGTATGCACACCAAACACAAGAACAATACTTCAGAACTGTTGCACAAGTCATTTATGTAAAATTTTTCAAACTCCTTTTCTAAGTCATTCACAGAGTTTTGAGAGGAACTGCAATCCCAACATATGTACGTTTGCTTGACAGTTGTCCTGTTATGGAGTTAGTGCAACATGGTGTGCAGTTTCACTTGTGAAACACCAGCGCCATGCATTTGTCTGTTTCTTTATGAGATGCATTTCTATTGCTGGTGATGATTTTATAGGACCGATGCTAGCTTTGCATAATTTCTGATCCGTAATCGAATGTGAACATTGGGCGCCGGTATATGCCTCCGAAACGCTACATTTTGAATGTAACACAAATGATCTATGTTTTTCTCTGGTGTAGAAGGAAGTAGTTTTATCATCTTAGAATATGCAGCATTTTGCACTCAACATGATAATTATATTGAAAACCAATTGGCTTTAATATTAAAGCGAGTTTAAATAAAGAACTGTGTAGCCTTACAAGTGCATATGTTTTGCAACGTCCCCTTAGAAAACTTGTACATGACTGTGCTTAAACTGACACACAATATTTTTAACGCAACGCAATCTGACTTTCAATAATCCCTACAAAAGAGTGGCCCTGACTAACATTAACCTATACCTTTCACAAATCACTTACCTCACAAAAATCTTCGTTACTCGAACTACTGCAATATAGCGAGCGCCACTACTGCCAGCTAAATAACTGAGGGCACTAACTACTGATAGGCATAGTTAGCAAATGAAAGAATTTGATAGAGAACAAATGATGTATTTACCTTAATAGTCATAATATATATAGTAGTTCATGACAAATTTCAAAACTCCGCCATCTCTCTCCCCACATCCACCACTGCTGGCGGCTCATCTCCAACTGCGCAATGCTACGCGCTGTCAACAGCCAGCTACCGCTGCCCAACACTACAATGGCAGACAACAATGCAAACTAGCCGCAGACTGCACACAGCACAGCCAGTGATTTTCATACAGAGCGCTACGTAACGTTGCCAATAAGAAAACATAGCCTACTTACATAGCCCCCATGCTCCCCACAAAAAATTTTACAAATTGTTTTGGGCACTGGCCAATACAGATTTGAAAAAAATTCTCAAGGCGGCTGGCACACCTGGCCGCTCACAACGCACTACGTCGCGGTCACTTACCTTCCTTACCGAAATATTTACGACAGCAGTTTCCGCTACAGTGACAGTCTCATATAAAAATTTCACAGGTCGAGAATTTGCGTTACAAATGTGTAGAAACAAAATTCTATTAATATAACAGTGCCCAAAAAATTTCCGAAGGCATTGTGATACATTCACGCAGGTACATACATTTCATAACTCTCAAAGTATGATCCTTGGTTTCCAACAACCTTTTTCACAAACCAGAGTCCCTAACCACTACTCATTATTCCTTACCTTATTACACATATACATATTTGTCGACACGTCATCAATATTTCATCATAATAACTACACAGCATAATCAGATTCCTCATATAGCATCAGCTTATTGATCATAAACATACCTCAACAGCATAATACACATCATCATCGTAATAATAACATCATAAAACCTCAGCCAAATCTCAAAATCGTCGTAGCTTCCTCCAATAGTTTCCAAACCTAAAAAAAATTCTCTGCTCATGTCAGTAGTGTCATTTACCTCAAACTTACTTTAAAAATCATGATCCCACACCAAATACATCATTCAATGCTCTCATAGTATCACAATGGTTCCGAAAAAATGTATGAACAGTTCACAAAGTACAGACAAAATACAATTTCATAAGTGTGAAGTTACCCAACTGTGTAATTGCGTAAATATGTGTCGCTGATGTAGTAAAAACAATGTTTATCTCTCAGTTAAATGATCAGATAGCTATATAATTTGTGTGTTAGAGAAATATGGTACCGATGTGTAAAGTTGTATAAGCAAATACCATATTAGCTAGGGCTCCTTGTGCTTGCCAAACACATGGTACACAAAGTAAGCGTGTACCCCCCTGAGGATTAATGTAATTATACCCTCAGGTGTTGCAGATTACAGCAATGGAATGAAATGTATCATGGAAAACTTTCTTTGTAATTCCAAAATCTTTAAAAATAAATGTTTTAAGTATAAAATTAATCACTCAAATAGGTGTACTGTAGGGCTAAACTATGCGTCTTGTTGCAACATAATCTATGTGGAAGTGTGGTAGTTATCGTCCTCCGAAAGCTAAGTTCTGCAGAAGTCAATGTACTTACCTCATTATAAACAAAAGTGAAATGCTTTGCGTATAGATATCATAGTTATTACGTACAGTACCGTGATCAAGAAAGTACTACACTGTAACGTATTGTTGTGCTACAAAACAAAAAAAAGGCAGTCTTATTGTAGCTATACCACAAAGTTACTATTAAACATGTTTTACTTTCCAGAAGAATTCAGAATAATTGTGCAGATATAAAGCAGATACAGCACAAAAGCAACAATGTAAATTGTGTCACACATTAGTAGTGTCGTGATAAAATCGTGTAGCTGTCACATAAACTAACCACTGTGTCGTCTGGTATCTCACAGAAAGTACTTTAAATCCAGAATGTATTTTCAGGTAAACCAAAATGTTGCATTACAATCTCATTAGCAGTACCAGTATATGTTCCAAGTATGTAAGCCTTATAGTCATTACGTAATCGTGCAACTAACAAGCAAGAATTTACACACACAATAACACTGTGACGTCTGTTCACTATAACAATGCATTCGTAATTTCTGTTTCAATAAGTTCTCTTGGTTCTTGACTGGATATTTAACTTCAAACATTGTTGCATGTTAACAGATTCTAAGTCTGACAAGCATACTAGTACTGTAAAGTGAAAAGTTATATGGCAAAGACAAAGTTAAAAAGCAGATTATCTTTCAATAAACGGTTTTACATGTGAAATGTGGTGCAAGCCTTTACTCTTACTACTATGCAGAGCTCCAGCTTCAACGGAATCATCGTGTGGTATATGTCGGTAAAGAATACTGGAATTTTTCTCAAGGTTAGCATCTATGTTATTTTTCTCTGAGCCAGCTGGCGCACGCGGCTGCCTGCTGTGCGAGTCATTGTCTGTCTCTTTGTTGGCGCGCGTCGTTATTAGAATTAGGAGACCTAACTTCTACAAACTCACCTTGTCGACAGTGCCCTGCTCTGTTTGAATCCCGCCAGTTCTGATTAAATTGAGGTATGTCGTTATGATTATATCGTCTGTCGTCATGTCGGTAGATTCCACAGTTTCTTTCTTGTCGGTCACGTGGTGGAGAATTTCTCCGTGAATCGTAACTGTGCGCTGAACTGTAGCGTCTGAAATTATTCTGTCTCCCTTGATAATAATAGTTCTGGTTACCATATTGTCTGTTTCTATGATTGTCTCTGTCATATTCATTACTACGGAAATGCGAACTTTCTCTGTAACTATTACTCTGCCAGTGGTTGTCATACGGGTGGTGTCTGTTTTGGTCACGATTTGTGTTGTGAGAATAGCCTCGTCGTGTCCAGTTACTATTTCTTTCATCGCAGAATTGAGACGGATGTGACCTGTAATTGTTGTGTTCCTGTTTTCGCGTTCCGCGATTGTCAGTGTCAATTTCTAATTCTTGTAAGAGTCCATGAAAAGCTTCAATGTCGTCCTTGCAACGTCCTGCCAAAATGTTCAGGTAATTTGATTAAGCAATTGCGGATGAGTTCTGAGGGGCTGTATGGGTTTGACAGGTACTGATTCTTGTGCAACATGTCTTCAAAATATTTCACAAGACTGGAAAATTCAGATTGTTTGAAATGTTTCATCATTATGATGCTATGTTTTACTCCGTCTTGTGTAGCTTGAGACCAATATGCTGAGAGGAAGGCATGGTAAAATTCTCCTTCACTGTGACAATCGTGAATGACCGATCGCATTCTTACAGCTGGTTCATTCTCTAAATAGCCACACATAAATTCTAATCTGTGCTCCAATGACCAGTTGGGAGGAAAACAATGAGACAATTGATGGAGCCACGCTTGTGGATGAATGTCGTTGGCAGAATTCTTAAATGTTTTGAATTTACGTGTAGTAATGAACAGCTTATAGTCAAAATCATCACGTCGGCGAGTCGCCTATCGGTCATTGTTACGTCGTTTCGGCGGTTCCATTTCAAAATTCGGTGCACCTTGCCAATTTCTTTCATAATTTCCGAAATGCGCTGTGTTATTATTTTGTGGCTGTTCCGTATTTCTATGTCCCTCTTCCCGTATTGGGGCGCGAGTGTCCTTTGAAATACGTAATTTTTGTATTACCTGTGTCAGCTGATCTTGTACTTCCCGGATTTCTCTTTGGTGTTGCGTATTAATTTGATTCTGATTTTGTTTGAATTTCCTAATTTGTTCGCACTCTTCTGTGTCATTAAAGACTACCGGTTTTGTGTCATTCAGGTTATCATCTACCTTTGTGGATAAGTTAGTGAACTGATCCGAAAGTTCGGCTACTTTCTCCGATAGTGAACACATTTCCTCAGTGTGTTTTTCTGAACCAAGTTTCAGAGTGTCCATTTGTGTTGAAATCGAATCTACTGTGTCCTTTAAGTTTACCTGAGTTTTTGCAAGTTGCATAACCGAATCGGTAGATGCAACTGAGTCAATTTTAGCCCACAAGGTCTCACAATTTTTATGAACAATGGTTTGCAGTTCTTTTATGGCTGCTTCGAGATTCTGTAATGCACTTTTATGCCGCGAAAAAATAGGTTGAAAATGCTCACAAATTTGTGTTTTTACGTCATTACAGACTTTTTGACATTTCGATTCATTGTTATGTAACTCAGTAGTTAAATCTTCAAGTGTTTGTTCAAGTGTGGTGTCTAACTTCCGAAGATTTTGTTCCATTGTGTCTAACTTTAGAAGATTTTGTTCCATTGCGTCTAACGTTTGAAGATTTTGTTCCATTATGTCTAACTTTTGAAGATTTTGTCCCATTTGTTTCTGATTTTATTACAAGCGTTGTGTCTAACTTTTGTAGCCTTTGTCCCATTTGTTGCATTAACTGTAATAACAGTGCACTGGTGTCTGAAACATGTTCCTCAGTGCTATTCGGCAGTGCATTTGAACCGGCAACATTCGCATTTTGAAAAGCAGAAAATGTGTCTTGATTTATTTGAGAAAACGGTGAGGACGCAAAACCTGAATCTACAGTATTTGCAAGATTGTGTCCTGTCATTTCTGAATCCTGAGGCGAGATGTTGCCGACCGATCGATCGATAATGCTTCCCTGTTCACTAATTGTTTCACTGCCTACACCATTATTTGCAGCCCGCTCCATTTCCCTATACACAATTACCAAATTACTACTTTGAACATTAGTTAATTCATTACTCTGCGGCGCTAACACACTGCTTTCGTCTTCACTGTCATTTCTCAGTTTACTTTTAAGCCTAGTATTACGTTTTTCACACGCCATTACTGTCGCTATATTTCACACGACAACACAGAAAAACACAATTTGAAGAGCAAAAATAAGAGAACACATCAACGTAGCACTGAAAATAATATCTAGTTAAATGCAAGCGCAGCAGCGAAATACTTGGTGCAAATCTACATGCATGCCACAACAACAATGAAAGACTGCAACTACAAAGGAGATTCTCTCTACAATTACGCGCTAGCAATAAACAAAATCTACACTAATTACACAAATTACAAGAAAAAAAATCAGAAGATTCCAGTGAGGTATCCTCGGATAAGGGTCGACATATGCAACGTCCCCTTAGAAAAATTGTACATGACTGTGCTTAAACTGTCACACAATATTTTTAGCGCAACGCAATCTGACTTTCAATAATCCCTACAAAAGAATGGCCCTGACTAACATTAGCCTATACCTTTCACAAATCACTTACCTCACAAAAATCTTCGTTACTCGAACTACTGCAATATGGCGAGCGCCACTACTGCCAGCTAAATAAAAGATTCTAACTACTGAGGGCACTAACTACTGATAGGCATAGTTAGCAAATGAAAGATTTTGATAGAGAACAAATGATGTATTTACCTTAATAGTCATAATATATATAGCAGTTCATGACATCCAGTCTTACAAATTTCAAAACTCCGTCATCTCTATCCCTACATCCACCACTGCTGGCGGCTCACCTCCAACTGTGCAATGCTACGCGCTGTCAACAGCCAGCTGCCGCTGCCCAACACTACAATGGCAGACAACAATACAAACTAGCCGCAGACTGCACACAGCACAGCCAGTGATTTTCATACAGAGCGCTACGTAACGTTGCCAATAAGAAAACATAAACAGCCTACTTACAGTTTGAGTTCTATGATAATTTTTATCTTGCCAGTACATTCTTTGTACTGACCCCAGACGTTGGAACAATACTTCAGAATTCACAGCATGGATGGTTTATGTAAAATGCTTAAAAATCGGTCCGTCCGGAGCTCCATCATACATTGTCAACACACTCCCCCTTAATCATCCGTTATATCATCACAAAACACTCATATCTATAATACACAGATAAGGGGTGCTAATCTAAGAGACAGGCATGCGTCTGGAGAGAACTGGTGCACTTGGACGGATGTTGTGGGGAAGATTCATCCACAAGAGTCTTTGCTGAACAGCAGTTACCGACTTGGCCCACCCTGTCCACTCACGAGACGTGGAATGTTGAGGATATAGTGAACAGTTGCAAATGAACTACAGTCTTCTAGAGAGGGTTGCTCAGAGACAGTGCAGGGAAATCCTCCAATCTCTAGCTTTATCCTCTGAATGCGAGAATGTGACTCCCATTCACATAAAGGAACATGGCTTGCCATAATCACAAATTCTGCATTATGAGCAAACTGCTAGACATATATACAAAACATAACTATATTGGTATAGGACGCTGTCAGGTGTACTTTGGAGTATATGTCCGAGAATTATCCATTGTATTGTATTGTGCATTAAACCAGGGACCTAGAAACGACAGAGAGGCTTCATCCCGCCGTTGCCTTCAGTGGTTCACAACCCCCCCCCCCCCCCCCCCCCCCGGAACGTCTCATACCAGACAAGTGTAACCCCATATCTTTGAGTGGTACAATCATTATCGTGTACGCATACGTGGAAACAGTGTTTGTGCAGCAGTTGCAGAATAAGGGGAACCAGCCGCATTCACCGACATAGATGGAAAACCGCCTTAAAAACTATCCACAGGCCGGCTGGCACACCAGACGTCGATACTAATCTACAAGGAGATTCGTGCCAAGGACTGGCACGGCTTCCCACTCGTGAAGCTGTACGTTAGACAGCATGGAGTATTAACCATGGTTGGCATGTTGTTTGGTGGATTTGGGGGAAGGAACTGAACAGCGAGTTCATTGCTCCCATCGGTTTATGGAAGGATGGGGAATGAAGTAGACCATGGCCTTTCAAGAGGATCATCTGGCCATTCGCTGAAACGATTCAGGGAAATCACAGATAACCTAAATCGAGATGGCCAGATGCGGGTTTGAGCTCTGCGAGTCCAGTGAGCCAACCACTGTGTCACTTCACTTGGTAATTAACCATGAATGCCTCAGACAAGCTTCAGACAGCTTGTTTGGGAACTCCCTTCAATGCCACAAGCTCTTCCAGTTTCCATATGTTGTGATTTTTTTACATTTCTGTCAGTAAGATACACTGCATCTATCTCTTATTTCAACCATCCTTTGTGTTGCGGGAGCAGCAAAGTTAACATCATGCAATGTCCAGCTTTCCAAGAGGGCCAAGGGATTTAAATGCGTTAATGTCGGTTTAGCACCTGAAACAGTCCTCGAAATTATGGTAGAAAATCAAAATGTATGACTTTGTAAACAGCCGTAGTCATACACTGCTTTGATGTGTCACAGCAAAAAGCAGTGCATCATACTGCCTTTGAAACAACAACACAAGAATCCTCTCCTTGTGACAGTCGATAGTCGATATGGTCTTCCTCTAGTACAGTCGCCAAAATTTTACACAGGTCTGAGGAAGAGACTTCAATCACAGGTCATCTGCTCCAGGAAACCAGTACACTTATATTTAATGGGATCGCCATTTATGGTATATGTCAACACACAGATATATCGGAAGAGAGAGATGGATTAAAATCTTATTGAGTTCTCTAACGTTCCCTAATAATGATTTGTGTGTACGTGGGTGTGTGGAGGAGATTTTGAGAGAGGGAGGGAGAAAGACTGCTCTGTCAATGAAGACTCGAACCCATTTTACTGCCGTATTTCTATCATGGTAATCATTGGAACACGGTAAAGGAGATTAGGACACATACAGACTGATATTTGTAGACAGTCATTCAATATTGATGAATTGTAGGTGATATGCTTCTGAATATCTTTGTATAGTGAACATATACTCTGCATGGTTGTGAATTTCCTTCTGTACGTTTTTGTCCTCGTAACAGCTCTCTACCTATGAGCCTTCTAAATAATGGAACAGTGCTGTCGGAACATGAGCGGATTTCAAGATAATTAACATGTATCTCTGATTTGACAGACTACATCTCTTACTAGTGGAAATGATGTGAATTCTGGTGCTGTATATCGAAGTCCCTAAGATTCGAGAGAATACGGTAGGTAAGCGATGTGCTGACGAAAGGGAAGTTGAGATGTAAGCTCAATACCGCTTCTTCTAAGTGTTGTGGGTAAACATATTACGTCTCTAACATTCGTCTGTGAAGTAACTGCAACGAGAAAAGTAGCAGCTAGTATGAAGATTTTTTACTGAGAGAGAATCAGCAGCAGAAGTTCCATTTCTCGATAAATAAGAGACAACATTCTTCCGTGGGCGACCGCTACGGTTAGTTAGGTTAGTTAGGCTTAAGTAGTTCTAATTTCTAGGGGACTGATGACTTCGGATGTTAAGTCCCATAGTGCTCACGGCCATTTGAACCATTTTTTTCTTTCGTGGGTTTTGTTTGCCTATAAATGGTTCGACTGATATCTCAATAGGTAGACTCAGTTTCCATTTACATCTATATGCTTACTTTGCAAGCCATTGAAGGTTACTCTGTATCACTATTACTCATTCTCTTTCCTATTCCACTCGCAAATAAAGCGAGGGAAAAAGACTGTTATATGAGTCTTTATGAGTGTTAATTTCTGTTATCTTGTATTGCCATTCCTTACACGAAATATATGTTGGCGACGGTAGAACACTTCACCGTCAGTTTCACATTTTGGTTCTCAATAGTGTACCATGAAATAACATCGTCTGCATCGCGAGCGTAATCCGGATGCTGAAGAAAAATTACTTGCCATGCAGATTGACAGTCATGATGAATTTAATTAATTAGTCTGTCAATTTGATATTAATAACATGGTGCCTGGCAGGTGGAAGTTATAGCCAACGTACCATGGATATGATTTGGGTGTTGGAGTGTTTTCGTCGCGGTGATGTCTTGTAACGAAATTTAAAGCTTCCACTCACATAGGGAGAGGTGTGCATTGCAAAAAATCACATGTATTACCGAATCCATAAAGTGATACGTAGTATACCCCTGATGTTTAGAACCTCGCTGTGGTGTTACCTTAACAGACTTGATACGAGGCGAACCCTTCGCTCCCAGCTTCAGGCAGTGTTAGCTTCGGTCACACAGCTTGAGGCTGTTGCCAATTGGCATCACTGTGGGGATCCGAATGGGGTTTGTCCGGGACGGCCAGCTCGTCCCACGCATCCCCCGATCGAACTACGAATGTGGCTGCCCGGGATACTGCCCACATTGAGGCTGATCCCTCACCTGTGGTAGAGTGGGAGGTCGTCTCGAGGTGTGGCAGGGGGCGAAAGACATTCCGGAGGGCAGAACGGAAGGCCTCTCCAGTTTGTCTGACGAACCAGTTTCAGGCTCTGTCTCAGGCTGATACTGATCTTCGGCCGAACACGGCTGCTTGTCCTGTTCAAGAGGTTGCCTCTCAGTCTGCAAGATCTACATCTACATCTACATTTATACTCCGCAAGCCACCCAACGGTGTGTGGCAGAGGGCACTTTACGTGCCACTGTCATTACCTCCATTTTCGGTTCCAGTCGCGTATGGTTCGCGGGAAGAACGACTGTCTGAAAGCCTCCGAGCGCGCTCGAATCTCTCTAATTTTACATTCGTGATCTCCTCGGGAGGTATAAGTAGGGAGAAGCAATATATTCGATACCTCATCCAGAAACGCACCCTCTCGAAACCTGGCGAGGAAGCTACACCGCGATGCAGAGCGCCTCTCTTGCAGAGTCTGCCACTTGAGTTTGCTAAACATCTCCGTAACGCTATCACGGTTACCAAATAACCCTGTGACGAAACACGCCGCTCTTCTTTGGATCTTCTCTATCTCCTCCGTCAACCCGATCTGGTACGGATCCCACACTGATGAGCAATACTCAAGTATAGGTCGAACGAGTGTTTTGTAGGCCACCTCCTTTGTTGATGGACTACATTTTCGAAGGACTCTCCCAATGAATCTCAACCTGGTACCCGCCTTACCAATAATTAATTTTATATGATCATTCCACTTCAAATCGTTCCGCACGCATACTCCCAGATATTTTACAGAAGTAACTGCTACCAGTGTTTGTTCCGCTATCATATAATCATACAATAAAGGATCCTTCTTTCTATGTATTCGAAATACATTACATTTGTCTATGTTCAGGGTCAGTTGCCACTCCCTGCGCCAAGTGCCTATCCGCTGCAGATCTTCCTGCATTTCGCTAAAATTTTCTAATGCTACAACTTCTCTGTATACTACAGCATCATCCGCGAAAAGCCGCATGGAACTTCCGACACTATCTACTAGGTCATTTATATATATTGTGAAAAGCAATGGTCCCATAACACTCCCCTGTGGCACGCCAGAGGTTACTTTAACGTCTGTAGACGTCTCTCCATTGATAACAACATGCTGTGTTCTGTTTGCTAAAAACTCTTCAATCCAGCCACACAGCTGGTATGATATTCCGTAGGCTCTTACTTTGTTTATCGGGCGACAGTGCGGAACTGTATCGAACGCCTTCCGGAAGTCAAGGAAAATGGCATCTACCTGGGAGCCTCTATCTAATATTCTCTGGGTCTCATGAACAAATAAAGCGACTTGGGTCTCACACGATCGCTGTTTCTGGAATCCATGTTGATTCCTACAGAGTAGATTCTGGGTTTCCAAAAACGACAGGATACTCGAGCAAAAAACATGTTCTAAAATTCTACAACAGATCGACGTCAGAGATATAGGTCTATAGTTTTGCGCATCTGCTCGACGACCCTTCTTGAAGACTGGGACTACCTGTGCTCTTTTCCAATCATTTGGAACCTTCCGTTCCGACTTGCGGTACACGGCTGTTAGAAGGGGGGCACGTTCTTTCGCGTACTCTGTGTAGAAACGAATTGGTATCCCGTCAGGTCCAGTGGAATTTCCTCTGTTGAGTGATTCCAGTTGCTTTTCTATTCATTGGACACTTATTTCGATGTCAGCCATTTTTTCGTTTGTGCGAGGATTTAGAGCAGGAACTGCAGT
Source organism: Schistocerca nitens (assembly GCF_023898315.1). NCBI lineage: Eukaryota > Metazoa > Arthropoda > Insecta > Orthoptera > Acrididae > Schistocerca > Schistocerca nitens. The sequence goes on from NC_064620.1 coordinate 443,356,421, forward strand.
ACGGTCTTCCTCTGTGAAACAGCTTTGGAAAAAGGTGTTTAGTATTTCAGCTTTACGCGTGTCATCCTCTGTTTCAATGCCATCATCATCCCAGAGTGTCTGGATATGCTGTTTCGAGCCACTTACTGATTTAACGTAAGACCAGAACTTCCAAGGATTTTCTGTCAAGTATTACATAGAATTTTACTTTCGAATTCACTGAACGTTTCGCGCATAGCCCTCCTTACGCTAACTTTGACATCGTTTATGTTCTGTTTGTCTGAGAGGTTTTGGCTGCGTTTAAACTTGGAGTGAAGCTCTCTTTGCTTTCGCAGTAGTTAACTAACTTTGTTGTTGAACCACGGTGGGTTTTTCCCGTCCCTCACAGTTTTACTCAGCACGTACCTGTGTAAAACGCATTTTACAATTGCCTTAAATTTTTTTTCCATAAACACTCAACATTGTCAGCGTCGGAACAGAAATTTTCGTTTTCATCTGTTAGGTAGTCTGAAATCTGCCTTCTGTTCCTCTTGCCAAACAGATAAACCTTCCTCCCTTTTTTATATTCCTATTAACTTCCATATTCAGGGATGCGATAACAGCCTTATGATCACTGAATCCCTGTTCTGTACTTACAGAGTCGAAAAGTTCGGGTCTGTTTGTTATCAGTAGGTCCAAGATGTTATCTCCACGAGTCGGTTCTCTGTTTAATTGCTCGAGGTAATTTTCGGATAGTGCACTCAGTATAATGTCACTCGATACTCTGTCCCTACCACCTGTCCTAAACATCTGGGTGTCCCAGTCTATATCTGGTAAATTGAAATCTCCACCTAAGACTATAACATGCTGAGAAAATTTATGTGAAATGTATTCCAAATTTTCTCTCAGTTGTTCTTCCACTAATGCTGCTGAGTCGGGAGGTCGGTAAAAGGAGCCAATTATTAACCTAGCTCGGTTGTTGAGTGTAACCTCCACCCATAATATTTCACAGAAACTATCCACTTCCACTTCTACTTCACTACAGGATAAACTACTACTAACAGCGACAAACACGCCACCACCGGTTGCATGCAATCTATCCTTTCTAAACACCGTCTGTGCCTTTGTAAAAATTTCGGCTGAATTTATCTATGGCTTCAGCCAGCTTTCTGTACCTATAACGATTTCAGCTTCGGTGTTTCCTATCAGCGCTTGAAGTTCCGGTACTTTACCAATGCAGCTTCGACAGTTTACAATTCCAATACCGATTGCTGCTTGGTCCCCGCATGTCCTGACTTGACCCCGCACCCTTTGAGGCTGTTGCCCTTTCTGTGCTTGCCCGAGGCCATCTAACCTAAAAAACCGCCCAGTCCACGCCACACAACCCCTGCTACCCGTGTAGCCGCTTGCTGCGTGTGGTGGACTCCTGACTTATCCAGCGGAACCCGAAACCCCACCACCCTATGGCGCAAGTCGAGGAATTTGCAGCCCACACGGTCGCAGAACCGTCTCAGCCTCTGATTCAGACCCTCGACTCGGCTCTGTACCAAAGGTCCACAGTGAGTCCTGTCGACGATGCTGCAGATGGTGAGCTCTGCTTTCATCCCGCTAGCGAGACTGGCAGTCTTCACCAAATCAGATAGCCGCCGGAAGCCAGAGAGGATTTCCTCCGATCCATAGCGACACACATCATTGGTGCCGACATGAGCGACCACCTGCAGATGGGTGCACCCTGTACCCTTCATGGCATCCGGAAGGACCCTTTCCACATCTGGAATGACTCCCCCCGGTATGCACACGGAGTGCACATTGGTTTTCTTCCCCTCTCTTACTGGTAGTTGGGAGCTCCAACGTCAGGCGCGTAATGGGTCCCCTTAGGGATATGGCAGAGGGGGTACCATTACGCCCCATTGTCAGTAACATCAGGGCACCTACATATTTGTTGGCCGAATACCTGACGGGAATATTAAGTTCTTATGTGGGTAAATGCCCTCATCACATCCGTAATTCCGTGGATTTTGTTAAACGCCTTGATAGCTTCAGGTTGGATGAGTCAGATATCATGGTGAGTTTTGACCTCGTTTCCTTGTTTACGAGGGTACCCCTGCGAGAGTCGCTAGAATTGATTAGAAGTTTGACGAGAAGACCACTGAACTTTTTAGAATAGTATACGTATTCTCCATATGGAGGAAAGACGTCATGCTCTTAATTCGTTAGAACAGCTTGAAATTGATACAGCGAAAAAGCAGAAGTTAACAAAACAGTCTACTTTGATTTGTTTGCTAATGCTCTACTTTAGTCACTGATCAATTTTTTTTCCTCTATCGTATTTCAATGCCCCATCTGGGGTGGGCTGGCAGCAGTATGTGCTCTGCTCTTCAGCCAAAGGACATTAATCATACAATAAAAGACATTTAAAATAACATAGAGAAGACAATATGGCATACATTGATACAAAAAAGGGGAGGAACATCATGGAAGAGAACAGACAAAAAGGGGGGCGACTGTAAAATGGAGATAAGAACTTTAAAAAAAATTTGTGCACATGAAACAGAACCACACACTGGATCAGAAAAGTATTGACGTTCGGCGTAACACATAACAATCGCTGACAATAACACTGTGTACAAGTCCAGCACACAATTAAATCCACAGCTCTTGACGCACAGCACCAAACACAAAACTGACGTAGTACACTGATGACGATGAGCAAACAGAGAGGATACAGGGGCATACAGACGAGGGAGGAGGGAAGAAGGGCAAGTGAGGGGGAGAGGGAAGGAGAAGGGAAGAAGGTAGGGGGGGGGAGGAGATGGGGGAGATGGGTGGGGGGCGCGCCGAAGAGGGTCGGGGAGGGAAGGACGTGGGAGGGAAGCAGTCGAGGAGGGTGTGCAGGGACTCAGAGAGGAAAGAAGAAACATCCGCTCTGTGAGAAGGAGGGGAGAGGGAAAAGGGGGCCCAGGGGAGGGGAGGGAACAAGGCTAGGTTATAGTCTGAAAGGAAGCGTAGATGTCATGGTAAAGTTATTGTTATTTTAATACTTGTACAAAAGTAGGCCGGCAGTGGCCTATCTACGCCGCTCTTTGGCCATAGAAAACCATAGAACAGGTGACACACATAATGATAATAATGAAGATGTTCGAACTGCAGACACTGAATTGCATAAGCAAGTGCAACCACACACGAAGACACAATGAGTAAACTGTCGGATGGTGGAGGACACTGAAGAGACACAGTTGCACTGGAACGGAGAAACACTGCACAGAAATCATTGACGATGATCTTTGATGCACTGCACACACAATTGCACAAAAAGGGGGGCTGCCACCGGGAATAGATGAGGGCAGGGGGGAGGTGGGGAGGACATCAATTGGAGAGAGGAAGTGAGGGGGAGGGGAGAGGGTAGGACTGTATGTGGAAGCCTGGGGAGAGAGGAGGGGGAAGGAAGTTTGGGGGAAGAGAAGGGAAAGAGGGAGCCCTGGAGGAAGAGCTCAGGAGGATGAAGGAGAGGATCAAATCTAGTAGAAGGGGAAGATGGAGGGGGCGAGGGCATCATCCAGGAGGGGGAGTTGGCGGAAGCCACCTTGGACACAGGTATGGAGGGTGGTAAGATGGAGAGCGGGTGGGATACAGGAGTGCAGGTGTGGCAGCGGATTGGGGTGGAAAGGTAGTGAGAGAGAAGCGGGTGAGGGGGATCAAGATTACAGGACGGTTAAAGGATCCGTGTCTCTTCAAGGAAAAGGAGGAGGTGTGGGAAAGGAATTAAGTCATAGAGGAGACACGTGGGGGATGGGAGGTAAATGCGATAGGCGAGGCGGAGTGCATGGCGTTCCAGGATTTGAAGGGACTTGTAGTAGTTAGGAGGGGCGGAGATCCAGGCGGGATGGGCATAACAGAGGATGGGGCAGATAACGGACTTATAAGTGTGGAGGACAGTGGAGGGGTTCAAACCCCATATGCAGCCAGAGAGAAGTTTGAGGAGGCAGAGTCGGGAGCATGCCTTGGCTTGTACTGCCTGGAGATGGGGGGGTCTGGGAAAGGCGATGGTCAAGAGTGACACAATGATTCTATCCTACGAATATATATATTGCTTATGGCTTCATTTGGAAAAGCGTGCTTTACTAATTTACTTCGTTTTCTTACATTGTGTCCATAACTCTACTGTTTTCTTGTCCTTTCTCTGTTTATGCAATATACTTCATTAGCTCGTTAATTTTGTTCATGCACTTGTATAGGGTTTTATCATTCTTTTCTTGGAGCAGCATGCCGCAGGGGGTCTTTGGCGGTCACGTTCCCTCAACCATTTCTTGCCTATGCGACGTTGTGCCATTAGCGCCAAAAGAGGGGGCTGATTATGTGTGAGAGTCTGTTTTCATTCCTTTGACTTCTTCAAATATTTTTTTGTTGTTGTAATTTTTATACTATTCTGTGTACTGGGAAAGCTGTTTATTATTTATGTCATTATCTAAAATATCTCCACTTGAGCTTATCTGAATTATTGTCACTTAACTTTTATCTTTTAAACAATCTACTTTTTTGTTCTTAATAAACTGCATTTTATTACTGTAATGACTTTTACAAAGTCCCCTGCAGGCTTTACTGATTGTATCCCTCTTTTTATTTTACAATGTACAATTATCGCTGAAGAATATATGTACGCCTACAGCAGTGACAGCTGGCGACTTATAGTGCAAACATTTCATGGCTACTGTATGGCAATTTGTTTTGAACACTAGTGCTGCTGACAAGATGACTCTTGTGTATGCTAATATTTATATATATGTGACGATGTTGTGGTGATTTTGTGTTTAGCATCTGACGATGCCACGGTGCATCCAGTATATTAGGACATGGTCTTATAAAATAGGTATGCCTCGTCTTATTTAAAGCGTATAACTTTCACATGTATATAAGTAATATTTTTCATCGTGGTTTATTTTACTGTTTTAAGCTGTAGAGAATCTGCCAGTTGTATTTTTTTCCCATATTTTGCTGCATATCTGAAGATGGTCATTGATGACCGAAACCGGCAGTGTAAGGACCTACAGGTTCGCGACCATAGACGTGAAATAAAAGAAATTTATTCCATGTGCAGAACATTTTGCGTAGGAGGGGGGGGGACTGTTATAAGTTGCTCATTAGTCTCCTGAAGGTCAATTCGTCAGCGCACTTGATAATGGCGACATGATTGACAACGAAATATTGTGCCGTTCGTCACTATGAACCAGGTGTATAACCGTGGACTGTCCGACTAAGCAGAATTACTATCAAAAATAAGTTACAAGTTAAATACATTTTGAAACAGAAGCTATTGGGAAGTATCACAAATTTCCATTTTCAAGGCAGATATAACTATTAAGAGATTAAAATAATTTAGTTAATTTATAAATATTGAATATCAAATGGTAATCGTCCTTCTACTTCAAGGTAGAAGATGTCACATAACCAATGAAATATAGCTACCGTTTAATTAAAAAGAAATGGAATTTTTCTTGCTATGTAATTCTGTAACTGAAGAATTAACAATGTATTACAAATTACTTTTCTATATTCCACTGAACTTAGGTATGCTGAACTTATAATATTTGCAAATGTTTCATAAAGCGTAACATCATGTTATAAATTTAGAAAAGAAGATGCAGAAAATGGTGGAAATTTCTTATAGGGGTCTCTAACATGTACTACATGCCATCAAAAAATGCACTAGATTGATCCGTCATGTGTTTCTAGCTACACTATTCTCCACGTACGACTCTCGCCTATGTCATGTAAATTTACATACTTTCTATCAGTTTTCAACATCACCTGTATTTCTTTCCCAACATTTCTCCGTCGTTCTGTAAGGATAAAAGACACATTTATGATAAAACTCTGTTCTATCTTCTCAAAGACATGGACACAGTGCTTGCCGAACACCCTCCTCAGTCTGGCAGGGTTCGCCACGTATCTGTTCCTTAACAGAGTTTAAAGATGGCAGTCGGAGGGTGCCAAGTTGGGAGTCTAGGGAGGATGTAGAGAGTTTCTCATTAGCATGTCCTAATCTCTACTACAGTGACACGAACAGTGTGAGGAAGTGCATCATCTTGTTTCAGTATGATTTTCTTCCCAGAGCGTTTGTGGGGTAATTCTCAACAGAGCTTCAAAATTGTCATGATTCAGCGAGCAGAATTTACACTGAGGTGAAAAAAAAGTCTTGGGATAGAGATACTCGTTAATACAGACGGCCGTAGAATCGCGTACATATGGTATAAAAGGGCAGTACATTGGCAGAATTGTCAACTGTTCTCAGGTGATTCATGTGTAATGATTTGTGACGTATGACTGCATGGCAGAAAATAACAGACTTTGAATGCAGAACAGTAGTTGGAGCTAGGCTCATGGGACAGTCCATTTCGGATTTCGTCAGGGGATTCAAAATTCCAATATCCAGTGTCAGGAGTGTGCCGAGAATACCAAATTTCAGATGTTACCTCTCACAACCGACAATGCAGTGGCCGACACCCCTAATTTCGACACCAGAGGGCTTTGCGTATAGTAGTCATTGCTAACAGACAAGCAACACTACGTGAAATAGCCGTATAAATCAACGTGGGACAGACGTACGACTAACGTATGCGTTAGGAGACTGCGGCGAAATTTGGTGTTAATGGCTATGGCAGCATACGGCCAACGCGAGTTCCTTTGTTAAGAGCAAGACTTCGTCTTGAGTCCTGATTTCAGTTTGTAAGTGTTGATAGTAGGGTTCTAGTGTGGTGCAAAACCCTGGAAGCCATGGACGCAAGTTGTCAACAAGGCACTCGACATGCTGGTGGTGGTTCCATAGTGGACTGGGCTGTCTTTACTTGGATTGGACTGGATCGTCTGGTCCAACCGAAGCGATCATTCTACATCTACATCTATATCTATACTCCGCAAGCCACCTGACCGTGTGTGGCGGAGGGTACCTTGAGTACCTCTATCGGTTCTCCCGTCTATTCCAGTCTCGTCTTGTTCGTGGAAAGAAAGATTGTGGGTATGCCTCTGTGTGGACTCTAATCTGTCTGATTTTATCCTCATGGTCTCTTCGCGAGACACACGTAGGAGGGAGCAAGATACCGCTTGTCTCCTCGGTGAAGGTATGTTCTCGAAACTTCAGAAAAACCCCGTACCAAGCTACTGAGCGTCTCTGTTGCAGAGTCTTAAGCTGGAGTTTACCTATCTTCTCCGTAACGCTTTCGCGATTACTAACTAATCCTGTAACGAAGCCCGCTGCTCTCCGTTTTCTCTTCTCTACTTCTTCTGTCAACACTATCTGGTTCGGATCCCACACCGGTGAGCAGTATTCAAGCAGTGGGCAAACAAGTGTACTGTAATCTACCTCCTTTGTTTATGGACTGCATTTCCTTAGGATTCTTCCAATGAATCTCAGTCTGGCATCTGCTTTACCGAAGATTAATTTTATATGGTTATTCCATTTTAAATCACTCCTAATGCCTACTCCCAGATAATTTATCGAATTAATTGCTTCCTGTTGCTGACCTGCTATATTGTAGCTAAATAATAAAGGATATTTCTTTCTATGTATTCGTAGCACATTACACTTGTCTACATTGAGATTCAATTGCCATTCCCTGTACCATGCGTCCATTCGTTGCAGATCTTCATGCATTTCAGTACAATTTTCCATTGTTACAACACCTCGATATACTACAGCACCATCCACAAAAAGCCTCAGTGAACGTTCGATGTTATCCACAAGGTCATTTATATATATTGTGAATAGCAACGGTTCTACGACACTCCCCTGCGGCACACCTGAAATCACTCTTACTTCCGAAGACTTCTCTCCATTGAGAAAGGCATGCTGCGCTTTGGTATCTAGGAACTCTTCAATCCAATCACACAAATGGTCTGATAGTCCATATGCTTTACTTTGTTCATTAAACGACTGTGGGGAACTGTATCAAACGCCTTGCGGAAGTCAAGAAACACGGCATCTCCCTGGGAACCCGTGTCTATGGCCCTCTGAGTCTCGTGGACGAAAGCGCGAGCTTGGTTTCACACGATCGTCTTTTTCGAAACGGAGTAGATTCCTAGTCTCCAGAAAAGTCATTATACTCGAACATAATACGTGTTCCAAAATTCTACAACTGATCGACGTTACAGATATAGGTTTATAGTTCTGCACATGTGTTCAACGTCCCTTCTGGAAAACGGGGATGACCTGTGCCCTTTTCCAATCTTTTGGAACGCTACGCTCTTCTAGAGACCCACGGTACACCGCTGCCAGAAGGGGCGCAAATTCCCTCGCGTACTCTGTGTAAAATCGAACTGGTATCCCATCAGGTCCAGCGGCCTTACCACTTTTGGGCGATTTTAATTGTTTTTCTATACCTCTGTCATCTATTTCATATCTGCCATTTTTTCATCTGTGCGACAATCAAGAGAAGGAACTATAGTGCAGTCTTCCTCTGTGAAACAGCTTTGGAAAAAGACATTTAGTATTTCGGCCTTTTGTCTGTAATTATCTCTTGCAACACCATTTTGGTGACAGAGTGTCTGGACATTGTGTTTTGATCCACCTACCGCTTTGACATAAGGCCAAAATTTCTTAGGGTTTTCTGCCAGGTCAGTACATAGAAGTTTACTTTTGAATTCGTTGAACGCCACTCGCATAGCCCTCCTCACACTACATTTCGCTTCGTGTAATTTTGTTTGTCTGCGAGACTTTCGCTACGTTTATGTTTGCTATGAGTTACCTTTGCTTCCGTAGCAGTTTTCCAACTCGGTTGTTGTACCACGGTGGCCTTTTTCTGTCTCTTACGATCGTGCTTGGCACGTACTCATCTAATGCATATTGTACGATGGTTTTGAACTTCGTCCACTGATCAACACTATCTGTACTTGAGATAAGACTTTTGTGTTGAACCGTCAAGTACTCTGGAATCTGCTTCTTGTCACTTTTGCAAAACAAAAAAATCTTCCTATCTTTTTTAATATTTATATTTACTGCTGAAATCATCGATGCTGTAACGGCTTTATGATCCCTGATTCCCTGTTCTGCGTTAACTGTTTCAAATAGTTCGGGTCTGTATGTCACCAGAAGGTCTAAAATAATATCGCAATGAGTCGGCTCGCTGTTTAACTGCTCAAGGTAGATTTCAGATAGTGCACTTAAAAAAATTTCACTGGATCTTTGTCCCTGCCGCCCGTTATAAATGGTTGAGTCTCCCAGTCCATATCTGGCCAATTAAAATCTCCACCCAATACTATAACTGGTCGGGAAATATACGCGAAATACTTTCCAAATTTTCCTTCAGGTGTTCTGCCACAGCTGCTGCTGAGCCAGGGGGCCTATAGACACATCCAATTACCATGTCTGAGCCTGCTTTAACCGTGACCTTCACCCAAATTATTTCATATTTCGGATCTCCGTCAATCCTTCGACACTATAGCACTTTTTATCGCTATGAACACGCCTCCCCCTACACTGTCCAGCCTGTCCCTGCTGTACCCATTCCAATCTGAGTTTATAATTTCGTTACTGTTTACATCTAGTTTCAGCCAACATTCCAACATGGGCATTTCGACCGTTTATTAATGAGAGCAGTTCTGGGATCTTTCAATAGACGCTCCTGCAGTTTACTATTACCACATTAATACTGTCATTCCCTGTTGCGTTTTACCTACCTTGTCGCGTCTCAGAAGGCATCTTATCGGGCCTAGGGGAGGGAATTCTCTAACATAAAAAACCTAATGTGCACTCCGCTACCTATGTAGCCGCTTCCTGCGTGTAGTGCACGCCTGACCTATTCAGGGGGACTCTACATTTCTCCACCCGATAGCGGAGGTCGAAAGATTTGCACCACAGATCTCCGCGGAATCGTCTGAGCCTCTGGTTTAAGCTTACCGCTCGGCTTCATACCAGAGGACCACTATCGGTTCTGGGGACGACACTACAAATAGTTAGCTCAGATTCCACCCCGCAAGCGAGGCTTTCCGCCTTTACCAACTCCGCCAACCGCCTGAATTGAGGATGACCTCTGAAGCCAGACGACAAGAGTCACTGGTACCGACATGAGCAACAATATGCAGTCGGGTGCACCCAGTGCTCTCCATCGCCTCCACGTCTCGGGTGAGACCCCCCCCCCCCTCTCCCTCGGTCAAGCAGACAGAGTGAACACTGGCTTCTTCCCTGACATTTCCGCTTTTTCCCTAAGGGGCTCCATCACCCACCTAACATTGGAGCTCCCAATCACTAATAAACTCCCCCCCCCCTCCCCCGTGAGCCTGCCGAAGGAGCGGTCACATGTCCACTCACAGCCAGAGCGGGCGATGCCACACAGCCAGCCTCCACATTGACCCGAACGCCGCTGAACCAGCCACTCCTCTTGGGGAGAGGGTGGCCCAACCGCGCCCGGTACCCGCGAAGATGTCTCGACAGCAGGGGCCGTGCATGAAGCATGTAACACCTGGGGTGTACCATGCGACGCACCAGACTCCCCACTGCCGCTACACTCCGAGGCAGTAGCCTGAAGATGGCTGACCGCGGCCATCAGCACGTTCAGCTGTTCCCGAACAGTGGCCAGCTCCTCCTGCGTGCGTACACAGCAGTCACACATCCTATCCATCCTAAGATATCAACAATTTACTGTAGGGAGTGTAACGTCCCCTTATAAAAACTGTGAATTACTGTGCTGGTAAAATTCTACGTTATTTGATTTTCAAACAGCTGAGCAAAACTGAACGTGCTCAGACAGTTTTCTCTTTACTTAATCTGATCGCCACTAAACTGACACACAATATTTTTTTTTAGCGCAACGCAATCTGACTTTCAATAATCCATACAAAATTATGTCCCTGACTAGCAATAACCTATACCTTTCATGAATTACTTACATCACAAAAATCTTCGTTACTCGAACTACTGCAATACAGCGAGCGCCAATACTGCCAGCTAAATAAAAGGTTCTAACTACTGAAGACACTAACTACTAATAGGCATAGTTAGCAAATGAAAGATTTTGATAGAGAACAAGCAATGTATTTACCTTAATAGTGTTCAAAAGTCATCATATATATATATCTATCAATTCATGACATCCATCTTTACAAATTTCCTTTTACTGGCAAACACACGTCCAGATCGTCCGTTCTCAAAACTCTGGCATCTCTCTCTCCACATCCACCAGTGCTGGCTGTAGCGGGGCTTTGAATTTCGCCGCGCTACACTCGTTCCCTCAGATAAAAAATATCCCGTCGCAGCGGTATGAGCGCTCGACGGCAGAGAAAATACTAAAATGGTAACGCTTTTTTTGTTTTCTATCCGTTTTTTGTTTGTCTCTTGTTAGCCGAAGCTTAAGGCAGACGTGATCTGGAAGACGTAAAAACAAAATACTTATTAGCTAGTCTTTACTTGATTTTAATGTGTAGTCATATTGCGAATGTTGTTAAGAAATTCGGAGGATGGAAGTAGCAAAGTAAATTAAATTGCATACAGTATCAAGATTATTTTAAGGTATAAATTAGAAATTCCTGGACAATGAAACTTATTGCAAGATTTCGGAGCCGACTTTTCACACTGCAAATGAACGTTTGTTGGCAAGTGTAAACAACGTGGTGAAACACCTACCTTTGCGAACATCGACGCCGTTGTACCTGGCCGGCCTTCAGGTGCTTTAGAGACAATAAACTCAGCACCTGTCGTAGGCGATGTGGAGGCTAAAAACTACATCGACCATATATGCCCCGGGAACAATAGTCATGAAAACGCACAAGGACCTGGAGTGTTGTGTCGTAACAGAAGACATGGACGTTGCTTCAGATCACGCACACGCTCAATCTTATGGTGTCACCGGACTTAACACGCCAATTATGCTGGAATAACAACTTGTAATGAACACTATGTGAGAGTGAATACTGTTCAAGACTGTCATAACGCAGCGATTTTGAAACTGCCGCACGCGAAATTCAGTGATGCTACTGCGCATGCGCAAAGACTACGTGCTGCCAGAGATGCACTGGGAAACCAACGCTGGAAGCGCACAACATTAACTGCGCTGGTGAGCAGCTTGCTCAAACACACACTATGTAAACATATATATATATATATATATATATATATATATATATATATATATATATATATATATATATATATATATATTAATTGTCTAAAAAGGATCAAAACTGTAAAAAGTGTATGTAGTATATAGATTTAGAAACCAAGTATTGACAAAGATAATCCTCTAAGTATGCACGTGGCGTTTCCTGGGAAAATATGTATAATAGACATTTAGGTATATCTATTCTATTGTTTGCTAGCCTGCCACGCTAAATGTTTTAGCGTGACAGTCGAGGGGGCGATGTAGCGGGGCTTTGAATTTCGCCGCGCTACACTCGTTCCCTCAGATAAAAAATATCCCGTCGCAGCGGTATGAGCGCTCGACGGCAGAGAAAATACTAAAATGGTAACACTTTTTTGTTTTCTATCCGTTTTTTGTTTGTCTCTAGTTAGCCGAAGCTTAAGGCAGACGTGATCTGGAAGACGTAAAAACAAAATACCTATTAGCTAGTCTTTATCTGATTTTAATGTGTAGACATATTGTGAAAGTTGTTAAGAAATTCGGAGGATGGAAGTAGCAAAGTAAATTAAATTGCATACAGTATCAAGATTATTTTAATTGGTATAAATTAGAAATTCCTGGACAATGAAACTTATTACAAGATTTCGGAGCCGACTTTTCACACAGAAATGAAGGAGATTTTTTAAGACCTGGACGCCGCCCGAAAGAAGACAAGTTAACCTGGTAAAGGATGATTTATCTACGCCACTTCCCCATGTCAGTTACATTTTGTTATTCTCTGTTTCTTTTCAATAAGTTTTGTAGTGGAAATTGGTTTAACTTTTGGTCAAAAACGCCACAAGGACCACCCCAACAATAGCTTTTCCGAATAACGAAGTCCGATAGCTTTTCTGTAATACAAAGTCCGATTTGCTTTTCATTTTTCCCCTTTTTCACGGTCTCTCTTCTCCATTTATTTTTTATTAACCACCACATGGCGGCTCACCTCCAACTGCCCAACGCTACGCGTTGTTCACATCTAACTGCCCAACACTACACAAGCGAACATTCCAACAGTGAGTCCAACCAGCCACAGACTGCACACAGCACAGTCAGTTATTTTCATAAAGAGCCCTACGTGGCGTTAGCAACATAAAAACCTAAACAGCCTACTTACAAGACTTAAGTAATCAACTTTTAACTAGACTGCTAATTCACTAAAGGTGGCTGATACCTGACTAAACTGCGGTAACTAGACACTTCTTGTTGGAAACAATGAAAATAAGTACTAACTGTCTCTGGAATGTATTCAAAACAAACACGAAATCTATGGTACACTATTACTAGTACTCGAAAATTAAGGCTTCCTAAAAGCAAAAACACATGGAAAAAGAAGTGACAAGTAAGAAAAACACAGTTAATACTTAAATTTACGTAGCTTGCTGCAGATGTGAAGCATCATTGCCCTGAGACCAGTTTCAGCCATTTATTCCCAAACAGCAACGGAATTTTTGTAGATGACAATGCGCCATATCACCGGGCCACAATTGTTCGCGATTGTTTTGAAGAATATTGTGGACCATTCGAGCTAATGAATTGGTCACCGAGAGCGACCGACATGAATCTCATCGAACATTTACGGGACATCATCGAGAGGAAAGTAAGAGCACAAAATCCAGCACAAGCAATACTTTCAGAATTACTTATGGCTGTAGAGGTGGCATGGGTCAGTATTTCTGCAAATCACTTCCATGTACTTGTGGAGTCCATGGTACGTCTAGTTGTTGCAATACTGTGGGCAAAAGGGTGTCCGACATGATATTATTACTCTTTTTTGTGTCCGTGCTTCACATGGTTAGTCTGCAGGAATTCAGTCGTTCCCTTATGTAATAAAATCAAGTAACTGCAGCCTTAATTATATTGCAACCAGATGGTGTATGGAGTCACAGCAACTCGTTGCAATATAATAAAATAGCTTGAAAACGAAGGTTGGAGCTGTTTAATTTTATTGCAATGTTACGAAGTATCCCGTGAATTTTATCGCCTTAGTACTGTATATGGTTAGTCAAGGTTCAAGAAATTCGATACGAATGCAACCCTGTGCTTGACAGAAGACAGTTCCCATAACTTTCTCAGCAAATCGTACTGTCTTCGCTTTCTTCTATAACGGTGAACCCAAGCTGTGCCATCCAATACTCTGGCATTTTGTTTCATACTGTAACGATATATTAAGCTTTCATCGCGTTTTAAAGTGCTCATCGAAAAATCATCATCTTCGTTTCGAAATATCTGAATAATGATCTGGGTTATGGTTATTCTGTTATGATTCTTCTCTGCAGGTTGTGGTCTTTGGTCAATAAACGTGGGATCCAAAAGGTACAAACTTCTCGGAAACTTCATCTGTGATCATTTCTTGCGCTGCAATGTGTTCGACTGCAAGTTTTGCACTGATTTCATTTACTCTGACATTCTTCCATCATTTTTGCGTACCTTGGAGAGAGATTCAAGGCGACTTCTATGAGGCTCATCTCGTATTTTCATGTTTAGAATGTTTTACACTGGTGCTAACACAGCTGGTGCCAACGCAGACGTTTCAAAAGGCACGCTGTAGTCTGAAGTGAATTTCGGAAGAACATTTTCCCTCTTCAAAGGGATCTCAAAGGCAGCATTCTGTTGGTAGTACTGCCTGTGGTCACGTGGCGCTGTTGACGTCAGAATATGGCAACATGTGGTATAACACTGGTAGATTACTTCAGTCATTTCGGGTTACAGTTTTGGAATCGTAATTTTAACAATGTAGTACTCCCAAGTTTCATTCTGGCCCTCATATGTGATTTATGACTTCAACATTGCCATAGCAGTGTACTTGGTGTGCAAAACGTCCATTATTGATTTAATTCGTGCTAGGGTAACTAGAGATGTCCATGTAGATAAATAAGATGCCTATTTGGCATTACCAATGTTGTTTTGATGGTTATTAATGCTGCGAGGACTTAGTGTAAAGAGGACATAGCGATTACCTAAAATAAACAAAAAATAAATGTCTTGACTTGTAATCGTCCATACCGTTCCACCAGCCCAGACGCAGATGGTCCCACAATTACGTTCCATTAAGAACAAGTAAAGTATCGCAGAGAAACTGGATATCGACGGCCGTCTAACTATAAAGAATCGCCGCAGGGCCTATAGCTTCGTAACGTCTGTCCGTATGCGGCGTAATGCCAGCCGGTTAGAGCTGTAATACGCGCTGGAACCGAAGTCGGTAAGGCCGGGCTGAGTTGGCGGCTAGCACGGCGCGACGAAATGAGATAAAAACGAAAATACGGCCGGTTTACGAGGGTGCGGCCGCTGTTTCTCTTTATACGTTATTTCCCTCCAGTCCTATCACTGTCTGACCCTCGCCATCTTTTTTGGCCCGCCAATGCTGTGGGTAGCTCCGCGGGGCGTATTGCTGCTCCTGGTGAAGACGTAAACCGGGTTTATGCCGCAGTTGTGGAGCATTATGCCCCCCACCCAGTGCTGTCTATTCCTCCAACTCTGCGCAACCTCCCACCCTGCTCTCCCCCGTAGGGATCCTCGGCCTCTCTTGCGAAATACATCACTGCTGTGCTGCGGAGAACTTTGCAGTGACACCTGTAATACCGATTTATGTTATGCTCGTATATTTAAAATGAAACTTTGCGCCAAGTGTGTGTGATTTATTATGTGTCGCTCGAACTCACTGTCCTTCGTGTTCCTGGGGATGGAAATACCATGTGCTACCTTATTTAAAAGTAGCATTTAAAATATTTCTGTTCCAGTGCTGGGATCGTCATTGCCCACCTAAATTGAGCTCAACTATTTTCAAAGCGGGCTATCCGTTACTGAAATGGACTCATTCTGTTGCCCTTCTTCTCGCCATTTTATTTACGAATGAAACCGAATTTTCCCTTATAGGCACGTACGGCAGTCTGTTTCACCCTCTCCGCTTTTTAACACGTTTTAATTAGATCGCTACTTGTCTGTTTGCTCGGCACAAATTTTGCAATTGATTTCAAACCATCTTCCCAATTATCTTGGGACTTGAAAGTATCAGTACGGCTCAGAACTCGACGACGACGACGGCCCAATATTAACCAGCTTTCTCGTATTATATGTGGTGGTGAGTTCTTTTTGTACCATTGCTGTTTCACCACTTTTCCTGTTCCACTTGCGGAGGTTTCGGTTTCTGTTAAGATCCTGTCTCAACTCGATTCTCGCAAATTTTTACCTTCGAGGACTTTTCATCAATTAATCGGAGGCGTACGTGACCTAGTGGCTGACTCGAGCAACTGAAATAATCCAAAATTTCCTATACGAGTGTGTTGCAAGTATATCAAAATGTTTGAAATTGACTGAGAAATTTGGCACGCACAAGATTAAAAACAGAAAGTGATTATTGAAATACAGAAACCTTTTAACCTTACACGTTTTTAAAAAGGGATTAAAATGTCAAAAATAATTTCTTCCAGCCCGGTACAGATTATTAATCCCATACCGATACACCTAAAATTTGTGCTTGTGAATTCATAATAACCTATGAAAATATTTGTAGGCATTCAAACGAAAAACTTGGAGTGCACGCAGTGCGTCATTCATACATGAATAGATCACTTCCTTACCATTGTCTGCTGAATGCGCCTCACAGTTTTCGTCTTAAACTCTACAGGTATTTTCATAGCATTTAAAAAATTCACAAGCATAAATTCTCAGGGCTATCAGTATGGTTAATAATCTGCATGGAGCTGGAAGAAATTATTTTATACTTTTAAGTCCGTTTTAAAAACATATTACGTAAAAAATTTTTCTTTACTTTAATAATAATCTGCACAGTCGAAGAAGAATGGGATAGAAAATTGAGGAACTGGTATATAACGATCAGTTAGGCAGTAGGAAAAATTCTGGAATTGCGGTTCATTGTGGAACGGAGACTTTCATAGGAGTCGCCCATGTAGAGAAAAATGTTTGACTACGACAAATTCAAAATTCTCTGGAAAACAGAGGCAACGTACATAGAAAGGCGAGTCGTACACACTAAGTACAAGAATAAATATGTTACAACAGGGATAGATGGCGAAAAACGAAGTGCTTTGCCCCTATTGTTCAAAGTATACAACGAAGAAGCAAAGACGGGAATGTAAGAAAAAATCAGGTTTGTAATTAAAATCCAAGGAAGGATATCAATAACAAGATTCTCTAATGAATCTGCTAATCTTCAGTGGGAGTGAGAAAGAAATGCAGGCCCGATGAATGGAGTAAACAGTCTAATGAACATAGATTATGGACTGAGGATAAACTGAAGGAACATGAAAGTGATGAGCAGTAGCAGAAATGACATCAGCGATAAACTTGGCATCAAAGAAGTGGAGGAGCACGTAAAATACAGACTGGTATTTGCAGAGAGGGCTTTGCTAGATACATAAATAAGCTACCTCAAACACTGGTCGTCATTTGAGGAATGAATTTCAGAAAAAGCCCGTTTCGGGAACAGAACAGAATTGAGTGGAAGTGAACCACGGTCTTTCGGAAAATCAGAACAGAAGACAATCGAAGCGTTAGAGACATGGTGCCGCAGAAGGACATTGAAAATTAGCTGGCCTGACAAGAAACTAGGAGATTCTTCCCAGAATAGGTGAGAGGAAGAAAACGTGAGAAATACTGTTATGAAGAAGAGGGAGGATGACAGAACATATGTTACGGCATCAGGGGATAACCTCCATGGTAGTAGAGGGAACTGCTGAGGGTAAGAACTGTGGGGATAAACAGAAATTGGAATACTTTGAACAAATAATGAAGGACGTTGAATGTGTTACTCTGAGAGAAGAGGTTGTGGCAGGTGAAGAAGACTAGGCGGGCAACAGAAAGCCCGTCACAAAACTGATACCAAAGAAGAACTCACTATTACTTCACCTTTTGGTTCCTGTAAATAAGTACAACGTGTGGGGATAGCTGAGTGCTTTTTGGGTAACATTCAGATAACAAAAATTCAAATAAGCGCTATCTTGCAACGGCAACATGACATTGTTACCTTTGTACTACCACACACATGCTTCATATTTTGAAAGTTAATACTATAGAACAATTATCCTACTTGACGTTTCTGCACTGATCTGTAGTCTGCTCCCACTCAGTTCTCGATCCTTCCCATCCTGTTTGGGTCAATATGTATTTCACAGACCTTACAAATGTCGGGAATATACCGTATACCTTGCACATGCGGAAAAGTTTATGTCGGAATGACTGGACGATCCATTAACACCAGGATCAAAGAGCATAAGCGACATTGCAGGTTGGGGCAGGTGGAGAAATCGGCCGTGGCAGAGCACGCACTGAATGAGACCGACCACGTAATAAAATTCGCCGACACGGAAGTTCTGGCTGTAGAGAAGCACTATCACACGCGCTTGTTCAGAGAAGCTGTAGAAATCCAAAAACACGCGAACAGTTTCAACAAGAAAGAGGAAAGCCTTAAGGTAAACGGATCCTGGCTTCCCGTACTGCAGCGAACGACCGTCGCAGGTAGCAAGAGGAGAACCGCACCGGAAGTGACCGCGGAGAAGCCCTCGGACGTTGGCGCGCCAGGTACATACAGTCTGCGGCCGCGAGCTCGCCTCCAGTTCACCACCGGCAATGGAGGGTGAAGCTTTGACAATGCCAGCCACTCGTGCTGGCGAAACGTCAGAAAAATCATTAGATGAACGTCGGCCGAAGAACCCGAGACAGAAGCCAATAGGCAGTTTGTCACAGACCTTAGTTGCTTCCTTTTCTTTACGACTTCTCTAATCTCCAAGTGAAAATATCCTCCAACAATGTGCAATACTCGCAACAGTAGCGATTTAATAATGCTGGAAGGAACAATATTTTATTTGCGTTTGAAGGACAGTGATTGATGGTGAGGCAGTTCTAGCAACAATGATTAGTAAGGGACAAAAGGCAATAAACATAAGTAGAAGCGTTGACACACTGACAGAAAAAACATCGCAACTCCAAAAAATGATTAATGCATAGCAATCAAGTATCGGATACGCAAATGTCTAGGTAATATATTTAAGTTATTAACATTGCAAGATCACAGGTTAATGTAAGCTCGAGATAAGCCACTGCAAATATGAAATGCTTGTACGGTACATAAATAATCGGTGTGACCGCCAGAACGCGGAATGCAAGCATGCGAAAGTGCATTCACTGTGCTGTACAGGAGCCTGATCTCTGTTTGTGGGATGGAGTCCCATGCCTGTTTCACTTGGTCGATCAGTACAGGCAGAGTTAGTGCTGACTGTGGATAACGCTGGCGTTGTCCTGTTGAAAACACCGCCTGGAATGCTGTTCATGAATGGCGGAAAAGCAGATCGAATCACCAGACTGACGTACAAATTTACAATAAAGGGGTGTGGAATAACTACTGGACCGCTCCTGTTGTCGCACGAAATCGCAACCCAGACTGTGACACCAGAGGCAAGTAAATACATTGCGTCTAGCACGCTGACAGGTTTGTTGGAGGCCCTCAAATGGGTTCCTTTTAAGCAAAACACGGCCATCACTGGCACAGAGACAGAACCAGCTTTCACCAGAAAATACAACAGACCTCCACCCTGCCCTCCAACGCGCTCTCTCTTGACATCACTGAAGTCGCAAACGGCGATGGTCTGGGGCCGTGGGAATGCACGCTACGGGGCGTCTGGATCCCAGTTGTCTTTCAAGTAACAGGTTTCTAATAGTACGTCATGTCACTGTGGTGCCAACAGCAACTCAAAATGCTGCTACGTAAGCAGTACCATATGCACGCCACAAACCACTGTCTTCCGTATCGTTAATGTCACGTGGCCGTCCGGAGCTTCTCGAGACCACCTTAACAGCACTCATGCACAGCACCTACATTCCTGCTTACTCTTTCTGCAGTATCGCAGAAGGTACATCCAGCTTGTCACAGTCCTCTTAAACAATGTAGTTCAAACTCAGTGATGTGCTGATACGGGCGTCTTTGTAGTCTTATAGGCTTACCACGTGTACTTAAAACAAACCTGATTTGCATCCCCATAGTGATGCTACTAATACCACTCTGATGCGACCCGTACGAAATTTGAGTAGATATCATCTTTTAGATGGAGAAACGCGCCTATTATCTTTGGTTTATGTAGCACAACTCGTTCTTGGCACTGCGACTTCTTTTCCGTCAGTGTATTTTGAAACATTAGTGCCGTATGTCAGTGAGTGAATTACCTCAGGAGAGGATCGTGTAGAAGAACTGCGTGTCAGGTTTAGAGGAATAAGTGACTATGCACTTGGTAGATATGTATCTGTTAGAACAATTCATAATGGGAGGAAACCTCCATAGTATACAATCAAAGTAAAGAAACAGGGACTACTGCATAACAGTTGAAAAACGAAACTAAATGCTGGAAACAGTGACATTCTGAGTAAAGCGCGTTTGGCTGTCAAGGTGACTTTGCGTGAAGCCTTCAAGGTCCATAGAGTTTCTGGTCATGTGTAAAGGCTGTCGGTGGTACCGATGTTAGTGCCTAGACACTCATAGACTGGCAGGGGCTGAAATGCAGGACAGCAAAGTGTAGCCAGAAAGGCTGAACTCGATTTTCAAACGTAGCTTTACAACTGAAAATCCAGGGGTATTGGCCCAAATTAATTCTTGCACCATTACAATGGAGAATAATATAGATTTGACTCAGTACCACATTTACGCTTATTATCAAAAGTATGATCTTATGGGATATCAAGAGAAGTTCGTTACTGAATTAAGGATTATTTGGTAGGGAGGACATCGCAGGTTATCTTTGATGGAAAATCATTGACAGATGTAACTTTGGCTGTGACCCAGTGAAGTGTGTTTGCAACTCTGCCGTTTGTGTTGTGTACTAACAACCTTTCAGTCAACCTTGTGAGGCGTAACATTGGTGTGAGCCTTTTCCTCACAAGTAAATTCGAGTTAAATGACTGTGTTTCCTTTTTTATATCTATTTTTTTCTCTGTCAGACTAGCTGAGTACCCAGCATTGGCCGTGTATGTATTTATTCCAGTTCTGTTAGTGCTTATCCTCCTTCCCCCTTCCTATCCTTCTCCCACCACTCTATGTTTACCTCCTCCACTCCACACTGTTTCGCCTTCTCTTCCTGCTCCTTTCTCTGTCCATCTTCTCTGTCCGACACTCTCTCTCCGTCTTCTCCTCGCACCTCTGAAACGATCTTCTTCCGCCCCCTCTATGTCCTCCTCACCCCATTTCCTCTTCCCCTCCCTCTGTCCATCATCTCCTCTTTTCTTCCACCTGTCAACCGCCTCCTTCCCTCCTCTCTCTGTCCATTACCACCTCTTTCTTTTATCTGTCTGTATCCTCCCTCACCCGCTCTGTCTGCCCAGGTCTTCCTTCACCCTTCTGTCTTCTCTCAACACGTTATTACGCCAACAACAATAGGAGGTTGCTACTTCTTACCCCCATAGTATTTATTTCCATTTTGTGAGTAATAAGTGTACGAAGTTCGTTAGAAATGTATCCAGGAGATTTGGAGGAGGTTTATACCAGCGGGTTTGCCCTTGTACGCACAATTCACATATATTTCATAATATATTTAATATGTTTCACTCATATTTTACGTATATTTCACACGCCTCACTAATGAATTTCGTCCTACAGTTCCATTGTCATGCAGCTAAATTTTTAAACTGCATGTGGCTCAGTGATATTAGTTTGTAGGTACATTCAGCGTCATTTATAGATACTGTCCTCAAAATCCTGTGGTGAATAGCGTTAGTATCAACGAATTAATAAACTTAAAAGTCTTTAATGATGCGGCTGTTTGCCATACAGCTCAATGTTTATGACGTCATATCTCCTGAACTGTGTATCGTGAAATGATATGTTTCTGTGGTACATGTGACTACCGTCTGAAAAATCTGCTCGATTAGAGTTAGTAGTAATGAACTAATAAATTAATACTTTATGCCTGATCCCTGAACAGCGAAAATGTAGTAGGTGGTTAACTTTTTTCCTATCCTCATTGTGTGGGGGGTGTCACAGAGAAAATGTTTCTTGAAATTTTGAGATCATATGCAACTGCTATCATTCTCAAATACAGGATGAATAAGTTCTGGGTATTTGCAAACCGTGGGCTACAATTCTTTTCACCCAACCCCAGCCCTTTTATAGGTAGATGGTTTTTGCCCCACAAAGCGATCCCTTTCACACAGTAAATGATACGTATGCCGAGCTCGGATAGGTTAGGAGGTGTCGAACACACATACCCACACTGATGTGGCAAGTCATGGGATAGCGATAAGCACTTCGTGAAGGCTTCGATGTCGGCCGGTGAGGCCTGGCATAAAGTCGGCGTTCCAAAACATCCCAAAAATGTTGTATATGATTCAGGTCAGGACTCAGAGCAGACCAGTCCATTACAGAGATGTTACTGTCGAGTAACAACTCCGCAACAGGCCGTGCATAATGGACAGGTAGGCGCCCGATTGTGTTGAAAGATGCAATCGCCACCCCCGAATTCCTCTTCAACAGTGGGCAGCAAGGAGGTGCTTAAGACATCAGTGTCGGCCTGTGCTGTGATAGTGCCACCCAATCAATAAGGGATGCAAACCTTGTTCATGAAAAACACGACCAGACTATAACACCACCGCTTCCGAATTTTGCTGTTGGCGTTACACACTCTGGCAGATGACGTTCATCGGGCATTCGTCATACCCACACCCATCCATCGGATCGCCACATTGTGTTGGCCCACCCTTAGGCTTGATGACAGCTTCCACTCTCGCAGGCGTACGTTCAATCAAGTGCTGAAAGGTTTCTTGGGTAATGGCAGCCCATTCTTCACGGAGTGATGCACTGAGGAGAGGTATCGATGTTGGTCGGTCAGGCCTGGCACGAAGTCGGTGTTCCAAAGTATCCCAAAGGTATGCTATAGGTTTTAGGTCAGGACTCTGTGCATGACAGTCCATTACATGGTTGTTATTATCGTGTAACCACTCCGCCACAGGGCGTGCGTTATGAACAGATGCTCGATCGTGCTGAAAGATACAATTGCCATCCTAGAATTGCTCTTCAACAGTGGGAACCAAGAAGGTGCTTAGACATTAATTTAGGCCTTTGCTGTATAGTGCCACGCAAAACAACAAGAGGTGCAAGCCCCCTCCATGAAAAACACGACCACACCATAGGACCACCCCCTTCGAATTTTACTGTTGGCAGTACACATACTGGCAGATGAGGTTCACTGGACATTCACCATACCCACACCCTGCCATCGGGTCGCCACATTATATACCGTGATTAGTCACCCCACACAGCGTTTCTTCACTGTTCAGTCGTCCGATGTTTACGCTCCTTACACCATTCGAGGCGTCGCTCGGCATTTACCGGCGTGATGCGTGGCTTGTGAGCAGCTCGACAATGAAATCCACGTTTTCTCATCTCCCGCCTAACTGTCATAGTACTTGCAGTAGATCCTGATGCAGTTTGGAATTCCTGTGTGATGGTCTGGAAAGAGGTCTACCTTACTACACATTACGACCCTGTTCAATTGTCGGCGGTCTCTGTCAGTCAACAAGCGAGGTCGGACTGTACGCTTTATGCTGTACGTGTCTCTTCACGTTTCCACTTCACTATCACATCAGAAATAGTGGATCTAGGGATGTTTATGGAAATCTCGCTCACAGACGAACGACACAACAGTGTCCGGATACTTTTGATTACAAATCCGGCTAAACAACAACGGAAATTTTATGGCTGACAATGCGTCGTGTCACCTTGCCACATTTTTGGCGATTGGTTTGAAGAACATTCTGGACAACTCGAGAGAATGATTTGGCCACCCAGATCGACTGACATGACTCCCATGTATCATTTATAGGGTATAATCGAGAGGTGGACAAAATTCTGCTGTGGCGACACTTTCGCAATTATGGACGGCTGTGGAGGCAGCATGGCTCAGTATTCCCGCAGGGACATCCAACGACTTGTTCAGTTCATGCTACGCCGAGTTGCAGCACTATGCCGGGTAAAATGCGGTCCATCATGATATTACCAGGTATCCAATGACTTTTGTGACCTCTGTATATGAATTAATGACTACAATACTCAGGTGGAATGGTTCAAATGGTTCAAATGACTCTGAGCACTATGGGACTCAACTGCTGTGGTTATCAGTCCCCGAGAACTTAGAACTACTTAAACCTAACTAACCTAAGGACAACACACACATCCATGCCCGAGGCAGGATTCGAACCTGCGACCGTAGCAGTCCCACGGTTCCGGACTGCGCGCCTAGAACCGCGAGACCACCGCGGCCGGCTCAGGTGGAATGGTCCCGCAGTTAATTTTCATTTCATAACGTTATCCTACAGTTGGGTTTCAATAGCACATATGATGCTCTGGGGAGTGACTTTCTGGTCAGAGTTCGTTTCACTTGCCGTTGTATGTGAGACAAATGGAGAAGCGGTCCCAATCTGGCAGGGCGGAGCTGAACAAGAACGCGCCATGGCGTCATGCAGGCAGCTACAGAAACTACACGACATAGTACATGTTAAGGCTATGTTCTAGTGGCGCTCCCCCTATTAATACCCGCTGACAGCGATGGTCACGACATAACGGCTCCACACACGCCACCCACGTTCACGACTGACCGTGTACTCATTGCCACAGCTGAAGGTGTGCAACACACTCACCCAGTTTGAGTTGATTTTTCGGCTCCTTGTGGATGAAGCTCGTTTTATGACGATGCTTGTATTTCATTTAAGTTGGTCTGGTTGTAACGTTGTCCTCTCCAGACACAACTCAACCTGTTTCTGCTGTCCCATCCTCAGCTACGGTGATCGAACGTGTTGTGCGCATTTGTGAAAAGATTTGTGTGAATTGCTCTCATGATTCGAGTTGTAGCAACATAGAAAAAATAGATGGATGGAATAATAGGAAGAATGAGATTTAATGAATAAAATTCAAGGTTTGCCCAAGGGCACAAAACTAGGCAACATCATTAACAATTTCTATATTTCTCACATAGTCATAACCACTAATAATATCTGAGACAATTTAAGCAGTAAAACATGAGATGGGCCGGGCTGAGTGGCCGTGCGGTTCTAGGCGCTACAGTCTGGAACCGAGTGACCGCTACGGTCGCAGGTTCGAATCCTGCCTCGGGCATGGATGTGTGTGATGTCCTTAGGTTACTTAGGTTTAATTAGTTCCAAGTTCTAGGCGACTGATGACCTTAGAAGTTAAGTCGCATAGTGCTCAGAGCCATTTGAACCAGCCAAAACATGAGATGATTAGGCATAAGTAGGATCGTAAAATACAACTACTACCACCATCGCCAGATAGCTAGCACAACAAGCTAAATGCAACACTCTAACTACCTACACACATATCTTAAGAAACCCTTATGCAGTAATGCAAACAATTGATTA
Source organism: Schistocerca nitens (assembly GCF_023898315.1). Classification (NCBI taxonomy): domain Eukaryota; kingdom Metazoa; phylum Arthropoda; class Insecta; order Orthoptera; family Acrididae; genus Schistocerca; species Schistocerca nitens. The sequence goes on from NC_064620.1 coordinate 443,381,857, forward strand.
CTTACATACACCAAGAAACTTGATGAAATTCGCAGCAGTCAGGCTCATGGCATTGTTTAAACAAACACTTTGGGATTAATATAGTTCATCACGCTCACAGCATCTAGTTAAATATATAACAGATCTCGCTCATAGCGCAGAAGCCCGCATTCGTATGGGCCATCAATAAACAACTACAACTTGCCACATAACCACAGAATTTCGTGCAGAAACTTGTCACTAGGAGATTCACGCAGCGCATAATTCGTACACCATGCAGTGCACTGTATAAACTACAAAATCGTCAATGTAAAACCGTCATCTGCAACATATTTCATATAGCGCTCTCCTAGACATGCAGAAGCCCCTTTCTTCACTTCCACGGCGTTCGCTGCCCTTCGTCCGGAAAAACGACACGAGCCACTCCCTCGGACAGTTGGGTACATACAGCGGCCACACACCACACATACCATAGTATTGTCTGGCAGACCAGTACCGCAGCACATTTGTTTCCTGAGGCCCTAGCTCTCAGCTCTGCCCAGAAGTACCTCAGTGTGTAGCAGCTGACTACAGCAACACATTCTGTCCCAAGCCGCCTTTACGGACAGCTCTACTGTTACAGCAGTGCGGCTCCTGGCAAACGCCGCAGGGTTGTCCACAGCCTCCAATGGAGCCACATCACTTACCTCCAGTAGACGCTGTTGGTTCCACTTGCTGCAGGTGACTGACCACTCCGCATTCCGTGCTTGCGACAACTCGGCCACAGTGGCACTAGCTGTAATAACGTGTCCATAGTGTCCACATTCTAGCAATTCCAGCACAACACTATGCCAAAATGAAACTCTGGAGATGGGGAAAACAACTGTGCCGATTGACGAGGCCTAAATGGTAGGTTCTCACTTCACGTTGAAATGGTTCAAATGTCTCTAAGCACTATGGGACTTATCATCTGAGGTCATCAGTCCACGTTCAAATTCTCAAAGGACAAAAGAGTAGAGAGAATCGTGGAAGTACTCAGTTATGTGTGTAAGGCACAGTTATTCTCTACATTTCTTTTCTTGATGATTTTGTGTGTATCATACTGGGTGGCTGTAATTAAACTGACGGTGTTCTGAGTGCTGCATTGTGGGATGTATACCCCGCAGGACGCTGAGACATCGTAAGTACAGTATGTTCACCAATCGGTGCAATCACGGGGTATGCTGAAAAAAATAATGGTTCTATTTTCTGCCACAAAGTGCAATTACTGCGCTGTACGCAGTGTGAATGTGAACTATTTCCTGTGTTGAAGTCAGTATGCTGCTTGTCGCTCGGCGACAAGTGTTGATTTCTTTTGTGAAGTGGATGTTGGTCCACGTGGTTAAGACGGTTGATGATTACCATACGAAACGCAATTTTTGCTGAGAAGAAAGGTCGTGTACTGCTTGTAAAGTTGTTTCACCAGAAAGGCAGCAAGAGCAACGCTGCATTCGTGGAATATTGCCAACAGAAACAGCTGTGAAGAGGCCCCATGTCACTAAATGGGGTACAGAATGTTGTTGTTGTGGTCTTCAGTCCTGAGACTGGTTTGATGCAGCTCTCCATGCTACTCTATCCTGTGCAAGCTTCTTCATCTCCCAGTACCTACTGCAACCTACATCCTTCTGAATCTGCTTAGTGTATTCATCTCTTGGTCTCCCTCTACGATTTTTACCCTCCACGCTGCCCTCCAATGCTAAATTTGTGATCCCTTGATGCCTCAAAGCATGTCCTACCAATCGATCCCTTCTTCTAGTCAAGTTGTGCCACAAACTTATCTTCTCCCCAATCCTGTTCAATACCTCCTCATTAGTTACGTGATCTACCCACCTTATCTTCAGCATTCTTCTGTAGCACCACATTTCGAAAGCTTCTATTCTCTTCTTGTCCAAACTAGTTATCGTCCACGTCTCACTTCCATACATGGCTACACTCCATACAAATACTTTCAGAAACGACTTCCTGACACCTAAATCTATACTCGATGTTAACAAATTTCTCTTCTTGAGAAACGCGTTCCTTGCCATTGCCAGTCTACATTTTATATCCTCTCTACTTCGACCATCATCGGTTATTTTACTCCCTAAATAGCAAAACTCCTTTACTACTTTAAGTGTCTCATTTCCTAATCTAATTCCCTCAGCATCACCCGACTTAATTTGACTACATTCCATTATCCTCGTTTTGCTTTTGTTAATGTTCATCTTATATCCTCCTTTCAAGACACTGTCCATTCCGTTCAACTGCTCTTCCAAGTCCTTTGCTGTCTCTGACAGAATTACAATGTCATCGGCGAACCTCAAAGTTTTTTCTGCTTCTCCATGAATTTTAATACCTACTCCGAATTTTTCTTTTGTTTCCTTTACTGCTTGCTCAATATACAGATTGAATAACATCGGGGAGAGGCTACAACCCTGTCTCACTCCTTTCCCAACCACTGCTTCCCTTTCATGTCCCTCGACTCTTATAACTGCCATCTGGTTTCTGTACAAATTGTAAATAGCCTTTCGCTCCCTGTATTTTACCCCTGCCACCTTCAGAATTTGAAAGAGAGTATTCCAGTCAACATTGTCAAAAGCTTTCTCTAAGTCTACAAATGCTAGAAACGTAGGTTTGCCTTTTCTTAATCTTTCTTCCAAGATAAGTCGTAAGGTCAGTATTGCCTCACGTGTTCCAACATTTCTACGGAATCCAAACTGATCTTCCCCGAGGTCGGCTTCTACCAGTTTTTCCATTCGTCTGTAAAGAATTCGCGTTAGTATTTTGCAGCTGTGACTTATTAAACTGATAGTTCGGTAATTTTCACATCTGTCAACACCTGCTTTCTTTGGGATTGGAATTATTATATTCTTCTTGAAGTGTGAGGGTATTTCGCCTGTCTCATACATCTTGCTCACCAGATGGTAGAGTTTTGTCATGACTGGCTCTCCCGAGGCCATCAGTAGTTCTAATGGAATGTTGTCTACTCCCGGGGCCTTGTTTCGACTCAGGTCTTTCAGTGCTCTGTCAAACTCTTCACGCAGTATCTTATCTCCCATTTCGTCTTCATCTACATCCTCTTCCATTTCCATAATATTGTCCTCAAGTACATCGCCGTTGTATAGACCCTCTATATACTCCTTCCACCTTTCTGCCTTCCCTTCTTTGCTTAGAACTGGGTTGCCATCTGAGCTCTTGATATTCATACAAGTGGTTCTCTTATCTCCAAAGGTCTCTTTAATTTTCCTGTAGGCAGTATCTATCTTACCCCTAGTGAGACAAGCCTCTACATCCTTACATTTGTCCTCTAGCCAGCCCTGCTTAGCCATTTTGCACTTCCTGTCAATCTCATTTTTGAGACGTTTGTATTCCTTTTTGCCTGCTTCATTTACTGCATTTTTATATTTTCTCCTTTCATCAATTAAATTCAATATTTCTTCTGTTACCCAAGGATTTCCATTAGCCCTCGTCTTTTTACCTACTTGACCCTCTGCTGCCTTCACCACTTCATCCCTCAGAGCTACCCATTCTTCTTCTACTGTATTTCTTTCCCCCATTCCTGTCAATTGTTCCCTTATGCTCTCCCTGAAACTCTCTACAACCTCTGGTTCTTTCAGTTTATCCAGGTCCCATCTTCTTAATTTCCCACCTTTTTGCAGTTTCTTCAGTTTCAATCTGCAGTTCATAACCAATAGATTGTGGTCAGAATCCACATCTGCCCCAGGAAATGTCTTACAATTTAAAACCTGGTTCCTAAATCTCTGTCTTACCATTATGTAATCTATCTGAAACCTGTCAGTATCTCCAGGCTTCTTCCATGTATACAGCCTCCTTTCATGATTCTTGAACCAAGTGTTAGCTATGATTAAGTTATGCTCTGTGCAAAATTCTACAAGGCGGCTTCCTCTTTCATTCCTTCTCCCCAATCCATATTCACCTACTATGTTTCCTTCTCTCCCTTTTCCTACTGACGAATTCCAGTCACCCAAGACTATTAAATTTTCGTCTCCCTTCACTACCTGAATAATTTCTTTTATCTCGTCATACATTTCATCTATTTCTTCATCATCTGCAGAGCTAGTTGGCATATAAACTTGTCCTACTGTAGTAGGCATGGGCTTTGTGTCTATCTTGGCCACAAAAATGCGTTCACTATGCTGTTTGTAGTAGCTAACCCGCACTCCTATTTTTTTATTCATTATTAAACCTACTCCTGCATTACCCCTATTTGATTTTGTATTTATAACCCTGTAATCACCTGACCAAAAGTCTTGTTCCTCCTGCCACCGAACTTCACTAATTCCCACTATATCTAACTTTAACCTATCCATTTCCCTTTTTAAATTTTCTAACCTACCTGCCCGATTAAGGGATCTGACATTCCACGCTCCGATCCGTGGAATGCCAGTTTTCTTTCTCCTGATAACGACGTCCTCTTGAGTAGTCCCCGCCCGGAGATCCGAATGGGGGACTATTTTACCTCCGGAATATTTTACCCAAGAGGACGCCATCATCATTTAATCATACAGTAGAGCTGCATGTCCTCGGGAAAAATTACGGCTGTAGTTTCCCCTTGCTTTCAGCCGTTCGCAGTACCAGCACAGCAAGGCCGTTTTGGTTAATGTTACAAGGCCAGATCAGTCACACATCCAGACTGTTGCCCCTGCAACTACTGAAAAGGCTGCTGCCCCTCTTCAGGAACCACATGTTTGTCTGGCCTCTCAACAGATACCCCTCCGTTGTGGTTGCACCTACGGTACGGCCATCTGTATCGCTGAGGCACGCAAGCCTCCCCACCAACGGCAAGGTCCATGGTTCATGGGGTGGGGGTACAGAATATGAATAAGAAATTTGCCGAAACAGAATATGAATAAGAAATTTGCCGAAACAGGTGAATCAGTTCGTGCAGCAAGAAGAGGGGAGCAGTTCATGATGAATTTGCTGTAGCTATAGCCAACAGTGCAGCATATACTCAAATTCTGCAGCCAATAATACGGGAACGTCTCTCCCCAGTTCAAAAGATTTTGAGGCGCATTTTATACTGGTATCCTTACAAGATTCAAAATATGCACCAAATGAAGAGCTAAGTTAGGCTACAGTGCCGTAACTTTGCCCTACCTTTTTTGGCAGATACTTAAATGGACGACATATAGCCGCAGAATATTCAGTCGACGAACGAGACACATTTTATCCAGCACGGTTCCGTAATTTCCAGAACTGTCGCATATGGGGTTCTACACTGCCACATGTTCTGCAGGAACATCAACTTATGTGACTGTGCGGCGTGGTTTCACAAGCTCCATCATGCTCAGTTGGTTTCTCATCGAGGACATGACACCTCGCAGGCCTGTTAGATGTACCGACGCATCTGACGTTACAAGAGATTCCATGTACAACATATGATTCCGGCTTTGCAAGGACGGGATTGTGATTACAGCACTGTTTCCACGTAAGATGGAGCGACACCATATGTCCTTTGCCAGATGAAAGATTTGCTTTGTGAAACCTTCGGTAATGACCGCATCAACTCTTGGTCATTTCAACATGTATCGCTTCCAAATCCCCTGTCCAAAATCCAGGATATCTGAAAATCGTGTCTATCATGGATGTATGTGAACTCTTCTTGATCTGAAGGATACCATGCGATGACATATGGACTGATTACACCTGTTATGCCGTTTTTGAACACTTGAGTCATTGGATTTACTACACCAGTATACCCCAAAATAAACCTCCAGCAAAAATTGGCATAACACAGAAATATCTGCAAGCTCTGTAACATTCGTCGGTTCTGGATTGTTCATTACAGCTTCAAGCAGTTTTAAACTGCGCTGGACCTTATCTATGACATTCCTACGTCCTAAATACACTCCTGGAAATTGAAATAAGAACACCGTGAATTCATTGTCCCAGGAAGGGGAAACTTTATTGACACATTCGTGGGGTCAGATACATCACATTATCACACTGACAGAACCACAGGCACATAGACACAGGCAACAGAGCATGCACAATGTCGGCACTAGTACAGTGTATATCCACCTTTCGCAGCAATGCAGGCTGCTATTCTCCCATGGAGACGATCGTAGAGATGCTGGATGTAGTCCTGTGGAACGGCTTGCCATGCCATTTCCACCTGGCGCCTCAGTTGGACCAGCGTTCGTGCTGGACGTGCAGACCGCGTGAGACGACGCTTCATCCAGTCCCAAACATGCTCAATGGGGGACAGATCCGGAGATCTTGCTGGCCAGAGTAGTTGACTTACACCTTCTAGAGCACGTTGGGTGGCACGGGATACATGCGGACGTGCATTGTCCTGTTGGAACAGCAAGTTCCCTTGCCGGTCTAGGAATGGTAGAACGATGGGTTCGATGACGGTTTGGATGTACCGTGCACTATTCAGTGTCCCCTCGACGATCACCAGTGGTGTACGGCCAGTGTAGGAGATCGCTCTCCACACCATGATGCCGGGTGTTGGCCCTGTGTGCCTCGGTCGTATGCAGTCCTGATTGTGGCGCTCACCTGCACGGCGCCAAACGCGCATACGACCATCATTGGCACCAAGGCAGAAGCGACTCTCATCGCTGAAGACGACACGTCTCCATTCGTCCCTCCATTCACGCCTGTCGCGACACCACTGGAGGCGGGCTGCACGATGTTGGGGCGTGAGCGGAAGACGGCGCAACGGTGTGCGGGACCGTAGCCCAGCTTCATGGAGACGGTTGCGAATGGTCCTCGCCGATACCCCAGGAGCAACAGTGTCCCTAATTTGCTGGGAAGTGGCGGTGCGGTCCCCTACGGCACTGCGTAGGATCCTACGGTCTTGGCGTGCATCCGTGCGTCGCTGCGGTCCGGTCCCAGGTCGACGGGCACGTGCACCTTCCGCCGACCACTGGCGACAACATCGATGTACTGTGGAGACCTCACGCCCCACGTGTTGAGCAATTCGGCGGTACGTCCACCCGGCCTCCCGCATGCCCACTATACGCCCTCGCTCAAAGTCCGTAAACTGCACATACGGTTCACGTCCACGCTGTCGCGGCATGCTACCAGTGTTAAAGACTGCGATGGAGCTCCGTATGCCACGGCAAACTGGCTGACACTGACGGCGGCGGTGCACAAATGCTGCGCAGCTAGCGCCATTCGACGGCCAACACCGCGGTTCCTGGTGTGTCCGCTGTGCCGTGCGTGTGATCATTGCTTGTACAGTCCTCTCGCAGTGTCCGGAGCAAGTATGGTGGGTCTGACACACCGGTGTCAATGTGTTCTTTTTTCCATTTCCAGGAGTGTATTTTTTCTTGTTGTTACCGATCTTCAATATATATCCTTTACTTCTGAGGTTGTCACTCATTATGGTGTCCGAATAGCCAATCTAATTACTTTTATTGTCTGAGTTCCTAATTTAATTTTCTCTGCATTACATGATTTAATTCGTTTACACTGCATTATCCATGTTTAATTTCGTTGATCTCTTTTCGATACATGGTCCATTCTGTTCAACTCATGTTCAGAATCTTTTGGTGTCTTTAATAGGATGCATGTCATCGGCAAATCTTAAAGTTTTCATTTCGTCCCTCTGAACTTTTAAATCCCATTTCATTTCTCTTTGGTTCTCTTTAATTCTTGAGCAAGATATAATCTGGGAAACTTAGCCATTTGCCCACAACACTTTTTCACTTATTGCAAAACTACTATCCCCACTCATGTTCTTCGAACCTTATAAATGCAGTCTCGTCTCTGTATAAGTTGTAGATAATAATTACTGCGTGTATCTTAACCCTGCTATCATCATAATCTCAACAATTGTATTCCACTTAACTTTGTCAAAAGTTTTATTTGCATTTCTGTTCTTTTCTTGTGTATTTATTTTTCTTTTTATCATGCTGGCTTGACTCGGCCCGCCTTGAAAGGCTATCCTTTTAACCAACACTCTCTGCTATTTGTCTCTCACTATAGCTTTCACACCTGTAACTTCCGCAAGTACCATGGTAGTTAATCGTTGATGTTTTAACACATTTCCTATGATCACGTTCATTCTTGCTTTCCACTGTTAATCTCATCGCTGATTCTGCATTAAATCTGTTATTAGTCCACCGAATTTCCTATATCTCTCTGCAGCACCAAATCTGTAACGGTCTGATGCTATTCAGTCTCCGTTTCCTCACAGTACACGATTCAATTCTTCGGTTTACTTTCAGACCTTACTGTGTGCTCATAAGACTGTTAATCTTGATTCATCAGGAGCTTTAATCATTTCTCAGTCACAGTGTCATCATCTAATTCTATCACTGATATCGTTCCTGCCTGAACCATACATCAAACATTCACGACATTCAACTCTGATGTAATAATTAAGTATCTTACAGCCGAGTAAAATAACTCGATCAAACTTAGGATCATACATAGAAAGAACTGCAATGATATAGTACAGATGTTATGTGAAAGACATATGTAGTGAGACGAACCAAATGACACTTTCTTTCGAAGACAATGATTACACTGAAGTCCGCCCCCGGTAGCTGAGTGGGCCGGCACGGTAGCTCAGCATGTTCGGTCAGAGGGTTTAGTTACCCTTTGTAATAAAGAAACTGAGTGAACGGATCAACGAACAACCTCAACGACTGTCATCGGACCTCCGCCACAAACAAAGTCAACGAACAATATTGAACAAAATAAGATTTAGCCGTCACGGCAGCTCAGCGTGTTCGGTCAGAGGGTTACCTGCTCTCTGTAATAAAAAAAACTGAGTTAATCGATCAACGACGAACTTAAACGGGTCTTACGACGTCCGCCCCGAGCAGATGCAACGAACGAAAGCGAACAAAATGAGATAAAAAAAAGTTGTGAGCGCGACAGAGTGTCAATGCTAAGGGTCCGGGTTCGATTCCCGGCTGGGTCGCAGATTTTTTCCACTCAGGGACTGGGTGTTGTGTTGTCCTAACCATCATCATTTCATCCCCATCGACGCGCAAGTCGCCGAAGTGGCGTCAAATAGAAAGACTTGCGCCCGGCGAATGGTCTACCCGACGGGAGGCCCTCGTCACATGACATTTACATTTACATTACATTGAAGTCACTTCAGCTCATGAACGTCATCTGAACACTAGAGTAGAAGAGAGTGTCACATAATATTTACAGTTACATTACACTGAAGTCACTTCAGCTCATGAAGGTCATCTGAACATTAGTGTGGAAGAGAGGCGGTCCTTAATAAGTTGTGTGGTCATTGTGGACGGCAGTGCAAGCTGTGGAACGTGCTCCATGCTGGACAAAAGGTTGGTAAGGGGCTCTTGTGGTAGGGCGTCCCAGTCCTCCACCTGCGAGGTTGATACTATTAGATGCTTGTTGGTGCACGTCTACGTGCATCGAAAACGTCGTCGATGGGATCCAAGTCTGGGGAATGGGGAGGCCACTCCATTCACCGAATATCCTGTCGTTCATAGAGCTCCTCCAGCTGCGCTGTTCGGTGCGGTCGCGCATTGTCATCCATAAATATGGAGTAAGGCAGAATGCGCTACTGACAAGAAGAACTTGGGAAGGCAGTACAGTGTCACAATAACGTTGACCTGTGAATGTACCTTGCTCAAAGACTTGGAAGTCAGTGCGCCCATGCAACATTATGCTTTGCACGCCTTAGCATATGAGCCAAACACATGGGCCACCAAAATGAACATGTTCGACCGTTCTGGGCGTACCCTCACACGGCGAGAAGCGGCAACAAGTAAAGGATCTAGGAATATTGTCAAACATTATCGTTTTGGTGGTGTAGGTGTTATGGTGTGAGGGAGCATAATGTTGAATGGGCGTACGACCTCCGGGTCGTTGAACACTCACCCGTCAATGTTGTTGTAAGCCCTTTCAGTGGTGCATTCGGCGTTGATTTCATTTTATTGTGTGACAATGCGCCACGAAATCTAACAGTAAAAGTGGAGAAGCTTTTGGAACGAGAGGATATTCTGCTAATGATCTAGACTGCCCATTCCCCCTATCGAAATCCCATAAACCACGTGTGGAACGACTTGACGAGATGTATTGCAGGACATCAACACGCACCAGCGGTCATCCATTAGTTGTTGACCACACTGTTGGAGATATAGAACGACGTACCACGACATCTACTTATCACCTTGTGGCCAACATGAGAGCATTTTGCATAGTATGCTTTGCCGTCCATGTGGCTCACACACCCTATTAAGTACCATGTACCGCCTTTTGTAATGTCCTGAGGACCATCGTGAGTCGCAGTGACTTGTAACGATGAACTTTGAATGAAAGTGTGCTCGCGTACTTCTTTCAATTACTTTGCTGTACTGTGCAATACAACAACAGTTCCTGTAAGGCACAGCAAAGTGAAAATGAGACATAGTAATCGTCGTAGCTGTTGATATATTTTGCAGTTGTGAATACGAACAACCATTGTACAAGGGTATGATGACCATGAAAGTTGATGCTGGACCGAGACTCGAACTAGGGTTCCAAGCTTTACGCGAGCGGTCACCTTAACTGCTTAGGCTATCCGTGGTCCATTCACGGCCAGACCCAAACTTTGACATTTCGTCGTTCCTGCATCACAACCTCTGGACTGCTCGAAAGACACATTATGTAACTCCCTTACAGGGAAGGACATCTATGAAAATTGCTGCCTTGAATCGGCGGAAATTTTTATGATATTATGGTACTGGTGTTGTTCGGAAGTACACAGCAATATTCCTTCGGACATACATACGATGCAATGGTCCTTCGGACAGGCAAGCATATTCGAAGGATCATTTCATTGTTCTTCTTAATAACTAAGGCACTGTCGTATCGTAGTGAATATATTTATTCCACTGTGAGAGAAGATAGTCAGTGCTTTCATGGAATAGTGTATGCGGTTGACTATGGAAGCATGACTGTATTCAGGCGTGCACCTTTTCGTCCGAAGCAAATTCATTAGCACGATTCTTTTCTCCGGAGCAGCTAATATACTGAAATCACAAAGGTAGAGATCGGAACTGCATTGGGTATGTGTAAGGGCTTCCCAGAGAAACTTCTGCAGCGCACCAGAAACAACCTTGGCAACACGTTGACATCACTTCAGTACCCGCACAGGTGGGACAATGCCGCTAAACGACGCTTCTGGCGTAAGTTACTGTACAGGTCGACGATGGCTCGACAACAAGCCAGGCAATAGAAGCCCACAAGGGAAAGTGAAAACTCACTGTGGGAGTCAGTCTACGGGAAAGCAGAAAATCCGAAACCGCGTAGAGATGTTGAGCACGAGCGTAAACATAACACACAGCAGGCGCGGGAGGCAGACGGCTGAGCACACAGAATCGTCACTCGGCGAGAGACACGATGCGAGATGCGCGATGGCTGGACTCACCGGCAAACTCTCTCCCGCAGGCAAAGACGTTGTAAAAATATCTAAGGTCACCGAGGGCGCTGCCGGCATGGGATATTTTGAACCGTCAGCAGGACACCACTGTCGTGGTAGGAGTAAGGTTGAAGTCTATTGTGGGTTCTAAGGACACAGATCGATCATTATATATTTGTTTGTTTATTCACACATCAAAAAATGTTTTGCATCACCTCGGTTCCGAGAGTTCCGGAACCTGCACAGAAAATGGGAATAGAGATCAACATAAACATCATTTCCGGTCTGTTTATTGCTCATGAAAACTACACATTGCATGTTGTACCACAATACAGCGAGACCTTCAGAGATAGTGATCCAGATTGCTGTAAACGCCGGTACCTCTAATACCCAATACGCGTCCTCCTGCATTGATGCATGCCTGTATGCCTCTACCATCCATAAGTTCATCGAGGCACTGTTGGTCCAGGTTCTCCAACTCCTAAACGGCAGTTCGACACATTTCCCTCAGAGTGGGCATGTTCGATAGGGTTCATACCTGAAGAACATGCTGACCACTCTAGTCGACCGATGTCATTTTCCTGAAGGAAGTCATTCAGAAGATGTGCATGATGGGGGCGAGAACTATCGTCCATGAACGCGAACGCCACGCCAATATGCTGCTGATATGGTTGCACTATTGATCGAAGGATGGCATTCACGTATCGTACAGCGTTACGGCGCCTTCCATGACCACCAGTGGCGTACGTCGGCCCCACATAACGCTACCACAAAACAGCAGGGAACCTCCACCTTGCTGCACTCACTGGACAATGTGTCTAAGGCGTTCAGCCTGAATGGGTTGCCTCCAAACACGTCTCCGATGATTGTGTGGTTGAAGGCATATGAGATACTCATCGGTGAAGAGAACGTGATGCCAGTCCTCAGCGGTCCATTCGGCATGTTGTTGGATCCATCTGTACCGCGCTGCGTGGTGTCGTGGTTGCAAAGATGGACCTCGTCATGGACGTTGCGAATGAAGTTACGCATTATGCAGGCTATTGAACATAGTTTGAGTCAGGGTTCCTCCGAGCCATAATCCGTAGGTAGCGGTCATCCACTGCAGTAGTAGCCCTTGGGCGGCCTGAGCGAGGCATGTCATCAACAGATCCTGTCTCACTGTATCTCCTCCATGTCCGAACAATATCGCTTTGGTTCATTCCGAGACGCCTGGACACTTCCCTTGTTGAGAGCCCTTCCTGGCACAAAGTAACAATGCGGACGTGATCGAACCACGGTATTGACCGTCTAGGCATGGTTGAACTACAGACAACAAGAGCCGCGTACCTCCTTTCTGGTGGACTGACTGGAACTAATTGGCTGTCGGACCCCCTTCGTCTAATAGGAGCTGCTCATGCATGGTTGGGCAGGTTTAGTGACATCTCTGAAGAAAGGAACTGTGTCTGTGATACTATATCCACAGTCGACGTCTATCTTCAGGGGTTCTGGGAACCGTGGTGATGCAAAACATTTTTTCACGTGTGTACATACAGTATTTCTTAGTCGTAACTGTACTGCGTACACATTCTTGTGTACGTGAACCAAAATGGTGAAGAGTTGTGCAGTGTTCAGTTGCACGAATAAATTCTGGAAGTGGACCACTATTATCTTTCAAAGATACGTGCGTATGTGTAGATGTTTAATGTTATGGACGTTCAGTCATAGCACTCACATTTTCATCAGGGATCTATCACTGACTTGAGTATGTTTTCTCAACAGTAGTTTCCGCGTATGATTCTACTGGTGAATATGGGGCTCGGAAACAAATACATTTCAGTTCAAAAATTTGGAGCACAAAACTATGACTTGCTACAAGTTGCGCACATGCTTACGTATTAAGCTGCATTTTGGTTTTGAACAAACAGTTATGGGAAATTTCTTAATGTACCTTAAAAGCAAATGAGTAAATAGTTTCAAATTGCAGTTTGATCAAAAAAATGGTTCAAATGGCTCTGAGCACTATGGGACTTAACATCTGTGGTCATCAGTCCCCTAGAACTTAGAACTACTTAAACCTAACCAACCTAAGGACATCACACACATCCATGCCCGAGGCAGGATTTGAACCTGCGACCGTAGCAGTCGCGCTGTTCCGGACTGAGCGCCTTAACCGCGAGACCACCGCGGCCGGCACAGTTTGATCAAAAATTAGTAACTACTTATAGTTACATAGTTACATACATAATTACATATTAAATGAGACTTCTGATACCTAAAGCAAAAGGAAGCTGTGTTATAACGAAGGGCTCGTAAGTTTAGTATTGAAATGACCGCCTTTCAAATTGTCCGCTGCTCACTGTAGACCACCTTCGGAACTGTGGGGCCTTGCCCGCTGGTGTACTCTTCCGTCAGCGGATATCACCATACCAGGCTTCGCGTGAGCCCCACATCGCAGTCGTCCGCAGTATTCGGCAGCAGTAACCACGCCACCTCATTTGGCATACACACTGACGCCGTCTTTCGCCCTTACGGTCAGTCTACCCTCTCTAATGATCTCGTTGTTGATGGCACTTTACACCGTAATCTTCCCTTCCTTCATACTGCTGAATTTATACATCGAAGAGGCAGTGACAAAATAATACAGGGTTTCCGAATTTTGGGTCACAGATGCATAGTCAGCCCATATCAGTGAATACATAACTTTCAAGCAGCGTACATACACGCTGAAAAGTGAGGACGGAAAAAATAGTGTTGCAGCATCACTGGCTTAACGTGATGCGAGACCAATAGCAAGGAGAAGTTAAAGCTTGCAGTTTTTGTTAATGGCAGAGGTGTAGCTCCCACACATTCTATGCTGTTTTGTGTAACTGAACGAGTGTAGACTTAAATCAAGCGACGTGGTTTAAGAGTGACATAATTTTCGTAAGTAACTTACATTAAATTCATATCTTTATGACGTGGAATGCTTAGTTTTTATGTTGCTGTAGTCATTCCCACAATATTCGAACTCCAGTGTGAAAGGAAGGAAACATATGGTCAACCAAGGAAACTTTGTATATGCCTAATTCCAGTATGTAAGACAACAACGATGGCGAATACAGGTAATTAATGTAAAAAAAAAAAAACAGACCTAGTATATGTTTTGATCGCAGAAAAGTGGGTATAGATATTTTCTCCTCTCTGGATGATGATAATCTGATATGACCATGGATCAACGTAATATCAATGTGAGTATAAAATTATTGGCGCTGCAAAACAGCTGGACAGATAGTACTGCTCTCCTGTTCTCCTCATTTCTCTTCTCTCCACATATAAACTGATGCCGTCACTTCGCAGGATAAACTCAGAATTTGCTGTAGTGATTTTCGTACAGTGATTTTGGAGGAAGGCTTTTGTACATAAATATTGTGTGCAAATTGCTGAAATGTGATGAATTAAGGTAAGTTGTAAAAACAGTGTCATTCGCACCTAGCGCAAAGCCGCCATAATTCGACAGAGCAAATAGGACCTCGAAAAAAGTGAAATGTAATTTGCGTCTTGTGCTGTGGTCTAGCGATGACTCACTGGAACGTTCCGCGCAGCGTCACGACGAAGATAAAATGACCTGAACTGCAATCAGTGAGAAAGGAAAGAGACTGGCTCATTCAAGGAACGCTGCATTCATTGAGGAATTAGCAATGAAGCATTAGTCTGTTGTAGATATCATAGACGATATTGTTGGAAATGGAAAATGTCAGTGGCAGTGGGCAAGAAGACTGAAGCTGACCATTTCTTGAAGAAAGATTCTTTAGCTGAAGGTACCGCAAATAATATACGAGGCTGTTCTAGTATGTGCCGTTAATCACATTTTTATTGCAACATTCCGCTTTATAGAATTTCCATTTGTGCACGTTTACTGATTACAATCACGCAATAAAAATAATAAATAAAAGAACAGTTTACCGACACGTGAAGCCTATTACTTTGGGGGAATTGTTGGGAATAATTAAGAGCAATCATTGTAGAGGGAAAGTGAATTCTTTTATGAAAGGACTAAAGTGGCGGTGCCAACTACGGGTGGATTTGATTTTAGTCTCTTTTATTGTTGGAGATTAGACTTAGATAAGGTGGGAGGTCCATCTCCCAAACCCCAACCCCTAAAAAAAGAAAAAGTAAGAAATGAAAGGTATGGCACGTGGCTCGAAAGTGAGAGGTTCTGGGATCGAATCCAGGCTGGGTCAAACTTCTTTGAATTTGCGTTATATCCTAGCATTCATCTCTCAAGGATGCGAAGATACACCTCTCGAAATATGACGCGGCAGTTTCTGACAGACAGTTTCTTCATCCCTCAGAGTTATAGTCACAAAGTGAGCTCTTACATCATAGAAAATTTTTCGAACAAAGGACACTGAGTTTCCCAATTCTGAAGTATCGTAATAAATACGACTAATAACGAAAAGGTAACCGCCTTGTCATCATGATATGCAATGAGATTTACCGTTTGAATCAATCAAATAGTTTTAATCTATAGTCTTTCTGCAATCCTTTAGCATCAATTTCATAGCGGAAAAACATGCGAATTCAACTATGTGGTGCTTTATTTTGTGTGTTACAGATAAAACGTTTTATGAAAAAGCTGCTTCAGTAACTTGGCTTCGTTTACACGAAGCACATTCAGCAGTGCAGCAGACGTCTCAAGTTCAACTTTCTGCTCACCTTCAACTAAACCTGGATTTCGACACAATCCTTTGCGTGGCAAGGTGAAGAAGTCGGCCATAAAGAGTCCGAGACGAAAATTTGGAGAAATGGGTCTCAACATCGCATCACAGGGTGCACCAGCCTTCACAACAGGGTTGCTGTAACGAGAGCTAAACATGTATATCACGCATGCTACTCCCTAACTTTTATACTGTTACTTGTGCCTCCTCAGCCGGCCTCTGAGGCATATTAAATCACTCACACATACTTACGCCCATGATTCACGTACAACGGTGGTGAAATTTATGTTTCATTTATGTCTTTCGGCTACAGTTCAACGTACCTCCGCCACAACATGTAACCTAGTTTTCAATATTTCCTTATGAAGAAGTCTCTTTCGCAAACGTTGAAACCAAGGTAAAGAGATTTAAAGAATATAATTGCGTAGGCTTCCGCGGCCAGAGTCAGTCGACATAAAAGTTTTCTGGATTTGGTACCGCCCGTCTAGAGCAGCAGTAGTTTTTACATTATGACGCGGTACCAAACCCAGAAAACATTTATGTCGGATTTAAAGAAATCTTCCATTTTGCAACTGATCGGCTGTTTCTTATTTCTACAAGAAGATTTCATCCTACAGCTACTGTTCCAGCCATGTACAAAATTTTAAAAGACAGCCTTTATATTGATTGTAAACTTATTTCTTGCTGCACGATGTGCTCCGATCACTGCCATGTCACTCCAAGCGCCAATTCAAGATGGAGCCACCCAGTATTCATGCTGTTTCTTTTGCTCGTCGTACAGAAAGAGTTCACTCACCTTCTTCCTCTACAGTACGGTCCACACGCCTTCTCTATTAAACACGAATGATGTTCTATTGTAATAGCTGCAATAGGAACAGTAGCACTGTACGATTCCAACGGGTGCAACAAATGGTTTTAGTGTAAGGTTAACTGAGCACTTAATTGAAAGGCATTTGGTGAGTGAAAACTTCCATATATTGGCACTTTTTTGATGTAAAAACACTGTCAAGCCCGTGCTAACGTAAAGTTATAGTTCCAACACTCACACACAATCACAGTCACTCGTAATTCCAAGCTTATGGAAGTTAACCGGATCCGTTACCAAAAGGATCAACGATCAAATTTCACACAATTTGACAACTACAAATGTTCAGTTTACGGTCAAGGCTTGTACAACATTTTGGTTATTCAAAAGTCACAGTTTATATAATAAAATAGTAATTTCACGAGTTCGTTTTACTCACACGTTCGCATCCACTTTGCGGCGCTCCCTGATAAAGTCTTTTACATTCTTCCGCAAAATTATCACATCTGTTCAGAGCTCCTTGCATCCGAATGTGAATATGATGGTGGCTGTGCTCCAAAGTGAACTTATGCTTCACAAAGCAATTCTCTTGGCCTCCCAAATACGAGCGAACGTACTGTCTCCTGATTAGCTTACATACATCGTAACCAATCCAATATTAGTACCAAACGGCGCAATCCTGCGGCTTTTGCTTTTGAGCAATCACAGATTAATAGCTTTTATGAATAGTTTATAAAGAAATATAAAATCCACAAATATCGAAATAACAAAATCATCAATAATAAAATCATCGTAAAATGTATCTTGTTTTCTCAATCCCATGAACTGGGTAGTTGTACATTACAATGTCCCCTGAGTATGATTCACTCCCTCAGTACACAGTTTTCATGCTAACGTATTCTCAGTTAATAGAGAAAATAATGTTCATGTACTTAATAATTCGCATTCACACTGTGATTCATATTAATAAGTACAGAAATTAACAATAATTAATGAAAGTCACAATAATTGCAATAAAAACAGTTTTATATCCCAAATAAACACTTTTAATAACTTGATAATATCGTAGTCCATATGATGCTAACACCTTTCGGCCACAGCCGAAAGTACTTGCAGCTAGCTACTGCGATAACCGTGACTCATTGTATTTATCTGCTCGCTTCCGTCTCTTACCTACATAGACGCGATACCTAGATAGGCGGGATGCAAAGAGTCACCCCTCAATGCCTCCATACATCACTGCCGTGCGCTGCTTACATCGCTAAGTTATATGAAAGTGACAATTGACAGTTACTTAAAGCTGTTCTGTAAATTTTCTTCATAAATCTGCGGAGTGACCCGCAAACAAATTACCCTATGCCACACAAGTCATCTGTATGTAAATGCATGGGATGGAGGAAAGGCAGTTGCAATTTGGCAAACAAATTACCCTACGCCACACAAGTCGTTTGTATGTAGATGCGTGGGTCGAATAAAAAGTCGTTGCAACACTGCTATAATCCATATCAGACTTTATTGACAGACTTTCGCTGTATTACATTCCTCGATATAACTGCGCCGCATCTCGATTCGATCACCTCCCCCCCCCCCCCCCTCCATCCCCATACACAGCTGGAAGGCTTAGTACACCGTCACCGCATTCATTAATGCTGATGTCTCGCAAGGGCCGCCCTATCGCACGGATGATGTCGGTCCTTGTGTTGCAGCACAAGCTACAAAGAATTTGCTTCATGTTGACGTATAGGTCCTAAGCGCACCCATCCCGGTTGAATATGGAGGACATTCCAGTGTCTCCCACACCACTGTACGAGATTCTCCCACTGGCATCGTGCGCTGTTATGAGGAATGATAGGATGCAGTAGATTGGTGATCCCCAAGCAAAAGGGAAGCAAGGAGTTCAATTGTGACGTCGTCCACGTACGATCCGATCTTGAATGACATCCGTGCCATCCCGAAACCCTTTCACCAGTCTCGTTACCGTGAGATATGGCAATGCTGCATCAGTACACATCTCATGCAGTCCTTAAAAACATTGTTGTGCCCTCCGACCACGTGCCGCGTTAGTCTTGGCCCAAGGGTGTTACCTGAACATCATGTTACGGCGCTTGTGCTCGCCTTTGCACTTTCAGACTATAGAAGAAGCATTGGACATTGCCCAATATTGGGCAAACAAATTGTAGTTTACGGACACGAAAAAGTAAAGTAAAGTCAGACAGTACACTCTGCAACTGACTCAAACACGGTCGTTGCTGCTCACTGCACCGGTTCAACTGACCTACTATCACCTACAGGCAATGTGCATGCATCTGGATGCTCATCCTTGATGTTACGGATGTGTTGCCTCTACTTTCTATCCAACCCTAGCACATTATGCTACCCGTGCGATGACGGAACAGGTCGCTAATTGAGGATAAGCTAAAAAATAAATGACGAGCGCAATTCGTTACAGTGTCAATACCGAAGTTCAGTAAATGAGGTGCCCATACTAGACTATTTACATAGCTTCCGTGAACTCAGTAGGTTCTGATACAAGCATAGAGAGATGTGATTAGGCATGGACCACAGCGGACGCTAAAGGGACACATACCGCAGTTTCGTAAGCAGCGGTAAAACAAGATCAAAGCGGAGGATTTTCGGCCGAGAGACACGTTACCGTCCACTGCAGCTCTCGCACCGAACTGGGAACACGTAGGCTCAACGGTTATGGCCACTAATTATCCGCCTGTTACCTCGTTAAATGCGGGCGTCGCCCGGCGCTCGGTATTTCATTAGAGGAGCGCGCTCGCGGTGAACACAGCGGATTAGCCGACACAAACTGCGGCCGGACGTCTGATCCTTTACGTTTCGCTGCAGTCTGCACTCGCTGCAGGGCCGCCTGCGTTCTCGGCAGTGCCTGCCGGCTGCGCGGCATACGAACGGCCTTAATGTTTACATTGGAAACGGAGATCACGTAGCACCGGCGAAAAGTCGCACCGACCTGCTCTCTCATTAAGAGCCACTGAGGATTCCGAACCCGGCCCGCGTCTCGCCAATGGACGGTCGCCGTCTCAAAAGAATTTAAATCTTCACGGAATTCATGACTGGGAGTGCTCCTGCGGGATATTGCGACAGAATCGCAAATGGATCTCTGAATTTCGCTTCAGCGGCAGCAATACTCACGTAATGAACTTGCTGGAAATGGTTTTCATAACGACGGACGCTGACGCCTCAAAACTCCTTGATGCAGACTGAAACGTCTGCCCTTTCCTTCCTCTGACGCTAATCGTTCCACGTCGTATCCTGAAGCGATTGTAATGTCGGTGACTATCTGGAGAATTTTCACTGAGCGGATCTCTAAACGACGTGAATGCTCACTATCGCCGAACAGCCAGCATTATATTTTTCAGAAATGAAATGTAAAGAGATCTCATAATTCCATGTTATCTACAATAGTAATCTTCTTATACACATAAGCGGCATGCTTATATCTGTTTTGAGATAACATTGCAACAGAGTCTGTGGTGAGCAAATAATTGATAAATATGCTTGGGATTTAGTTCGCCTTATGTAACTAAAAGAAAGGCTGTTGCTATTGTTTCAGAGGCGTTTGGCTACTTTTTATTAGTCATGAATCTTCAGTAACCTGCAATGGAGTTTGTTTTCGTATGCAATATATTTGTATATTATAATAATTACAGATTTCTTACAACATTACAGTTTTCTGTTATTCTTTTGTTGTTAAGCTAGAAACAATTCTTTGCAAAACATTTTTCTTGGTATTAAATTATTGTCTCTTTAAACTTACGATTTGTGGTCTTATTAGTGCATGTGTGCTGTCCTGGAGTTGTGTTTACATCTTTTGCGTACCCAGAGTAACAGATTTTAGGTGTTTTATAAACATATTTCGACTTAACACCTCACTTTCATTGATCACTGTGTTTTAGTTTGATTTGTTTGTTGTATGTAGTGTTGCCAAGTGACTCACTTCATCATTGAGTTGTTATGTATATAGCTTTAGTCAGTTATAACACTATTTTTCATTGCAAGGGCCCTTTATACCTGAACGCTTACCTGTAATGTTAGGTGTTTTCCTTTGTGATTGTTCATCCTCAATATTTTCATGTCCTGTTCTATTCTAGAAGTTTTATTAGCTGTTCAACTGAATTAGGATGCTATTTTCATATTTTAATGTTATTTGCATCTAGTTTTGAAATTTATGTCCGTTATTCCCCATATACACTGCTTTGTAGACTCGACACTAACGGGTTCTATGTGTTGATTAGTGTTCCTATGTTGAAGTGTACCGTTCTCTTTTGTAAGTCATGTCATGAGTGTCCCTGGTTTGTGTGTACTGTAGTGTCTGTGTTGTTTGTGGCATTTTCCCTGTTTGTGTCCTCAATTTCTTTAGTCCTCCTTTGATTCTGTGGTTGTGTTTTTGTATTACAAGGTTGTTGTAACCATTGTTTTTGTTTTTAAGCAATATAGCATGTAATGATACTGTGTAGTTTTCCCTGGTGAGTGGAATTTTATTCAGTCTCCGTATCATGTGTTGGAATGATACAAATTAGTAGTTTTGTGGTTGGTTTTATGAGGTATGTATAGTTGTATCTGCTCCCTTTGGGTTACTGTAATTGTCAGACTTGTGGTTATTGTCATCTCCCTGTTTTATATTCAAGTAGGATATATGTTTCAGCTTTTCTTGTCTTGTGGTGAACTGGAAGTTTTGTGTATCTGGTCTATGTCTAAGGAAAGTTGATTTAGTTTTCTCTGTTGGTTCCTCTACCATGAAGATTACATCATGCATGATAAACCGTTCCAGTTATGAGTTTATTTGTGCAAATAAGAACTTATTTATATAATTAATTTCTCAGTAATTGAACCTGAATTGTCACATTCGGTCTGAAAATTTTGTACCCTATGAGCTTGGTTCTAATTTTAACACATACGTGTCTCATTCGAAATGTAAAGCATATACACAGTTTGGAATTACATACATGTGCAGATGATTTTGTGAAACTATTAATGTCTGCTATATCTACAGTTCACTCTACTTCAGAATGTTTGCCATCAGTTTTCAAGTTGAAAGCAATAAATACTACATATTTTCTCGAGGCAAAACAGTGGTTTAAAATTTTATGATACTTTTGTCATGGATATATCACAAACCTCAATACTTAACTGAAATATTTGTGTAATGCAGGGTCATATCTCAGAAAGCTAGAAGTTGTTGAGCCCACACCCATAATAAACCACTCTGATATAATGGACTAATATGTGTGTGCTGTAACATTATGTGATTGCCTTATCATTATAAGTCATTCATTAATCGAGCAGTCGCTCGGCAACAGCTACAGTTAGCAAATAATGTTGCGAGAATGTAAAAGGTGAACGACCTGTGACTTAACTTGTTTATTGTCGAAGCGCCGTCAGAGATGAAGTGAGTTACTGACTTTGAAAACCACGGCGCGAAAAATGGACAGAAGAACACTTTTACACATTCTTTTTATGTACGAGATATTCTCGATTAACAGTTACTCAGTTACTAATTTTTTTTCTATGTCTCTTGTAATTTGTGTCGGACGCGCATGTCTTGCCGCCGTATTACTACTGTTAAAAATAATATTATTTTAGTGTAAAGTAAAAGTGCAATACTAAAAAGTGCAATGCTGCATAGCAGTAGATTTATTGTGCGACATGTATGTGAAAACGTCAAAGGAATTATTTTCTTTACTAGAAGAGAAGTGCCAGTCAAAACGACATCCATGTTAAATCCTTCATTGCAGTGTAAGTTCATCTATTAATTGCCATAAATTCAGAGTTAAATGGAACTGGTGTATGGACTATTTATTTAGTATAGAATCTATGTCTCACTCCTTCACGAAGTTATTTAATTTTCTTTATGTTTCTGCCAAACAGAGAGTTCACAGTCACTAATTGTTTCGTCGAAATCGGACGGAAGTTGCATGCGGCGAAATATTTTCTCCGCGCCATATTCTACTGGTAAATGCATGATAAACTACGGTCCCTCAGGAAATTCATGTTGAGCTATCCAAAAATAATTATATTTTGAATAGGCATTTACTCTCCTCTGCAATGCAACTTCCGACTGATCAGACGATCCAAAAAGAAACAGCCGCACACGGTCGGCGTTAGCAAATATATTTCCACCGCTGATTATAGCTATATGTTACAGTACAAAAGTAAACATATTGTTATAATTAGCGACTACGAACGGGGACATTTATAACTGTATGTTCATGTATACACATTACGTAAACATATCGTAAAGAACTCGAAGGAATAAAAATTTATATAAGACACGCATTGTGGAAATATTCACAAAGAATTGTACCTAATCTTGTGCTTTTTATTTGTTACATGGCATCAAACACCATCCAATAAAATTTCCATTGTGCGAAAGAAACGGGATATTCAGAGTAAATTACGGAAGAGAGATTTTTTTTTTTTTTTTTTTTGGAACCGAATTCGTGTGAAACTCTAGTTGCAACGCCCAAGGCAATCATCAGCAAGTTAAAATTTCGTTAGCCGTAGCCAAGCTTCCTTAATGTCAGCCGATATTAATCAATTTGTGACGATCTGTAGTAGTTGCAGTAAAAATTTGCTTTGAATTTAGTAGATTGCATTTAGTAGATTGTTAATTTCTTCAAGTTTTGTTAAAATTCCATTGTTGTGTATTGCATATCACTTGTTTTTAAATGTCCGCTGCCTGTTCACGGAGCTGACCAGCCTTAGTTTTCATTTATTTTGACCAGTGTGCAGCCATAATTTCTTTACGGTCCAGAATAGTCTCTTGTTCTCGTAACGTGCAACTTCCTACAGTCCGATCTTGTGACGTAGCAGTGGCAACTGACTCGCTACCGATAAATTACATCTCTGTCGACAGCTGACGGCCGTAGCTCAAACGAACTTCATTGACTTACTGTTTGTAAATAAGTGAGCTATGGAAGACGATAAAATGTCATCACTAGATTCAAATGAACAGGACGAAACGAGTGAAGTGTCGCGTCGCTTACGGTCCCGCACGATAATTAATAGGGCTGAGACACCAATCGAAACAATTGTAGAAAGCGAAGTGGGATATCTTATGGACTTTGGTGCCTCACACCATTATGTTACCGGTACTGAACTAGATAATGCCAGCATAGTTTCTGCCACTAGTACTCGTAGCCATATACCGGTTACAAGGGAGGCAGGTGAAAGCAATTCAGGGGTAGTGACAGACGATGTATTCAAACAGATACTGAGTCAAATAAGTCAAATGATGCAGGACGGAAATCACCAATTGAAAGAGGAAAATAGCCAAATGATGAATTCCATTAAAAATGATTTGAAAGACGAAAATCGTAAAATGAAAGAGGAAAATAGACAAATGTTAACATCGCTTGAAGATAAACTTTCTACAGTTAGCGAAGAAATAAAAACTGTTAGAGAAAACGTAGCCAAAGAAGTAGCAAAGCAAGTTAATGATGCTGTTTCTCAAATGCGAAGTGGAATAATTTTCAAACTGAATGACACTGGCTACCACGCAAAGCGAGACAGCTGAAATCCGAAACGCAACCAAGAATCTTGACTCCACCGTAACCACGGTTAATCACAGATTAGACAGAGTAACTACGCAGGTAAAAAAACTAATCTAGGGAACGTCAAATTTGACTGTGGAAACTGAAATGAAAGTAAAGGACAGGCTAGATAGTCATGAGAGAGAATTGAGAGAAAAGTATGAGAACTGGATTGCTGGAAAGGACAAATTTGTCGAAAATAAAATTAAAAAAGACCTAGTAGAGACTGTGAAAGCAACCACTCTTCGTATCTTGTCAGCTCCTGGAAGCTCCGGAGATACCGTAATGTCCGAACTCGGTAGCATTAGGCGTACCCTTCAGCAAGAATTACCAAATTGGAAGCAAGAGGTAACGGAACAGCTAAATAATCTGAAGGCACAAGTGAGTAGTAGTTCCCGAACACAGAGACCGAATTATCCTAACTCTTTAGCCTCAGAGGAAGAAGATGAATTATTTCGGCAATTCCGAATACCTGTTGTATCTAATGAACACACTTCACCACCACGTATTCCAGTTAGTCACCGAAACCAAGAATCTGACTCTGTATTAAAAATGATGAAGGAAGAAAGCATGATAAAGCATCGAGTTTTCAAACCTTAAACCCAGAAAAACGAAATATCCACCCAATTGTTTTTATTCGTGGATTCTCTGGCATTTTTCCAAATTCGTGGACTGATAGACAGCGTATCTAATTTGTTACCGGATATATAGGTGGCGAATCGGCAATATGGGGTACCGAAATCGTTGATAAGTGTCGAACGTCTGAGGAGTTTGAGCACTGTTTCCTCAGCAAATTTTGGAGCGAAGGTGTTCAGAAGCGCCTTCATAAATAAGTCTATAATGCAGAACAATTTGACCCCAGGAATAGTAGCCTGAGAAAGTACTTCGAAAAATATCTTGGCAAAATCAGGTATTGGGATTCCCCTATTAATAGTAAAGATGTAATTATGATTCTCAAGTCTAAATTACCCATATCGATTCGTGAAAAGCTGATAGCCATTCCAGATGATGATCCAGATACCTTTCTGTCGATAACAGTTTCCCTAGACCAGATCTATGAGGACATGAGAGCAAACAAACCGCGGAAAACTCCGCACAATTCTTGGCCACAACATTACGAGAGTAACGGCTATGAAAAGCCAGGAAACGGTTACAAAAATAGTAACGATTAGCAAAACGGAAATAAAGGCAATGGGTATCCGCACAAAAGGAACAGACATAATCAACAACCGATTCAATCCCGTGTATAACACGACTAGTAACCGGTACGGCAATCAACCGTACAAGCAAAAGTTTGGAAATGGTTTCAGTCAAAAAGGTTGGCAACAGCAGAGCGGATCGCAATGGAATGCACCGTACTCGAGCAGCCAACACTCAGATTACGGGCAGCAACAAACAGCTGATAACGCCCACCCATACCAACACAACTTCGCGCCTAGTAAAAATCAAGCGCAGGGACTGTACAGAAACACACAGTTTAACGGCAAACCACAGTGTGAAGGTGGATTTCACAGTAACAATTCCGGAAATCATAACAGTAACAAAAATCATCAGACCCCGCGAAGGCATTACAATCCCCCTGTATTTTTCGCAAACGCGGAAGACAGTAACACGTATTGGACACCAGAACAAACGCAGCAACATTTTGACACAAGGTTTGTGCATAACAGTAATTTTGTTCCTCAGTGTTCTCATAATGTCAGATTGGTCGAACTTTCTAATGATGAAGGCCAATCAAAACCAGACAAACAGGAAAACTAAGTTCAGCATCTGAAAGTTCCCTAAGTGATGCTGAGACAGAATGGGGGCGACCACTTCGACGGATAGACTAACCATGACGAACTTGTACTGAGATACAATGAAAGGATTGACATGAGACAAGAATTATTACAATAGAAAGAGACGACTGACGGTGATGAACCGTTAGATGACCAAGTGCAAGCTATGATAAAACTTCCTATAGCCGGAATTTTGACGACTGTTATCCTAGATACAGATACAAATTTTAATGCTATGTCCTTATGTTTCTATAAGCAAATTAGTACATTGATTAAAATTCCAACATTACCCGTCCAAGGATGTTCAATAACAGGAGCCATCGGCTCCCAGACACAAAAGGTCAGTATACAAGCTTGGGTACAAAACATGGTTCAAATGGCTCTGAGCACTATGGGACTCAACATCTGTGGTCATAAGTCCCCTAGAACTTAGAACTACTTAAACCTAACTAACCTAAGGACATCACACACATCCATGCTCGAGGCAGGATTCGAACCTGCGACCGTATCAGTCGCGCGGTTCCTGATTAAGCTCCTAGAACCGCTAGACCACCGCGGCCGGCCAAGCTTGGGTACCACTGGAGATTCAATCAATACCCATAAAATGTATTTTCCTCGTTGTCAAGAATTTGGCAATGCCATGTCTCTTGGGAATGGATTTTCTACGACGATATAAAGCCCGAATAGATCTTTATACAGGCATTTGCACACTGTTTATAGAGGTCAATGCAGTGTAGCGCAAGCAGGTGTCTAAGCGAGAATAAAATGACAATGAAACCGCCGGCAAAACAAAACAGCTAGTTCATAATTGCAGCGCGTACGCAGACGTACGGCGCAAAGGAAAATTAATTTCTAAGTCATAAGGAACAAGGAGTTGTTTGCTTGATTCCTTCTTTTATGTACTGTTATATCTATGTCTTTTTTCTGAATTTGTGTAAATACCTTAACCCGCCTAAACCCTTCCCGTAGACTTGACGTCACAGATTGAGAAATGCGGTTGACGTGGAAGGCTAGTTTGGCATACGATTTTCAAAAGGGTACGCGTGAACGAAATCGGGAAAAGCTAGTTTTGAAATGTCTTTAGTTTTCCTTTTAAAGTCAATCCGAGACGCAAACCGAGATCGCAGTAAGGAATTTGAATATTTTCTTGAATGGTGTTCTGTTCTCATGTGAGGGGGCGATCAAATGTGACTGATTGTCCTCACATCTAGTAAAAAGAGCATTTTTGTTGAAATGACAGTGATAACTTTAGTGAATCTAATGAATAGAAAGAACGATTCAAATGAATTAAAATAATAATAATAATAATAACAATAATTGCTAACAGATCGGAGAAACTAATGTATTGTGACTGTGAACCAAAAGCATAATTAGTCTTAGAGAAAGATGATGAACAATGTAAAGCGAAATGTTACGGTAGTTACCAACAAAGCAACAGAAATTGAAATGGACATGATAATCAAAGCTCTCAATTACCCAGCTTCAAAGTGAGACAAACTATTTGATTATAAATTGTAAAAAAATTTGTGTACATAATAGTGTATAAGTGAAGGCTTAAAATTCTATGGAAGTCTGCCAGAGACACGAAGCAATGCATCGTTGTTATAAGTAAGTGATAATTTCATTCACGATGAAGATAAAAAGTGTTAAACGTGCAGATAGGCTGACGGAGAGTGATCGTCCGGTTGTGTAACCGAAGGCGGTGATGTGATTACGTGCAGTGCATCGGAAACCAAGTGTAAGTGTTAGCTGCTTTGCAAAGTGCGAGCGCTAGCCTACCTTAAAATCTTCAAAATCGGCTGGAAAATGTGGAGGCATGGATCGTTTCAATGGAGTCTCTGTCCCTGGTAATCCTCGTCCCTCCTCACCAGCTCAGCAAACCACAAATACAACACCATCGATGCAACGTGTTCACTGAACGGTGCGCGGAAAAGCTGAAATACCGCGAGGCAGTGTTGCCAACTCTAAAAAACCCGAGTCGCTAGATTCAATATCAAAAGTCGCTAGAAAGTCGCTAAAACTGATTTTACTAGGGTCGTACTGAAAATTTCGTGCTGTAAATGGTGCAATAAGCCAGTGTGTGTGTGTGTGTGTGTGGGGGGGGGGGTAATAAAATATTAATAAAAATTATCTCATACGTAATTGCTATATTGTCTTAATTAAATGACTCATCGCTTGCAACAACATACATATAAAATACGCTAACGTTTAATTAAACATGTTATCATAATAGACACAACACATAAATTGTTGTTTCAATTACAGTAGTCAAATATTCTAGAAATATACAACTATATTTGTAACAAAAGAAAGCAAGAACTCAAATTAGGTTCCAAAATATATACATACCGGTATGTCAGCTATTCATCGTCGTCACTCAGAAGATCGAATAACTCTTCCGTTTCATGCTCTGACAGAACTGTAGTTGATGTAGAGGGTTGAACGTCGCTCAAAAGATGATGTTGCAGTTTGACTGGTTTTGTCGCAAAAGAGTAACTTTTGTTCGTTCCAATAAGCTCCAATACGTCTGACGATATGTCAAAAGATGTACAATCTTTATTTTGTTTCTTCTGCTGGTCTCTCAATATGATCAAAGCATTAATTGTCTTTAACGATAATCTGTTACGTTGTTTGGTTTTTATAATGTTCATAGAACTGAATATTCTTTCCACTTCTGCATTTGAATGCAGTAGGCATAGAACAGTCATTGCTAGCTGTGAAATCAAAGAAAAAGCATCCTCTCCTGCGGCATTTTTATACTGCAAAACCTCACTCCAAAATCCAACAGTGTTAGTAGTGTTATTCCACCTAATGAAGTTGATGTTATGCCATTCTTGCAGCATACCGTCTATGAAATCGCAACTAAAACCCAATTCTTTGGCTACATCCGCTACAGCATTATTTTTATTCACTTTTAGTGTTTCTTCAACATTCTACATTGACATTTTTTTTCAGGATCGTTAAGTTACTTGGCAGTCTTTGTTAAATTTCTTTTATAAGTTTCATACTAAACTGAATGCATCTCTTCTTCAAATAAACTTTATTTTCTTCAGACGAACTTGACTCAGACAATTTCTGTTCAAACATAAAGCCAAGGTTCGGATTTGCGTACATACATTCGCTTGGAACTGGTGTTGTTAGCAAATCAACAGTTGGAAAAACTATGTTTTGTCCGAGTGACTGCATGAGAAATACAAGTGTATCTAGTAATTTAGTGGGGTCATTGTCATCTCCTTCAAAGCTTTTATTGCTATCTGTACGTCTTTTAAAGCATGTTTAAGGTAAAACATGTAAAGATGATTTGAGTCGTCACAGTACATCTTGCACAAAAGATCGGCAGTGTACCAATTGTCTTGAACCATGGCAAGTGAAAAATGTAGCTTTAGTTCTTACCACTGCTCCAGAATTCTTCGTATTGCTGGTTCAATTGAAAGCCAACGTGTTGCACAGACCTTCAAAATTTTTAGTGGCTGTTTCCCACAATGACTGCGAGTTAACATTTCGAAAAATTAGAGGTTGCTGGACTGAAATGTATTTTATTATACTTAATATACGTATGTTTTTTGTCAATTCGAAAAATAAAGGGAGTTCAAAAGTTGAAGACTTATATATCGATACGCTATCGACGATAACAGGCTAGTGGGTAATGACTAATAGATTGTTCTATAGTCAAAGTTTTATTACTCTGCAGGCAATTCCCACATTCAGGTTTACTAAATGCTGAACAATGCTACATGATCTGCTAAGAACTTAATTTAACTTAGTAAATCTAGAACAAAGTCAGTGTAGTACCCATTCTATAGTTAAAATCATAGTTTTGTTAATGAAAATACTGGCCCAAAATAGTTTTGATTTGTACTTCAAAAGTCGTCAGTACTCCAAAAGTCGCCAGATAAGTCGCTAAATAATTTTTGTCGCTAAAAAGTTTTTTTTGTCGCTAAGACGAATGCTAAAGTCGCCATTTCTAGCGAAAAAGTCGCTAAATTGGCAACACTGCCGCGAGGAGGCTAGTGAGCGCCTCGAGTTGCGATTCAGCTCTAACAATCAGTCTGTGCCAACGTCCATCGACGCAACAAACGCGTTAAATTTAAAGTGATGTACCAGCACAGCACTCCTGCTGCAGTTCGACGAAACGGACTTTCCATGAAAGCCGCTCCCAAAATAAAAGACTCCTATATGAGTTCACAACATATCACATACTATGTTAATGTTATATCCCGTGAATGAAATACGAACAGCCAAACCACACGCGAATAGTGACAAAGTCAAATTCTTATGAATCCCAAGGCCTAAAATTAGATTTAAGCCTACTTCTTAGACTAATGGGCATTTATATTTTTTGTTACATGTAACGTGTGTACCTAACGTGCGAGCGAGACTCGCTCAGCAGAGCTGATGAAAAGTTTTCTTCTCAGAGAACGCAAAGTAGCGATCCCACTTCTCAAGGGATAAGCTTCACCTGGAGAACAATCAATTTTAACTTACCTGTCAAATACACAAACAATGAAAGCTTAAAAATCATGACAACTAGTGAGCAATGGAAAATTGACACGTGTGAGAAATTCTGTGTGTGAGAATTATGTGTGTATAAAAATGGAGAGGTGTGTGAAATTCCATGTATGAGAATTATGTGTGTATAAAAAGATGAATCCTATGTGTTTTCTTTCAGGAGCAAAGAGCCTATGGGCTCTGGACAATAACGTGAGGCAACAAAGATGGTCGTTATGAACTCTGTACAAAAAAAGACTGTATTGAGCATAATGTATAATCTCCATTGTAAACTTCGTAGATTTACTGTCTTAGTTTTTAAATTTTTTGTGTATCTTTACCTTAAGAACTGTCTTTGTCTATGAATGAGATATCACCATATTTGTGTAATCCTAATAATCAAATGACAGTAATACTGTGTTTGATCAATGTAAATCTGTAAAGTACTCAATCTCATATGTTAACGGCGACATGTGAATCTTGGTAATCTCCGTGATTTCCAAGATTACCATGGAAGGCAATGCAACATTATGTGATTGCCTTATCATTATAAATCATTCACTAATCTAGCAGTCGCTCGGCAACAGCTACAGTTAGCAAATAATGTTGCGAGAATGTAAAATGTTTTAACATTTTAATGTTCGGATAATAAGCTGCCGTCTCTTTATCTAAGAATAGATGATGAATGCAGCTAGCCGCTATCTCTGAGTATGTCTTGTCTGTATAGACGTGTATCTGTTGCCTTTAAGATCCCTTCACCTTCACACATAAATCTATACAGTAAAGTAAGGCCCTCCTAGTTCTTGGCTGATCCGTGATAAGACAGGCGAAAAATTAGACTAATGGAGGATTATTAGTATTATCTCCATTTTCATTCGCTCTCTCTCTTTCTCTCCTTTATCTATGTACAGTTTTTAATATAATATTTAATTACGTGAAATCATCCAAATAGGATCTTTGGTGGAGTCCTTCGTCTTGGTAATCAGTGGCTGGCTCGCTGTAACAGATCTATACATTTATTATTACTGTTGAAACACGTATGTTGTGTGGCGGCGATGGCGAGGCATTGCAGAGTCTCTGAAGAGAGAGCTGTTTGTCGTTCCTAGTCTGCGCTTGACCGTGCGAGAGTTCAGTTCTGTTGCGGTCGAGTTGCGAGAGAGTTCAGTTGCATGTAGGGAGTCGGTAGTAACAGTTCGAGAGTAGTAGCGCATACGAGATGACATAGTCTGCGCTTGACCGCGCGAGAGTTCAGTTCAGTTGCGGTCGAGTTGCGAGTTGTAGTCGGTCGCAGTTGCATGTAGGCACTCGGCAGTAGCAGTTGCATGTAGACAGTCGGAGTTGTGTGAGGAGTCGGCGGGCGTCGACATGGCACTCTGGTCAAGATTCAGGACGAGGTATATTTTTAAATAAGGTAATGAAGCAGCATTGCGCTCATCTGATAATGTAATGTATCTTAACTGTAATTAATTTGTTCAAGAATTGCCCCAATAATAATTTTGTTTTCAAACCATACATTTTAACAAAACAAACATTTT